>NC_090933.1:1263487104-1263806225 GCF_040938575.1 Ambystoma mexicanum | reverse complement strand
TGAGTACTGGCTGGGCATGGTTGGAATTGGGAGTCGCCCCTCTCAACTCCCCGCCCCCACCGTTGATGGGTGTGCTGAGAAGGGCTCTCCAAACTTAGCGGGTAGCAATGCGGAGTCCCCTTGTGACGAAATGACTGCACGGGTACAGGGATGAGTAGCGTCTAAGGTGACTACCCATTCATACACTATGACATCGGCAGTGATGCCAACCATAAAGCTGAAATGGGCAAAAGGGTACAGCGCCTTAGCCTGTTTTGGTCACATTGGCCCAAGGCCAGGCTGTACTCTTCAGGAGGGCGGTGTGAATTAGCACAGAACCAACACAAACACAAATAATACAGTGGTATCTGAAAAAAGTACAAACCAGGTACTAGAAAATTAGGCTCTCCTAAACTAACAAAAATTGATAGAACTAATAAAAAACCCTACTGGCCCACTTTGGTCTCGGGAGGATAGCTCGGGGGGGGGGGGGGGGGCAACGTGCTCGCCTTGGAAGCAAGACTACAGGGAGCAACACATGTTTGATACCCCGGGTCTGCGCTTAGAAACCTCTGGGTACTAAGCGTGTTATAACCCATCATATCATATCACTCCTGTAAGGGAAAACCGAGAGAAAGCAGACTTTCAAACAAAGGGACAGTCTGGGTTTGTTGACAGGGTGCTCTGGCAAAGGGTTCAGCAGCAAAATGTCAACATTGATGAATATGTCCCTCAAAAGGTAGAGAAGGGGGTGTTGTCACTAGGGTCGTTTGAGGCAGACCAGGAGGGCAAGGCCTCTTTAAATACCTTTATGTTCAACAGTAGCTAGCCAAGCTTTTCAGAGTCAAAGTGGGAGTCTGGGTGCTTTCAGCTGAGCTGGGGTCAAATTGCGGGCAGCCACAGGGTCCCATGATGGGACGGCTTGTGGGTCCAAGACACTGGGACGGAAAGTGATGCTTGGTCAGCTGTGCTGCAAGACTCTATGGCTTGGAGCTCGAAGACGTTGTAAACCAGGCAGGCTGTGTCGCATTTGGGATGGCAGATGACTCGGCGTGTCTCAAATGAGGAGAATGTCAATTGTCTAGGTCAGAGAGGATCCGATGGTTGCCTTGCAGTAGCTTGGATGGGATCCATGGTGCCAAACCTGGTGATAAAATGGTGAGAATATGCAGGGAGAGCCAGGGATCAATTCCTTGGTTCTGTGGTTACTGGGAGGCCTAGTCTAGAGTTTCAAGGGCAAGGTGAAAGGAAAACTTGTAAAGAGCACTTGCACGATTCTGTCACCTCCAGTGAGCAGGGTCCTGGGTACCAGTTACAGAAGGCCTTGTCCAGCCAGCTTGCCTTCTCACATAGGGTCCCCCCCTACCAATCCCAGGGCTTTACTCGTTCTCGGAGCTCTTGGTCTTCACCTCTCCAGCTGAAGTCATACAGAGTGCCTTGTCTGCAGGAAGAGGGATGGGGGACAAGATGTTTGTTAGCCCTAATAAAAACCAATATAATTAGACCCCTCTGTGGATTGAAGCTCTCCTATTGGCTACTCTAACTCTGCACCGTTTTCTATCTGCCTACATCAAAATGTCTCCAGTAACCGGCACCCTGCTTTGAGGGGGGCCCTATTAATGGCAAGATTGTCTTTGATGGCCTGTTTACAGGGGTGGGGCCTCCTGGGGAGGATTCCTGTTCGCTGCAGGAAGGTGTTGAATCTCCTCAGTGGGGATCAAAGAAGGCGTCCCGTGCTGGACCCAACATGGTTGCTGTGGGTACACCCAGGCCAGATGGCTAAGACACCCCCAACCCTGTCTTATATGAGCCACTGCTCACCAAGCTGACCAGGACCTCCAAATGCTTGTGGTTATTTAATGGTGTCATCTTAGTAGCTATCATGTCAAACCAGACCTGGCTTGTATTGAGATTTTCATAACTGCTGTCAGGCCGCTAGGGTACACACTTATACTATTTTGAGCCACCTCTGGAGACCAGCAGGGGGCGCGGACCAGCATGACCGTGTTGTAGAGGGCTCCATACACCACTGCCCCACACGGTAGCCTGTAATGGAGCGACAGCATATTTTTGGCAGAAAAATGCACTGAACTCGGGTTAGAGGTACCAGTGATTGAGAGGAGGACAGCAGTAATAGAGGCGTGAACTGCATAGGAGTGCAGTACAGTGCCGACACCTCCAGGGCCTGCAGGGAAGCTCGAGAGTTGGCAGTGAAGGCTCCTGGGCTGTGCAACCCTGCACAGCATCCCGCTGTAGAGGAGGTCCCAGACATGGCCTGCACCCCTGCCCCTCATTTCAAGGTACCAGGAGCGTACTTGCCAAGGTATGTGACGTATGAGGAGCAGATGAACCAACAAAGAGCTGCACTGGGACTCTGCCCAGTGTACATCAGAAGATACATACCTGTTGAAGCGCCCATAACGAGACAACTCTGGGCAGCACGGTACCCTACGGTACCAGCCGCTGAGACGAAATGAAGAGTACCTACAGACGGTTCATGAAGAGACCCAAAGAGCCTTAATGGAAGGCCAGTGGAAATGACACAAGAGCCTGGACAGACTCGCGAATGAACAAAAATGGCTATCGAAGATAGCACGCCAGTTATGAAAATAGATGGAACGGATGCAGGAAAGAGACGATGTTAAAACGTTAAGAAACGTTGCTACAAGACAAGATGGAAATAACCAACCAGTTAACACGTGTAAATAGGCTTGGAACGCAAGAAGCTAAGAAAACGATAGTGCTTGCTATGCTTAGTAGAATAATAGAAGCTGCATGCGCCAACTATGTATCTACCTCAAGAAGCACATTATACAAGTGCGACTCCATTTTGTAAAGCAGAAATGTGCCCAGGCTGCCAGAGGCCTAACGGGCCAGGTTTCATAACCCAGCCAGAGTCGAGAGGAAGAGCGTATTCGAAACTCAACAAAGAGCTGCTCATGCCGAGGAAATCAAGGTCAACCAGAGAGAGGGAGGAGAGCGTAAGCTAACAAGAATCAAACTTAAGAGCATACCAGCCTGCCCCGGGAAGGTCAAGATAAGGGAGGCCCAGGCAGGTGGCGAGGCTAAAGAAGAACGAATCCACGAAAAGCTGGAAACTGAAGCAGATTCATGGTGAACAGACACGTGACCAGCCAGGCACGAAGAGTTACCAATGCCTGATGTCATCCAGAACCCAAGGATGCCATAACTTTTCCCGATAAGAGGCTACAGTGTCGAGGCCATACCCAGCCAACTAATTGACACATAGCCCTAAGATACTGATTGATGGAATGGAGTCAGGGTGAAACTTGGGACACCAGGCACCTGGGTGTCCATTCTGCATGCTGCTAATTAAAATAGGGATTTATGGCTAGGGGTGTAACCTGGCCAATCACTATGGACCAAGTTATCTGGAGTCGTATAGATAGTAGAACCAATAGGACGTCGTACTTGTAGTGACGTCTATCATGTGTGAAGTAGAGGGAGGGGCGTAGACGCCCACCCGATCTGCATGCTCTATTACCATATACAGATATAGCACCTATACTTAAGTTACCTTTCCTAACCAATTATATTGTATGACGAGTTTTGTAGAGTTAGACGTCAATGATGATGAGTTTTATGCATAAAAGTTGCTGTTCAACTGAAGTTCGTGGAAGTTGGAGCGAGACAGGTGATCACAACCATGCTGATTTCCTTTTATTTCTCCGTTTGATGTACTTGTCATTAAACAGACTTCCCTTTGCCAAACTACTGAGTCCTCCTTATTGAGTCGTGTTGGAACAAGTGAATCCTGCACCCCCATTCCTCACATGGTGCAGCTATCTTGTCTTACAGGTGCTAGAGGGTGAGTACTAACCTATGGGCCCGTCGGTGAATTTCCCGCCCCCCAGTACACCGCCCCGTGTCAGGCTCATCAGGTGGGAGAAAGACCTTGCTCCCCGACGCTGTGGAGAGAAAGCTCCAGTTGTGCACTTGCAGCAGCGTGGCATTTTCGAAGGGGTCGGTGAGGCTGGGAAGATTTGGAGGCCTGCTGTGCCTCCCAGCTTGTGTTTGCAGGGGACTGCTGATCCGGGCCTGACCCGTGGGCGCTGGGGCCAGCCCTAGCAGCGGGCCCATTTGAAAGCAGAGGAAAGTGGGACCTGTGGGTGGAAATAGCAGGGGCCCACTGAATTGAGTGCCAACGTGGTGGGGGTGTGCTGTCCCAGCCCCCCCATGATGATATACTGGGCTCTGTGCACCTCTAACCTCACTGGGACCCGATTGGGCAGTAAGCTGGGCACCCACAGTGGAGTGGAGACCGGGGCCCAGCACAAGCAGGCAAGAAGCCCGGCCTTAGTGGTGGGTCCATTGATGACACAGCTCCTGCTTGATTTTGAGTAGAGAAGTGGAGGTGTTCTGCTGATTTAATTGATAAGGCTGGTGCTTTGGCCCCATGGAGGTGAGCATCTGTGTGCCTGGAGACTGGGGCACGACACTGCGAGTTGAACTGAAGGCTTAAAGTGCAGTGGTGCCACGCCTATAGCAGAGCATTGCAGCAGCATTGGAGTATGCGCCTTGATAGTTTGACGTTGGCGTACGTGACACAGAGCGGCGAGAGGCCGGCTCCATCATTTGGAGGGACCATGGACTGGGACTCACTCTGGCGGTGAAGGTTAAGGAAGGCCTAGGCAGCTTGCAGCAGTTCCGGAGGCTATTGGCAATGGAGGGACGTGGTGCCGATGGTCGCCTTCCACCGGAGGTAGGGAGCAATATTCAAGCTCCTTACATGAAGGAGGATGTAAAGGATATATTGTAGGAGATTAGGGCACTGGGAGGAGAACTGTAGGCCTCGGTTTCAGTTCTGCGGTGCAGGTTCGAGGTCCTGGAGAACTTGTTCAAAGGTATGGAGAACAATCACCTTAGTGCCCGATCTCGTGGAAATGAAGTTTGAAGGGAGGTTGTCTGATCTCGAGACCCGAGATGAGGACTATCCACAGAAAATGGACAAGCTTGAAAAGACAATGCAGGAACAACCTTCGGGTGTTTGGTCTCCAGGAGAAGAATGGCGAGTCTGCCAGTGATGTGGTGAAAGCAGTCAAAGTGCTGGTTAATGTTTATTTGCAGAGGAAGGTGGAATGGATCTGGAGATCGAACAAGCGCATCATGGAGGAATGGCCTGGGGCAGAGGTCCTAGATAAATGTTGGTGAAATTCATGCATTACACAGAGAAGGAGGTGGTCCTGGAAAGGGCAAAACATATATATGCAACATCCACTATCAAGGGGACACCATTTAAATGTATCAAGATCTCTTGAGTTTTACACTGGCCAGGCACAGAGACTGCCGGCCTATTACTGCCTGGTTGTCTGACATACAGGTGGACATTCCCATTTGCTCTGTTGTTTGAGATCACAGAGCTGGACTAACATATGACCAAAGGTGCAGAGGCGGAGCTGCTTCTCCGACACCTCTTGGAGAGCGAAAATAATGGAGAGGGAAACTTGACTGAAGGGGGGAGGGTTAGCTGGTAGCCAGGAGGCATTGAGGGGTCTGAGCCAATGTAAAAGGGCCCCTTAGGGCTGAACGTTCCGAAAGCTCAACACCGCCAAACCTGTGAAGTGACATGGAGAGGTCCTGCCTGTTCTGGTTTTCATAAGAGGGGGCGATAACACTTCTGTAGTGTCTGTGTTTTTATTATTTATTTTTTTATATCACATTTGTTCTGGTTGTTTGTTATAATGTGGGTGGGGGTCTTTCTTTCCTTGGTGGCCCAGGCATTGATTGGTGTCTCAGGGCTGGGTTTCAGGGGGGGGGGGGAATGGTTGAGTTGTTTGGGCAGCTGGGGAGGGAGGGTTTAGGCGGCATGGGTCTGGTGCGAGGGTTTTGGGATCTGGCAACAAAGTATGCTACAGCCTGCTTGGGGAAGTGGTGGAAAGGGGCATGGGGATGATGGGTGGAAATTATACGGTTGAGACATGCAGACCACCTGGCTGTAGGGACCTTGAATGTGAAAGATTTAAAATTCGCCAACCAAGTGCACGTTGGTGGCAAGTGAGTTCCGGAGAGCAGGGTTGGATGTGTTGATGTTGCAGGAAACGAGGTTGGTAGAGGGCGAAGAGAGGTGTATCCCTTCGGGCTGCTTGGAGAAATGTTCTGGGCATCTGGGTGGGTGAAGAAAGGGGACTGGGGATCCTGCTGCATAAGCGTTTAAGGTGAGAAGAGAAGAGGTAAAGGTTTGGAGAGGCAAAGTGGAAGGGTGCTGTTGGTATCGGGTAGAAGGGGGGGGCTGTATGGGTGTCCTTTGCTACAATATACTGCCCAAATCAGGGGCAGAAGGTTTTCTTGATGGAGACCACAGCCCAATTAATGATAGAAGTCAGGGGTTTTCTCGTACTGGGCGGAGACTTCAATATGTGGGCGGATCTTGAGTTGGACCGTAAGAACCTGGGGGTGACCTAGCGATGGAGCTGGGACGAGGGGGACTTGGAGAATGCTTGGATATATATGGCCTGCAGGATGTATGGTGATGGCTCTATCCCCAGGTTCTGGGATATTCCTTTTTCTACATTTGATTGGAGAGGGAATTGATGGGTCGAGTGGAAGCTTGTGATCACGTCTCGATTAGTTGGACGGATCATGACATGGTTTACATGGGATTTTCTTTAGCAGGCATGCTAGGCCGGGATTCCCTTTGGTGCTGTAATGACTCCATGTGGAAGGATGTGACGTTTTGTGAAGAGCTGGAGATGGGGGAGGTGGGCGGGATTAAGGAATATTTTGATATAAATGATACAGGGCACTTGAAATTTGGCACAGTTTAGGGGACTGCCAAGGCTACATGGCACGGCCTCCTGATTAGGGAAGGTGTGAATAAGAAAAGGGAAAGACATTTTCTGGAGATTACCCTGAGGAGGGATATTGTTTCCCTGAAGCGTAGGATACAGGTGGGTGAAGAGGGCAGTTTGGGCCCGATACAAGAGGCTAGTGCCAAAAGTGAGGAACAGAAATCCCTCGAGCTGGGTAAGGTGGTTCGACAGTTAAAATTCTTGAAATAAAAATATTATGAGAAAGGGGATAGGGCTGATGGGCTTCTCGTGGTCCATTTGCACGGTCAGAGGGCGGAGAGATGGGTTGACTGGTTCAGTGGGCCAGATGGGTGGGTTGACATTTCCACTGATGGGATAGAAGAATGCTTCTGCTTCGCTAAATTTTATGAAAAACGCTATGGGATGAAGACCCATGCCGACGGTGATGAGTTGGATGTATATTTGCACCTTAACAGTCGAGGAGGTTGAGACTGTCAATGCGCCCTTTTATCTAGAAGAGGTACTATTGGCAATTCAAAGGATGCAGGCAGGGAAGTCACCAGAGGACGACTGTTTAACGACCAGGTTTTATAGATCTTCACAGGCCTTATCGCCCCACATTTGGTCAAATTGTTTAATCACATTTGGGATACGGGGAAGGCTCCGCAGTCCTTTGGCCGGGCTCTGATATGTGTGATTTCGAACAGGGTCCGAGGGGGGTGAGAGATGTTAGGGCATGTGGGTCTTACCAGGCCATTTCATTACTTAATGTGGATGCAAAGATCTTTACCAGGGTGCTCGCATCTCAACTAGAGATGCTGATGCCCCGATTGGTCCATGCAGATCAGGTAGGCTTCATACAAGGAAGACATGGAACTGATACATTGTGGAAAACCCTACACTTGATTGACATGGCCCGGGGGAAACTGGGCAACCCACCACTACTGGCCTTGGATGCAGAGGAGGCCTTCAACGGGGTCGACTGGGGCTTCCTGTATGCAGTGTTGCGGAAATGAGAGTTGGGGAGAATATTCTGACGTGGGTTAGAGCTTTATACAGTGGTCCGCTGGCAATAGTGGCCGTTGATGGATGGTTTTCCAGAGCTTTCCAGCTACAGAGCGGGACTAGGCAGGGGTGCCTGCTTTTCCCATTACTGTTTGCGCTTACAATGGAGCTGCTGGCAGAGAGGCTCCAGAGCACACCCCCAGGTTGGAGGGATTTGGACGGGGATACCGAGTTTAAGCTTGGGTTGTATGCTGATGATGATTTGTTGCTTCTGCGAAAGCCGCACACTTCGGTCCCGGTGGCGTTGAGGGCGATACAACAGTGTGGCAAGTTGTTCAGGATTAAAATCAGTAGGGCTAATTCCTTCCTGTTCCCCTTTGACGATGATGCAGAAAGGGATGTGGGAATACTCTAGTTTCGGGGGATGGAGGTACGGTTGGAGATGCTTCGTTATCTGGGGGTAACTATTACACATAGTCTGAAGGATCTCTGTGAGGCTAATTATCCCCTGCTGCTTCACACTTTATGGGCACATGTCAAAGTTGGAGAAAGTTATCTCCTGGATGGGGCGTCTCAATGCTCTTAAAATTAATTTCCTTCATAGGAACTTGTACCTTTTCCAGATGCTCCAACAGCAATCCCAGAGTCGTTTAAGGGAAGCGAAAGGGCAAATGTTGCATCTTTTTGTGGCAGGGGCGGAAGCCGCATGTGGCGTATGACACATTGGTGTTGCCCAAGGAGAGGGGTGGGGTGGGCCTGCCTGATCTTTGGCAGTATTACAGGGCAATGCAGTTCAGGGTACTGGTACCACATCTCCGGGAGGACAAAGGTAAGCAATGAGTTCATTTGGAGAACCTCCAAATGTGACCTGCTATGGTGGGCAAATGGCTATGGGCACCTAGAGCATGGATTTCTGCATATAATTTGGGGACACTCTCTGTTCTGGGGTGATTACCTTGTTGTGTCCAGGTGTAGTGATGCAGGGGATAACGGTGTGGCCTTCACCCATGAGCCACTTGTGGGCCCCTGGGGGAGTTGTGGGGGTAAGTGAGGAGGTTCCAGATGTGGCTAGGTACCAGGTGTGAGTGGTTTGAATCGGGTTTGGCGAGGGTAGCCCAGCTATGGCACGATGGGAAGTTTATCTTGATCCAGGATTTAGTTTCCCTATTTGCAGCGACTTCTCTATCATTATTCTCCGACTTGCAGATTAAAGGGATACTCGCTGCGGAACAGTGAAAGCAAGAGATACAGAGGAAGCTTACTCTGATCGAGCGCGTTTTGGATTCACACTTGGAGATGAAGGGCTTGATTTCTGCCCTATATGCTGCGTTTCTGAAGGGGGGGTGGATCGGGTACTGACAGTCTTTGGGCTAAATGGGAGCGAGATCTGGGGAGGGAAATTGATGTGGGATAGTGCCGTAAGATGTGCTGTAGAGCATTTAAGACCTTGATCTCATGCCAGTATATGCTCCAGGATATCGAGCTGCACCACAGGTTACAATACGACCCCATTCACCTTACCGAGGATGTCTGCAGGTGTGAGCCCCCTGTGCTAGGGTAGTTGTCGAAGGCACGCCACTTACTAGCATGTGTGGTGGGACTGTGGGGAGGTGCAGATTTATTAGACTGAGGTGTTGGGGTGGATTAAGGTAATTGAAGGGATGTCTTGTCCAGTGGATCCCTCCCCTCTTCGTTTTATTCGGATTGGAAGAGGGGAAATATAGGAGCCTACCTCACATGGTTAATTTCTTACTGTTTATGGCTAGAGCATGCCTTTCAGGCCATTGGAAGAGGGAGAGGCTGCTGAATAGGGGGAATGGGTAGCAAAGGCGAAGGAGATTTATCTGATGGAAAAGATCACGGCAGCTCTCCACGGGGGGAGAGGGGTGGAGTGTTCTGAGCTGAAATGAACTTTTCTCCGCTCAGTGAACAGGTAAATGGGACGCCGAAGCGGAGCCTCATCAGACCACTTTGAGTGCGCACACCAATACTTAAAACACTCCAAGCCATGCTCAGAATACCTTACAGCCTTGCCATACACACCACAACACTATCCTCCGATACATCATGGCAGCATTTCCCGAAAACGTTGACGCACAGCATGCTTCCCTCCAGCCAACCACCGCCCATGTCCAATTTTCGCTGACATCATGGTGTGCACCACACCAATCAGACTGCGGTCCGCGGAGTGAACAGGGAAATGGGTCAGTGGAGCGGACCCAGCCCAGATATCGCACATTTTTTGGGACGTACATTTCTGTGATTTGCAACAAAAGTACTGGTCGGATTTCCACCCAAAACACAAAAGCATGCTTTCTAGCCCAAGCCCCCACTCCTGCCGCAAATTTGGTAAAAATCCATCCAGCTATTCGGGCTGTAGCCGCGCGCAAGGTTTTTCCCAATTCTGTCTATGGGAAAAAAAATGTGGGACCCCCCCTATAACTTCGCTCCCCCCACACAACACCTCACCCAACTTGGCGGAAAAGTTCAGAGCTGGTCATAAACTTTTTTTGCAAAGTTTGGTGAGAATTGGTCCAGTGGGAACGAAGATATAAGCCGCCAAAGCGCTCTTCTTATGAGTTTAGCAACTTAACCATAACTAGACGGCCTCTACCGCGGCTATATATATATATATATTTGGGTTAATTTGGGTATTGGATCGCCATATCTGATGGCTCCTCCTATGACCTCTTCTAAATGTATTCAATACAAACAGGGAAACTATTGGCCCCTTCAACATAGTGTGCCTTAACGCGAAAGGTAGCTATGGATTGGACAGAATGTGTCTTCCTAACCTTGGAAACCTGAACTTTCTCAAGGCGATGGGAACGACCACGAAGCTGCTGTATGTTGCCTTCTCTGATCACCCAAGCCCTGAGTGCGTACATCCAGCTTTGAACTTGTGTAGTTGTATATTTACACCTCTGGTTCGATTGGAACAGCTTTCCTCCATCTACCTCGAGTGAATAGGCATTGTCCTGCTCTTCCAGATCACGTTTGTAGACACCACAAAATGGAGCTCTCCTGCTTGTAATTATGAGGATTTTAGTCTATGTTCCTTGCAGTTGCTTTGTCGTCTTGGTAAACTGGAAACCGTCCCTCTCCGCTAGTCCTTCGCAAGGATGTGCTCCGTGTCTGCGCTGGAAGCCCGGTCTATCTGCCCTAATCTGGCTGGCCGCTTCTCCGTGTATTCGTAGTCTCTCTCACCTTCCCCATTCACTTCAGTGAAATTATGGCTTCCATCTTTGTTCTTATGGCTTTCCACGTTGGTCACAGTTCAGCATGTGCAAGCTGAACATATGTATCATTGGCATCTTGCTGTTTCTGCTTAGCAAAGGATACATGTGCGTGTGTCAGTCCTCCATCTGCGTGAGTCATAAGTGTTTGTTTTGTGTCTAGCAGTAATAAACTAAGTGTTCGTCTAACATCATGCATGGATGTCTATATGCTTCATGTCTACGTGCACCTATGTCGTGATGTCAGTGATGACATCAGCCTTTTGAGGTTAAAGTCTGTGAACTTGTTCGATCAATGTCAACTCGTTCTCCTCCATATTGTCCGTCAGGTAGGGTTTGAATGGCTGTCTGAGAGAGTAACGCTTCTCACATCTGCGATACCTCGACAACGGTGATGAAGGTCCCAAGAGTGATGTACATCTGTCATTTCTCTCCCTTCGGGCTGCGTGTCAGGAGGAGGTCACGAGGGCCACACTTGGACCTCTGTCTTCAGATGGTATTTTGATTAGTTTGTACGTCATGTTTGATCTCTTTTTATTGTTGTGCACTGGAAGGCCGCGGGGTCGGAAGGGGAGAGGGGTTAACGGGGTTGGACGGGGACTGTGATTGTGCTGATTTATGTTTCTTCTTTTTCTTTTGCGATTTCCCTTGTTCCATTTAAAACCAGTACAAATTATACACATTTCTGGAATTCATATGTGATTATTTGAAGCTGCCTTGCTGCCACTGCAGAACAGGTGCCGGGAAAGGTAGGGTTCAGCAAGCTAGGTGTGTCTCGTATGCTTCTTGGCTTGGCACATTCAGAAAAAGAATGATCTGCTTCATTTTATGCAGATGGCATCCCTTCACACCCCACCCCTCCACACCAACTCCGCGTGCTGGAACGGGGAGTCCTACCCCTCCCCAGCTCCATAAGGTCCAATGATGATTGCCTGACTGCGCACGGCTGTGTAAGATCGGAGGATGGAGAGTGTTGGTCCAATAGCGGGTAAGGCAGATGCAGAAAACCGGTAATGTTGATGTGTGCAGGTTGGAAGTAATTATTTCCGATCTGCTGATGTGAAAACTCTGTGTTCTTTGTGAGGGCATAGGTTGGCAGGAAGGGCAGCCTCTGGGTTGTGAAGCATCAGTTGAGAGAGTGGCTGTTGATAGAAGTTGGGCAGAGTAGGAGTCGGGCACGCACACTAGACCTGGTGGATTGTCTGGAGGGAGTGGGTGAAGTGTATAGTTGCAAAATGTTTAGTAAATTGAGCTCATTGTTGAGGGGTAGGTTGAGCGGTAGCGAGTATTGTCAATTCTGGCCTTTACTTCTCGATACTTGGTGCAGTTTAATGTTTTGAAGCCGGGCACCACAAATCGGCAGCCTATCTCATGAAGGTTAGTCTGGAGAGAGAGTCCACATTCTAAGAAGATTCAGATCTGATGGGCCAGGGGTAATATTCAGGTAGCACCTTTTAAGTATTAAGCAGTGAGGTTCTGGGTGCTAATGCTCCAGACTGAGGTGGAAAGTGGTATCTCTCGCAAGGTAGCAGGTAATTGTGATACGCTGGGTCCCATGTGTGATTAATTGGGCTTGGTACCTGGTTCCAGTGGCTATCTTTGGCATAGCTGTTGGTTGGTTGCTATTTTGGTTGGCTGAGGTGCCAAGTCTTAAAGCTGTTTCCAGAACATCTGGTGGTTCACTTCCAGGCAGAGATGTTTCGGCAGGGTGTTCAGGTTTTTAGGGCCAGAAAGGACAATGAGGACTCCCTTGAAGTCTGGGAGTAGAGCTAGTAGCATTGCTTGACCTTTGTGTTCCTGGAGGGTTTGGTGCTGAAACTTCCGGGTGAACCAGAAGGGGCTCTTTCCATGGTTGGCGTGATGGGTTATGTTCAAATTTCTTTGCTGCTGAAGAGCAGTCCTGTTGCTGCATTTGGGAGTCTTTGTAGTTGCCTCGCTAGATCGGCCAGGAGTCCAACACAGAGGCTGTTGGCATAATCTGGTCTTCGTAGTACTAATGAAATCGCCATTGCTCTGTGGGTGAATGTTAAATAAGTTAAGATGCAGAGTGGAGTCCAAAAGTTTGGAAAAAGCAGCTTGTTACAATGGTTCTGACCTGTGGTTCAAGTGTGAGGGTGCTGTCCATTGTGCTTTCAATGTGCCTTACTGTGGTGATAAGGGAGTTCCCTGCTTACATGCTCGGTGTGGTGAGTATGGGGGCTCCTCCCTCAGAGCAGGGCGAGAATGAGGGGTCCTATACATGAGCCTTCCTGCATACTAATCCTGCCTAAGACTCTTCACCAGTGAAGGCTGAATCCAGTTTGGAGTAACACGAGGAATGCTGATTTGGAGCTTATGGTGAAGGAGCAACGTGGATTGGTCCATGATGTCAAACACCATGGGTAGGTTTTGAAGGCTGAAAGCTGCTCTTGTACCCTGGCCTTGCGTCCCGATTGTTCTGCTGTTATGTGATAACTGATCTTGACATGGCCATCCATCGCTCCATCTGTTGGATAGTCTTTGCGGCACCCTATAGAATAGCCGGTGCCGGAGTCTAGCGGTTTGATCTGGTGCTTTTCGGTGGTTAATGTTTTCTTCTAACAGATCGAAACCCATATCGTCCATCACACACTGCGGCATTGCCGATGTATATGTTTTGCTCTTGCCGTTTGAAGAGGGTGATCGAGCTCAAGGAGAAGCTGGGCAGTGTTTTTTGACACAGGGAATGAATTAGGGAGTCTGTACACCTGCCCTTGCCTGAATGCTCCAGAGACTGCTTGCATTTGGCGGGCTCTAAGGAGGAGTCTCGGCGTGGGTCACCAGGTCGAGCTCCGTCTCCACTGTGTTGGATTGGTCTGCTGGTCTTTATCTGCCATGAACACTTCTGGGTTTTTGTATTTGTTTTTTTAATTGAACACGCAGGATGTTTTAAAGGGCAATGCATGCATTGTAAAACAAATGCAGCACGGCAATAAAATACTTACGAGCTTCAACTGGGCAAAACTCCAGCGAGCTGTTTGCTGTGGTGTCCAACTGGGCAAAGTCAAGATGCTGCAAAGCTTCCAATTCCCACATATGCCACCTCTGCCTCTTGGCATAGAAGCGATGGGAATAAAGATGGTAGCCGCCTATTTGAGGTATGTTAAGTGTCGTTACCCTGCCAAGATGGTGAAAGAATTGGCTGAAGCACGTGTGCCACACGTGCATGGGAGTACGCCCCCTTCCTAATCTGTAAATGGCGGAGGAATTGGCTGAAGCGAGTGACCACCGGTGCATGGGAGTACACCCCCCCCTCCTAATCTGTGAATGGTGGAAGAATTGGCTGAAGCGAGTGACCACCGGTGCATAGGAGTAGATCCCCCACCCCCTCATAACCTGGAAATGGTGGAAGAATTGGCTGAAGCGAGTGACCACCGGTGCATAGGAGTAGTTCCCACCCCAACCCCCACCTAATCTTTAAGTGGTGGAAGAATTGGCTGAAGCGAGTGACCACCGGTGCATGGGAGTAGATTTCCCCCCCTCCTAATCTGGAAATGGTGGAAGAATTGGCTGAAGCGAGTGACCACCGGTGCATAGGAGTACACCCCCCCCTCCTACTCTGTGAATGGTGGAAGAATTGGCTGAAGCGAGTGACCACTGGTGCATGGGAGTAGATCCCCCACCCCCTCATAACCTGGAAATGGTGGAAGAATTGGCTGAAGCGAGTGACCACCGGTGCATAGGAGTAGATCCCCCACCCCCTCCTAATCTGGAAATGGTTGAAGAATTGGCTGAAGCGAGTGACCACCGGTGCATAGGAGTAGATCCCCCCCCCCCCACCCTCTCCTAATCTGTGAATGGTGGAAGAATTGGCTGAAGCGAGTGACCACCGGTGCATAGGAGTAGATCCCCCCACCCCCTCATAACCTGGAAATGGTGGAAGAATTGGCTGAAGCGAGTGACCACCAGTGCATGGGAGTAGATTCCCCCCTCCTAGTCTGTAAATGGCGGAAGAATTGGCTGAATCGAGTGACCGCCGGTGCATGGGAGTAGATCCCCCCCCCTCCTAATCTGTGAATGGTGGAAGAATTGGCTGAAGCGAGTGACCACTCGTGCATGGGAGTAGGTCCCCTTCCTAATCTGTAAATGGCAGAAGAATTGGCTGAAGCGAGTGACCACCGGTGCATAGGAGTAGATTCCCCCCCTCCTAATCTGTGAATGGTGGAAGAATTGGCTGAAGCGAGTGACCACCGGTGCATAGGAGTAGGTCCCCTTCCTAATCTGTGAATGGTGAAAGAATTGGCTGAAGCGAGTGTGACTGCCCAAGCATGGTGCGGGGTAACCTCTCGAAAAACAGACAGAAAAGTAACAACCCACTATGGAAAAAGGCTAGGTGCACCCTTTAATGAGAAGAAGACGAGATTTATTTGTATACAAAAAGGAAATGGCAACAGGGTATTGGAAGTCCACTGCCGCAGAGCTCTTTTCTTCAAAGTATGGCATAAGTATGACACTGATACAATGGATCCAATTTGTAAAACCTCTTAGTTTGCCATATAACTAAAATGGAGTAGTCTGAACCATCAAACGATAAACAAAATAGTCCTAGTGGAGTCTGTAAAATCAAAATGGCCTATGCTAAGAAAACCTAATGCCTGCCCTATCTCTTGTCCAAAAAGTGTAAAAAGGAGAAATGTATGCAAAGGAAAAATCAGTGTTCAAATGAATAAAGGTAGTTGAAACAGCTCTCCTCCTCACGTTATGCCTCAAAGAGGAAGGCTGTCCTTGTAGGCAGAATGACACACCCTGGCTCAGTTTCTAACACTCTAGGCAGTTCCACACCCTGGCTCACCCAGCCTTCCACGTTACAGTCTCTTTCTTGACTTTCCAAAATTGTATTCCAACGTAAAGTTCACAGTGCGCAGTATAAATATCCTTTAACATTAACCTATCACCACTGTAGTGGTCCCATGGCTCTAAAGTCCCCCTCTTCCAGGCTCATACCTTTCACTTCACAGTTCAACACAAACTTTCCGGGGCTCCCTTACCCAAGCTTACTGTATTTCAGGTCTCCCTCAATCTGGTTCGGACCCCTTTCGGATGTTGAAGACTTTCGAATGTGCTTGGTTCGTACAGATCACCACAGGACCACTTCAACTTTCTCAAAGTTCACATTTACTTTCACTTTATAGCTTTACACAATGTACCTTTCACTGAGACTTTCGAATGGGGTACTTCCTTTCACCAGACTACTCTGTTACTTAGTAACGCTGATCTCAAATTTCATTCACAGGTCTGCCTTTCTTCGCGTCTCATCCACACGTGTGCAGCCTTCTCTTGTGATGTTGCTACTTTATTCCCTTAAACACACACCAGTCTTCAGATCGCTTGCCAACTCGCTGGCTGTGTGCTCTTCTTTCTTGTTTTGCTATTTTCAATTCCAGGGTCATAGGCTTGTCGCAGGCTTGACCTCTCCCCGCAACTCTGCCGTTCAACCGTGAGGGTCATTGGTATCCTTGAAACAGAATGTATTCTTCACTTGTGGGTTCTGGGCTTCTCCACGTGTCTATTGTGGTCTCGAAGCAACAACCTCCAGTAGGGAACCCTTGGGGGTTTTCGGCCCATTGCTCTCGTCCCTTGGTCCGTTGCTCTGCTTCAGTACGCGTGCCTTCATCCCGGAAGCTCTGCTCGTTTTCGTCTTCCGCCTTGCTCAGAGTGTCTTTAGGTGTTGCATTTTATTCATGTGAGGAGAGTTAACTGGTATCGGGTGTATGCACGTAGTATAAAGTACCTGACTTTGCCTGACCCGATTACTGGGATCAATGTCCAGTATGATGTGAGAGGGTTAGTCTGGTTACTTGGTCACCCTCCTCTTTGGCCTAGTGTTTGTGTAAAAAGAGGGGGATGGGACTTCAGAAAATCCTACAAAGTAGGATGGTGGAGATTAACAAAAAAGGGGGGGAATACTGTCTCACCCTTTCCCAGAAGACCCCTAACCCAGGTGATCCTCCTGCACTGGTCCACCCCCAGGGTTTGGATCCAAAGGCGATGGCCATGTCTTGGGACCCGGGGGCTCTGGAGAGAGAGAGAGAGAGAGAGAGACAGAGAGAAAGAGAGAGAGAGATTGATTGATTCCTGGGTTCCCCACAGGGCTGTGAAAAGGCATGTCAGACAAAAGAAGCACTTGAAATGGAGCGACTTGCCTCGTCGTGTAGATGAAGTCTTCCAAATAATGTACCTGTCTGGCTATTAGAAATAACAACCAGAATAGTCCATTACTGGAAAGACAGGAGACCGATGACCCAGGTGCCGTAGAAGTGTAGACACGGTATACAAGAGGACACACCACCAGCTGAAAACAAGGCAAGTATCAGACTTTGCCTGGACAAGTAAGCCAATACAAAACAGCAGACACAGAATACCACTAACCTGCTAATTCAGGTAAGAAAGGTTTAACCGGCTGGTAATGCAGGCACCTGCAGTCTAAGCAAAGAATACGGCAATGAATCACTTATCAACAAGCATCAACAGAATAGCTAGGAGTCCCTAATAACATTCACAGTCTTACCGTGTTGGACTCCTGTCCAGTGGCAACAAGGGGTTCGGAGGGGCAGGAGTAGTTTGTGGCAAATCCTTAGTTGCGAGGCAGAAGACAAGCAAACAACCCACAACGTACACCTGTGGAAGTCTCTAGTCCGTGTACTTGTGAGGGACGAAAGCAAGGAAGTTCGAAGTTCAAAGTTTGAAAAAACCAAGACAAAACAAAATATTTTCAGAGCAAGGTAGCAGCGTGGAAGCAATCCAAGGCAAAGTCCAATATCATTCCTATGTCGTGCAGGGAGCGGGCAGTGCAGACCAATTCAGCATCCAAGGCAATATCCAATGTCAGTCCAATGTCGAGCAGGGAGCAGGCAGTGCAGACCAAATCAGGATCCAAGGCAAAACGGGGACGGTCCGCGGTCAACAGGGGGAAGGCAACCAGATCAAAGGCAAATTCCAAAGAGCAAACTGAAGCAGTCCGAAGTCAAAACAGGGAGGACAAGATAACTGAGATCAGGAAACAGGAATCAATGAATCAGGAAACAGGAAATCCGAATCCGAAACGCCACCGAAGAAAGTTCAGAAGCTCCGGTGAGTGTACAGGCAGGAGCTTATGAAGACGGTATCACGTGACTTGGTTTGCGTGATACCGTCACAGCAGGGCGAGTGCTCCTGTAGTGTAGAGGACGCCAGCGTTGCCAGGCTACCTTCCAGGCACCACGCATCCGGGGTAAGTGAAGTATTCGACTGCTTGGATACACCTTTGTTTTGCGCTGAAGGCTTTGATCGTGGAAGCGCCGGTGTGCAGCTGGCGACGCCGTGCTTTCTTTCCCAGCTACCAGACTGGAAGGGCAGAGAGATCTAACAGTATCCTCCCCCAAAGAGGCCCTCACCCTTCGGGCAGACCAGAACTGGGACACTAGAGCAGGAGCATGAATATTACACGCCGGTTCCCAGGTACGATCCTCTGGATCGTACCCCTTCCAATCTACTAGGTAAAACCGTCTACCTTTGCGTATCCGTGTGCCCAAAATAGCGTTCACTTCATATTCATCTGAACCATGAACTCTAATAGGAAGCGGGCGAGATGGAAGCCTGGTAGAAGGATGGCAAGGTTTAACAAGAGAAACATGAAACACCGGATGGATTTTCCAGGTAGACGGGAGTTTCAACCGGACAGCCACCGGATTAATGACTTCCGAAATGACGTATGGCCCTACGAATTTAGGTGTTAAAGCCTTGCGACCCGATATTCGCAGGTTACGCGTAGACGACCACACCTTGGTACCTGTTTTGTATTTCGGAGCCGGAGACCTATGAGTGTCCGTCGTTTTTTTCATTTTTGCCTGAGCTTGGAGTAAATGTTGTCGAACCTTTCTGCGTGTTTCAGACAAATCCCTCACACAAGCCAGAGCTGCGGGGTTATTCAGTGGAAGTTCGAACTGTATAGGAAGGGCTCTAGGATTCATTCCATACATAGCAAAGAACGGAGAAACATCTGTGGCAGTATGCATAGAATCATTATAAGCATATTCGGCAAAGGACAGAAGTGAGACCCAAGAACCTTGAAGCTGACTGATAAGGCAGCGTAGGTATTGTTCCATAGTCGCGTTTACGCGTTCAGTCTGCCCATCGGTTTGTGGGTGATATGCACTGGAGTATCTACCATCAATATCTAGGGTAGAAGTTAGCGCTTGCCAAAAGAGAGAAGTGAATTGTGAACCCCGATCAGTAATGATGATTGATGGAAGACCAAAACGCCTGAATACGTGCTTCAGAAACAGGCTCGCCAGAATAGGAGCTGTAGGGATTCCTTTGCAAGGAACGAACAAGGCCATTTTAGTGAGATAGTCAATGACAACCCATATCGTGTCATATCCTTCCACCAGCGGTAGTTCAACAACAAAGTCCATGGAAATCATGGTCCATGGTAGTTCGGGTATGGGCATAGGCCGTAACAACCCCACTGGTTTGCCATGAAGGGTTTTGCACTGGGCGCAAACCGCACAGGTTGACAAATGGTCCGCAACATCTTTTGCCATACATGGCCACCAACGTTTCAGTAAGTCCAGAGTCTTCCGGATACCCGGAGGGGCGGCAATAGACGAATCGTGGCACCATTGCATCGCCTGTTGTTTAGTAGGAATATCAGGTAGATAGTGCAGTCCCTCCCTTATAAAGATGGGAAGGTCTATCTCCAACCCCAGAGTGGATATTTCTGTGGGAGATGTCTCCACCCAGTCTCGAAACTTGTCTTTGAGAAACGGTTGGAGGGTACAGCCACATACCACCTGGTTAGGTAAAAGCGGAACCCCATCCATGTTACTGGTCTCAGGACTACCATGGTTACGAGAAAGTGCATCAGCTTTAGAATGGAGGGCTCCTGGGCGATACGAGATAATGAAGTTAAACATTGAGAAAAACTTGTGCCAGCGAGCATGCCGGGCTACAGTACACTTAATGGACTGGAGTGCAAGCAGGTTTCTGTGGTCGGTAAAAACCTGGACAGGTTCTGAGGTACCCAGCAAATGGTGCCTCCATACCATGAAAGCCTCTCTTACTGCCAACAACTCTCGTTCCGTGATAGTGTAATTCCTTTCATATGAGGTGAGTTTCCTGGAATGGTATGCAACCGGGTGAAGACCGTTGGTCTCGGGGCATAATTGCAACAGTATCGCTCCAAGAGCAATATGATATGATATGGCATTTGTAACGCGCCTATACACAAGTGTTTCAATACCTGAGGCATCTGCTTCCACAATGTAAGGCCGTGCCGGATTGGGGTGCTGGAGTACGGCGCAGTAGTGAATGCGGTCTTGAGACTTTCAGACGCCTTTTGAGCTTCCCCATTCCAGCGAAAAGGCCTCTTGGAACTGGTCAAAACCGTGAGGGGGGCAGCAAAGGTTGAGAAATCCTAAATGAAGCGTCGGTAGAAGTTAGAGAACCCCAAAAAGGACTGAAGCTCTTTCAAGGTCACAGGGGTCGGCCACTGTAACTATGCTGATACCTTGGAGGGACTCATTTGCTCATGGTTGGTGACGTTGTAACCTAGGAACTCCACCTCCTGTACATGAAATATACACTTCTCCAATTTGGCGAATAAGTGGTTTTCTCTTAATCGCTCCAATACACTGGATACATGTGAGATGTGTGTTTCCAGAGAGGGTGAATAGATCAGAATGTCATCCAGATAAACCACCAGATAACGGTCAAGCATATCATGGAACACTTCATTGATGAAGTATTGAAAGGTAGCCGGGGCGTTGCACAGCCCGAAAGGCATCACACAATACTCAAAAAGCCCATATTTGGTTTTGAACGCGGTCTTCCATTCATCTCCCTTTCAAATTCTCACCAGGATATATGCTCCTCGCAAGTCCAGTTTAGTGAACACCACTGAACTTCCGAGTTGATCCAATAAAATGGAGATCAGTGGGAGTGGATATTGATTTCTTATGGTAACCGTGTTCAGAGCCCGATATACAAGGGCGTAGGTCCCCCTCACTTTTGGGGACAAAAAATAAGGGAGAGGCTGCAGGGGACTTCGATGGGAGAATGAAGCCAGTTTCTAAGGATTTCTCAATATAGTGCTTTAGGATTAAATCTTCTTTGGGTGTCAGAGAGTATATACGCCCGGATGGTATCTTTGCCCCAGGTACCAGTTCTATCAGACAATCATAAGTCCTGTGGGGTGGCAGAATGTCTGCTCCAACTGCATCAAAAACGTCCTTGTATCCTTGATATTCCCTTGGTAATACTGTGTTGATAACAGCTCCCACAATGGGAGCAGTATCAAGCAAGGCGTGACTGGGTTTCGACGTGTCGGGAGTACTTTCCAAGCAGTTGTTTTCACAATGATCAGAAAGGAACATCACCTCCCCCGATTGCCAGTCTATTACGGGGTTATGTAACCGTAACCAAGACAGTCCCAATATGCACCTAAGCTGTGGAGCCGCAATGAGATCAAAAGTTATATTTTCATTATGCCCACAGCTAGTGGTCATTACCAACGTGGCTGTACACTCTGTTACGGGGCCTGAAACCAGAGAGGACCCATCAACCGCACTCACGGTTTCAAGAAAAGGTTTAGTGACAATAGGCAATCCCAACTCTCGAGCATAATTTTCGTCCATATAACAGCCGGTAGCCCCCGAGTCTAGGACAGCCAAGACCTCCTTTAGACCACCTGTGTCAGAAGAGAGGGTAGCCGAGAGGTAATATGGGGTGGACGAATTAGAGTCCATGGAAGAAATGCCCGGCAGCTGGACCCCTTCTACTGCCGAGCTTTGGCGTTTCCCTGCTTCTTAGCTGGTTTCTTGGGAGAAACACGCAGAAGATGATCTGAAGCCCCGCAATAGAAACACAATCCGTTCTTCCGCCTGTGTTCTCTCGTCTCAGCGGAGAGAGGTCCCCGAAATACACCTATTTGCATAGGTTCCGAAGGACTAGATGTAGGAGCGGGGGGTGAAAAGGACATGGGAGGAACAGTTTGTTTTTCCCCTTTTCTTTCCGCTCGTCTTGAATCGATTTGTAACACCAAATCAAGAAGTTCAGGGAAGGTATTTGGTTCAACCGGAACAGTGGCCAGGGTATCTTTCAGGGGTTCCGAAAGGCCTTTGTAAAACAGTGATGCCTTCTTATCTTCAGGCCATCCGGTCTCTGCCACAAGCTGATTGAACTTGGCCAAATATGCAAGAAGGGACATATCCCCTTGCTTGAGGCCAAGTAACTCTAGATCCGTGGCTTGAGTAGCATAACGCGTATCAAATGCACGACTCATTGCATCGATCAAGGCGTCACAATTGTACAGCAAATGACTGCCATCCTCTAGCAGTGGATTAGCCCAGGCGGCCGCTGTACCACCCAAATGGGACAGCAAAAAGGCGGCCTTAGTCGTTGAGTCAGGGAAGGAAGCAGGTCGACAGAGGAAATGCAACCTGCATTGATTCAAAAAGGTCCTGTAGGATTTAGGATCTCCATTGAATTGTTCTGGGGGCGCCAATGGGAACTGTGCCGTCATGTACACTGGCCCAGCCCCTGGTGCCGGCGGTCATACACCTGACCCGGATGCCATGTCAGACGGTGGTAGTTGTGCGCCTGGGGGTTGCATACCCGCTTGTAGCTCATCGATCCATCGTTGAGTGACGGAATGGGCAGCAGTCATATCGTTACGAAGGTCTGCCACTAATTGCAAGATAGTGGTCAAGGTCTCGTTCGCATCCATGAATTAAAGGCTTCTGAATCTGTCGGACCAAAGAAGCACTTGAAATGGAGCGACTTGCCTCGTCGTGTAGATGACGAAGTCTTCCAAATAATGTACCTGTCTGGCTATTAGAAATAACAACCAGAATGGTCCATTACTGGAAAGACAAGAGACTGATGACCCAGGCGCCGTAGAAGTGTAGACATGGTATACAGGAGGACACACCACCAGCTGAAAACAAGGCAAGTATCAGACTTTGCATAGACAAGTAAGCCAATACAAAACAGCATACACGGAATACCACTAACCTGCAAATTCAGGTAAGAAAGGTTTAACCGGCTGGTAATGCAGGCACCTGCAGTCTAAGCAAAGAATACAGCAACGAATCACTTATCAACAAGCATCAACAGAATAGCTAGGAGTCCCTAATAACATTCACAGTCTTACCGTGTTGGACTCCTGTCCAGTGGTAACAAGGGGTTCGGAGGGGCAGGAGAAGTTTGTGGCAAATCCTTAGTTGCGAGGCAGAAGACAAGCAAACAACCCACAACGTACACCTGTGGAAGTCTCTAGTCCGTGTACTTGTGAGGGACGAAAGCAAGGAAGTTCGAAGTTCAAAGTTCGAAAAAACCAAGACGAAACAAAATATTTTCAGAGCAAGGTAGCAGCGTGGAAGCAATCCAAGGCAAAGTCCAATATCATTCCAATGTCGTGCAGAGAGCGGGCAGTGCAGACCAATTCAGTATCCAAGGCAATATCCAATGTCAGTCCAATGTCGAGCAGGGAGCGGGCAGTGCAGACCAAATCAGGATCCAAGGCAAAACAGGGATGGTCTGCGGTCAAGAGGGGGAAGGCAACCAGATCAAAGGCAAATTCCAAAGAGCAAACCGAAGCAGTCCGAAGTCAAAACAGGGAGGACAAGATAACTGAGATCAGGAAACAGGAATCAATGAATCAGGAAACGGGAAATCCGAATCCGAAACGCCACCGAAGAAAGTTCAGAAGCGCCGGTGAGTGTACATGGAGGAGCTTATGAAGACGGTATCACGTGACTTGGTTTGCGTGATACCGTCACAGCAGGGCGAGTGCTCCTGTAGTGTAGAGGACGCGAGCATTGCCAGGCTACCTTCCAGGCACCACGCTGCATCCGGGGTAAGTGAAGTATTCGATTGCTTGGATACACCTTTGTTTTACGCTGAAGGCTTTGATCGTGGAAGCGCCGGTGTGCAGCTGGCGACGCCGTGCTTTGAATTTCGGTGCACCTCCCAGGGCTGGAGGCTGGTAGCTGCGGATAGGACCGAGCGGGAGCAGGCAGGGCTGTGGGTGGTGGCACTGCTTGGGGTACTTGCACATATGGTTGGGGGTATGGTTATGGCTGCTGTTGGTAATACACAGCTACGTGTCTGCTTCTGCAGTCCCTGTCAAAATAGCCTATCCACGCACATGTCCAACACTGTCCCGCTCCTCCTCCCTGTGGCCCTGTTCTTCCAAACCAACCTCATCCACTCTGTGTCCCTGAAAATGCCCCTCTTCCTCGCTGGTACCCCGGGAAATCCTCCACTGGCAGTGAGGCTGGTACCCACCTGTGCAAGCGTACTCTCCTCCCCACCCAGGCACCGCTCATATGTCCGCCTGGACTGGACTACCCTGGGCTCTACCTGTCCTTCTGTGTGTACGGCCGTCACTGCCCCTTCCAATGTAACTTTCGCTAGCTTCTTCTGCACTAATTTTGCTTCCTCTATTTGTGCTCGCTGATCTGTTTCCTTTTCTTTCAACTGTTTGCAATGATGTACAATAATAGACTGTATTTCAACCCAGCCCTTAGCTTTAATCCCTACTTTCTTATCAATAGCTTCTGTACTTCCTTTTGGGAGTCCACTTATTACTACGTAATAAAAGAATAGAATTGCTCGATCCCAAGAGTCTCCCATTTCTGCCCTCCATATTTCCTGTATTTGCAAAATATACTGAGCAGTGTCTTCATTATCCCGTATTGTCAGCTGCATTATTGATTTTAAGATCAGATGTATCTGGATATGTGCGCTGCCCATACTTGGGGTTTTATGTCATTGAAATGTGCCCCATCGTGGCTATCAGCCACTAACTTCACTCCCGGATACCCAGCCTTAACCCAAATGTCATCACCCTGGTCTCCCAGTATTGAGACAAATAAACTTTGCAAATTCCCCTACAGTCAGATTTGTACCCGCCGTCTGCTTTTGAAAGACATAGATCTACTTACCCACTCTCTTGCTGAGAGACAGAGTGCCTTTATTAAATTATTTTTGGCAATGTGGACCTATGGTATATATTGGGCCCTTCCTGGTCCATTGTTTAATAATGGAAACTGTGCCCCTATTGTCTTGCCCACTTCTTCCCCGCCAGCGATCTTCTCACCACTGCTATGTGACCACACCTATTTCGTAACCTAGGTCCCCACAAACTATCCACTCATGGGTAAATTGAGGGAGGCTGTTCCTCTTCCTCCAATTGAACCTCAGTCTCCCACTCCTCACCCCCGGCTTGCGTACGGTAATACTAGTCATCGGATCATACCTTCTCATAGTCCAAACTGTCTGCCGCCTTCTCCTTCTATCCTCCCTCTCTTTCTCTGTACGCACATCCTTAATAGGAGTACTATCTATTCAGAACAGAATGTCTCACGCTCTGCATTCATCGGTTCCTACAGGTGTTCGTTGCTCGTCTCTCTCTAACTTCAGCTTAGCTAATTATTCTTTCGCCTTCCTCAACGCTTCTTCCAACTCCGTCTGTGGTTTTCTATCTGTTTCCTCCAGTGGTCTAGCTCTCGCAGCGGCATACGCTATAGGGTTGGGGAGGTTATGGTACTGGGTCGATGTGGGTGGTGGGGCAGCAGTAGTGGGCAAAGGGACATACATGGGATTTGTATATACTGACGCAGCACGTGTGGGGTAGAATCCCAGCCTGGGAGGAGGCTGATCTTTTTCTGCTTGAGACATTGGGGCGAGGGATACTGGAGCACTCGGGAGTGGTAGGTGTGGTAGTGGGCTGGACACAAGCTGTGGGTGACACATTCAGTCTTAGAGGGATCGATGGGGGCATCTGCCAAGCTTTCCACCATTGGAACACTTCCTTTCTGTTTTTCAACTTCTTCCCTCTATCCATAGCTGCCAGAAAAGTATACATATGCTTAAGATATCTTTATTATTTTGTTGACCGTTCTGGCCATGGCTTATACATTCCCTCCCACCCCCCTTAGTCTCTACTAACCATTCTTTGTGATATGAATTGTCTTCTCTGTACAAGGGAAGTGCTCTGTACATATACTCCATGGGGTTGTCGGCTCCATCATAGCCCCCCTCCACCACCGTTCTGCAATATTCCTACTAACCACGCCCAAACCAGCGGGGCCGTTCTCACTTGTTGCCCCCCTCTCTCCATCGCTCACACCAATGCCCCACTCTTCCCCTCACTCACAATCCCTCACACGACCCCACTCACATCCTCACACACCCACAAACCTCTTCTCGCACAACAAAATTAGACACTTTCTCTGCCTCTCCTTGTCACAATAAAACAATCCAACAACTCGCAATAACAATTATTTTAAAAAAAATAACTTCTTTGTTCCAACACCTCCTGTATATCGGGGGAGGAGATCCCAGGTCCACAGGGGGCCTCTACCACAACTGGTTCTCGTTCTTGCGGCCTCCTTATACTGGGTGGAGAGATCCCAGGCCCACTAAATATACGGAGCCCCTATCCGTACCTTTTTCTTAGTTCCACAGCGCTGTATTCTTCCATAGTAACATAGGAAAGTGTCCTGTAACACCACAGTCCTCTATATCATAATCACACCAACCTATATACAATGCCATGTGGTCTTCCAAACTTCCCTTCATTCCTCTCTTACTACACTCGCACTATTCTTCACACCCTCAACCACTCGTACTACCCTCTCATACACTGCTTGTTTTTCTCTGATAAAAGGCGCACTTACATCTACATGCTCACCCAAAATCCTTCATCATGGGGTCCTATCAACGGCCTGCACAGCGCCTGGCTCCAAAGAACAGACAGGAATTTTGATAACACGGCTCCTGTAAACCTCTCCAAGGTGCGCACAAGTGGACTGTTCGCTGCAGGTGGGCGCATCCTCTGCGTATGTGCGGCCAGGAATCCTCCGTCCTCGCAGGGGAGGCTGGGATCATGTCGGGCTCACCAATCTTGGGGGCAACGTCTCGACAACCAGACCGAAAAATAACACACTAGGGAAAAGGCCTAGGTATATCCTTTTGTGAAAAGAACAAGAGCCTTATGTGTATACAAAAAGGAAATGGCAACAAGTTATTATAGTCCAGTGCTGCACAGCTCTCTCCTTTCTTCAAAGCAAACAGCACATTAGAACTGTGGAAATCGTCATTTGTGACGCATTCGATATACACTGTTTATCCCCCACGCTCAATGGCTGCCACCTATTTACACGCTAATAATCACATATTGACCCCCATTTCATTGGCCGCGTCATCTTCTCTTCCAACTGGGTTTCAATTTCTTCACCTTGGTTTGTTGGTAGATGATTGTTACTCTAAACACTGTCCTGCACTAAGGCCTAATCACGTGATGCACACCTGGCCATCAACATTAGCTCTGTGGATAACGACCAGGTCAGTCTGGTCCTTGCAAATAAAGCAACTATTTTCTCATCCCAGACACAGGCGCCCCCATCATGCCTCCCCATCGCAATCTTATACATTTGGCATCACCCTCACGGGCCTCATTGTCCTCTTCTCCCCCCTTTTCAGCTACTCCTCCAGGGGAGCTGGCCTGGGTTTCCTGCAGGTCCCACTAATTGGTCTAATTTGTGAAAGATTTAGATTTACTCATGGGCATCTGGTAGTTCAAATGGGTTGTCCATTATCCTGGGTGGGTGCTAGGGTCCTAAATCTAATCTTGCATTTTGGCAGCTCAAGACCTCTGCCCCCATGGGTGTGTCCTTCGTGACTGGCTGCAGCCCATACTCGTGTTAGGCCGTTCACATTCCTTTCTACTTACGCAAAGCTCTAACGAGATATATCTGTGTGTGTATTTGTTCCCTGCCTCGCATGGGGTGGGGTTGGAATATTCGCCCCCAGGGGGTCAATGTTCAGTGTTTTCAACATGGCCTGCAAGGATTCAGGCCTTCCTTCGAATATAGTACCACTTCTACGTTTCTTGTCATTGGGATTCATGCCATGTGGGTGTATCGTGCGCATGCGATGGGTGAATATATCGGTCTATAAAGCTGGTCATCAGTCTACCTTAGATTTAAGTAACATCCTACAGGGAGCATGCCCTGTGCCATTCAACTATATCTTACAAGTTCCCCCGCCCCTGTGTTCGCCCATATGAATTTCCTGTGTATTCATAGATTCTCTGCAGTATGAATGCTTTTGGATGGCTTGGGATCTGTCAGCACATCCCAGAAATGGGAGTTGGTGCCCCTCCTAATCTGTAAATGCTGGAATAATTGTCAACATTTGGCATGTATTAAAAACGATGCACAGGGCTCCAGGAGACACATCCCACATTGTCACTTTGCTCCACCATCTTCGTTACGTAAGTTAAGAAAGCACGAATGCAGACTCTGCTCTAAAAAAAAGACCACGGGCGTAGGGCCTATGAGAGTGTGCCGGTGGAGCAGGCATAGGGCCTATGAGAGTGTGCCGGTGGAGCAGGCATAGGGCCTATGAGAGTGTGCCGGTGGAGCAGGCATAGGGCCTATGAGAGTGTGCCGGTGGAGCAGGCATAGGGCCTATGAGAGTGTGCCGGTGGAGCAGGCATATGGCCTATGAGAGTGTGCCGGGGGAGCAGGCATAGGGCCTATGAGAGTGTGCCGGTGGAGCAGGCATAGGGCCTATGAGAGTGTGCCGGTGGAGCAGGCATGGGGCCTATGAGAGTGTGCCGGTGAAGCAGGCATATGGCCTATGAGCGTGTGCCGGGGGAGCAGGCATAGGCCCTATGAGTGTCCCGGGGGAGTAGGCATAGGGGAGTCTGACAGCAAGAAAGGTCACTATACAAGCAGCAACAGCTGTCAGCTGAGAATCAAGTCTCGGTGGTGTTTCCCATTGTGTCCCCCATAACATTGGATGAAGTGCTGTGCATGCAATATGTTTGTTAAAAAACGGAATGCAAGCTACTGGATTCGATTAAAGAATGCAGTTCGGAGAATACTAATCGTCAGATGTTTTAAGGATGTGTAGATACAAGTGATGTCACATGTACTTTGACCCTGATGACATCACAGGATGTAATGTTGCAGAAATGAAAGGGTTTTCCTGCTTTTTTCAGATTCGCTTGTCAGGCATATTTAGAGCCTCGAATGCCAGCTACTACCTTCAATATTCTTCAAATGTAATGCACAGCTTCACATGTTCAGATGCCACCCCCTCCGCCAGGCACATGCACTCTCACCCCAACCTCACACTCCCTATGCACATCTGCTCTCTGGCCTCTTTGGCAACAACCTCTGTGCTTCTCATCGCCAGCTTCTTCCGGGTGGCCCTGATGCATGCAGCAGCTTCCGACTGGCCCTGATGCATGCATGCAGCAGCTTCCGACTGGCTCTGGTGCATGCAGCAGCTTCCGATTGGTTCTGGTGCATGCAGCAGTTTCCGATTGGCTCTGATGCATGCAGCAGTTTCTTCATTTTCCAGGGCTGATCCGCTTTCTGCACACACTGTGCTGGGATCTGCCTGGTGCGTTGAGGCTGGGGAGATGAGTTCTCACCCAGTGTCACTCGCCTAGCACCTCCACAGCCATTTAGAAGTTGCTGCTGTGCTTGGTGAGGGATAAGTGGTGGGAACAGCCAAAGTAACCACACCTACTGTGGAGTCAAGTTTATTATCATTGCAGAGTTCTGCTGATACTGCAACCCCTGGATATGTGGATACACGTGGCAGAGGGACCAGGGCAGTTGGGTTACCTGCCCCCTTTCTTATTCTCTGCAGCCATTGAGCCCTGTTTGAAGTACCCTTTTTTGGTATGTTAATCACTGCCTCCAGCTCCAGGCCCTAACAAAAGAGCAAGGGCGGTTCCATGGATCCCTTTTCAGTAAATAAGACTGTCCATTCCAGGGGGGAACCCGCCAACATTCACTCCCCTTAGGAGGACTTTGTGCTCTCCTCTCCTCTACTGTCATATTCAAACTAAACATGACAGGGACAGACTGTACCTGTAGGCTGTGTCCAGGCAGGAGGACACAGGTCCATCCGTTTGCTGTGGTGTGAGCATAGGAAAATGTGTGTGGATTAGCCCCTCACCTTTTCCTGAGGCAGGTCTACCATCATCCATTTACTTTAAAAAACTAAAAGGCCCAGGCAAGCCCATGCTCACCATACGGATAGACTAATTCCTCACACCCTCCCTAGGGGTCTGAGTAAGTGGACCCCCCCCCCGGGGAGACTCCCTTGTGGCACAAGGACTCCCATTCCTGTGAGTAACACTCTGGGCCACACAGCATAGCAGCCTATATATGGGACTGCCTGCTGTGAAGAATGTGATCGCTATATATTTAGCTGAAGGCAATGCTGAAACAAGCCAATTTAGAAAAATAAAAGATGTCTCTTTAAGGAGAAATGTAGATTTAACTGAGACGGGTGGAGTAAAGAGCGAAGGAGAGAGAGTGTGTCGTACGCAAGTAAGCTTGGGAGAGGTGGAGCAGCGACGAGTCGCGGAGCCTGTGACTTTTGTGGAGGCGATGAACGCCAGTGTAAAATGCCAGAGGCCTGGCACAGAACAGGAGCCTGTTGTGAAGCAGGTGACGGGAATCTTGTACCAGGTGTAGGGGTGGCCACAAGCAGATCATGGTGCGCAGGACTCTGAGACCATTGCATCTCCTGGATACGTCAGCAGCCGGAAGGGAAGCCAATGAACCCGTAGCATGAGAATCCAGATACCGGAGAGGACTGCCCGAGCGAGTACCAAGCCCCGCAATGTTCCCCTGCATATACAGGGGTACCAGCGAGAATGGGAAAAGCGGGTAACTGCCGGGGAAAATATTATATGAAGAGAGAAACTAGACCCAGTCATGGACAGATATTCTCCAATAAACTGTTCAACTGGAAGTGTGGAAAACACATACAGAGAATAAAGAGCAACCCTGTATGGGAAATAGTTAAGGACTGGAAACCAAATATCATTGAAGGAAGGGAAATGACCCTATAAGTTTAAAGGTGAAGAGTGGAGAAAACCTGGCATACAATCCTGTAATAAGGGATGTGAGATAAAACTACCAAGTGAACAAGATCAAGAAAGAGAAGGTTATAACGAGAGATGCCAGGAAAGGGGAAGTATCAAACTGGATCTAGTTCACCCAAGCTAGGAAAGCCTGGGTTAAAAGACTGTGAAAGATCTACAAGTGTAGACAAGATTGTAGGAAAGTATCTCAAGGAGAATTATCACAAGTAGATCAGTAAAGAGACGATAAAACCCAGGAGCATTCTGGAAGAGCTACAAGAACTTATCAGGGAGATATCCAGAGACTATTCCAGAAGATTGTACTAGGAAAGCTATGGAGTGAAAGAGAGACTTTTCAAACACCAAGAGATAAAAGAACACCAGGGTAAGAGACATTTGCTTGGCTTCGTTTGAGTTAGTTCTATTAATGGTAGGGTCAAGTAGAGTTACATTTGGACTGGGGGCATTTTACTTTGGGGTGAGCACCTTAATTCCCTGGATAGGCATGGAAATCTCTCTAGCAGTAGGCCAAGAAAGGTCTTATTCATTTAATTTGATTAAAAACAAGTCTGAATGTCCTTGATGTGTCTGACTCCTCTTTCCGACCTGCCACAACACCAAGAATGGATGGCTTGACAAGCCTTTGCTTAAATGATAGCAAGAGAGAAAATATGCACAGGATGGGAGCCGCAGAGCCTCACCCATCCTGAAACCCAGTGCCATGTTTCGATCTAAGTGATTTGTCTCCGAGCTAGAAGGCTACAAGAACCGATGTACACCCAGTCTCGCTAGTCAAGACCCTGTACCTAGCTATTCTATGCATGTTAAAGAACGATTCAATTGACGGTTTAGGCAACACTTGTGGTAAGGGAGACCTAGCAGTTCATTTGGCATTGAGTGCCATAATGTTCATGAGATTCCCTAAAGGTTTAGGGTTTCCCGAAGGTAGCACGGGTCCTGCAACCTGTAGCTCTCCAGATGATTTTGACTGACTCCCATGATCCCTCACCCTTGACTATGCCAGTTAGGGCTGATGGGAGATGTAGTCTAATAAATCTAGAGCGCCAAAGGTTGCACACCTGTGCTAAGGTAACGGTAGCAAACGCAACCAGAGAACCAACACCACACATTACGTATGCCGGATTAAGAAACCGGCAGCTGGTCACAGAGCAAAACAGTGTAAGAAGCATGCAGCTGTTTGGTCCCACCCATGAGCAGGGATCACTGTGAGCATCTATAACATTCCAACCGGTATTGAAGAATTCAGAGCTTGCACCCTCGAACCGCAGCGAAGGCACAGCGGAAGTAGTAAGAGATACCACTGTGGGCTGGCAGAATGTTGTGGTCCATCGCAGAACACATGCAGTGATGGGTTTTCCACCTGATATGTATGGGATTTATAAAGGGTGAACCTAACTGGGTAGCAACAGTGCTTTACATTGGAGGGTGGATGCACCCGGGACGGTACAAGTAGGATGAAGGGGTAGCGGATACGTTAGAATGGATAGTGAAAATGAGGGGTGGGAGTGGGGAGTCATGGTTACCAGGCCAGTAAGGTGGCCTGTGGACACATGATGGGTGGGGAAAAGGAAACCATTGGATCAATCAGCCAATACAAAAGCCCCTCACAATATTGTGCAATACAAGACACCTTGGGAACAAGGAAAGAAAATGATTGTGTAGATTGGGCCTATAGAAAGCCACCAAGAGAGTGATATAGGCAATGCAGCGAATAAGAAGCTAGCCGGAGAACAGGAGAAGAATGGGGGATTACAACAGGAGAGGCAGTAGTTGAAGTCACTGAAGCATAGCAGGAAAGACTGCGGGTGAAGCGGAGACTCCTACAAGCAGAGGTCTTGGTGCTTCTGGAGCTAACTTGGCAGACTGGCCCAATTGCTATGGTTAAAACCAAGGTAAAGTCCCACAAGCTGGACTTTTTAGAATCCACATAGGTCTGACACCGCTTTCCGATGTGAAGGCACCCTATAACGTATTAGCACACCGGCCGTGGGCAGCAGCCAATCTGTTTGCTCGGAATGTGGGCGGAACCTTACAATAAGCTCACAGCTGCTTGCATCTGCCACACCCTTTTACCCCTTGCCCAAATCCTCCACCCCACACCCAGCGTCTTCACTTTTTTCCTCTTCTCCATCCCTGCCTTAAATGCACCTGTTTGGATGCTGCACCGCTGCTTTTCTCATGTCCGTCAGCTCGCATTGGAAATGGAAGAGGCGCTCCAATTAGAGCCTCACTTTAATTTCCATTGTGGCCATGTTAGGTTAGTATTTCTTTGAAACAATACATTGCACACTCGCAGCTGCCTGTTGTTTCAAAGAGCTAGGTTCCAATTTGCACACTAGGACGCTAACCCAGGGTGCTACTGGCCATTAGTTACCCGGTGAGGGCGCAATCAGAATGAAAGAACCATTCTGATTGGCCCTCGCTGAGTCATTACCAGGCCAAGAACCATTCTGATTGGCCCTCGCTGAGTCATTACCAGGCCGGGAAATCCCTCTGTCGGGATTCCACGGCCTTTGTCCCCAGCGGGAGGCGTGGCAGCCCCTCAGCCAATGAGGATGCTCGAAGCGGGGCCATCCCCACTCCAAGCCTCCCCACAGCTGAGAGGCTACCTTTGCCCCCTGCCGGGGACAGAGGTAAAGCTTTTTTTTTTCCCTCCCCTTTCCTCCCTCCTGCCACCTCCCTGCCCTCCCCACCCCACCCCACCCCACTTACCTTCTATGCCTTGGTCCCCGGCGGGGGACAATGGCAGCCTCCACACGCAGGAGGCTTCCATCGTCCCCGCCGGGGACCCAGGTACGGGTTTTTTTAAATTATTTATTTATTTTAATTTTATTTATTTTATTTTCCCCCTTCCCCTCCCTTCCGCCCTCCCAAACGCACTTACCTTCTTCTTTTTTCGGGAGTGGATGCGCTGTAAACGCTTGTGTCCAGCGCGTCTGCTCCCGATGGGCGCCATGGAAAGGGAAAACGGACTCCGTTTTCCCTTTTCCGGCAGCCATTTTCTTTGGGTTATTTTTTTTCTCGCCGCAGGGTTTCGGGACAAAAAAAAGTTTTTAGTGCCCCGGTAACGCAGTTTTTGCGGGCCGGGGTACTAATAGTTGTATGCCCCTCGCGGCGGGGGCATTACCTGAGTCGGTAATGTCCCCCGCCGCTCGGGGCATATTGCTTTATTAACATGAGATCCAATGGCTGTAGCGTGTGATATAATCCCAGGTCCCTTGTTGAAGACCTTCACTTTGCTCAGGCCCATTAACTTGACCCAGGAGGTTAGCTCAGCGGGAACATGCTCGCCATGGAAGCAAGACGACATGGAGCAACATAGGTTCGATCCCCGGTCCGCGCTTAGAAACCTCCTGGGTATTAACTGCATTATAAATAACCTATCCTATCATACCCCTGTGTCTTTGTCACTGGGTATGGTCCTCGGAACTCGTGATTATGGCTAAAATAGTACTTTGGCATGGTGGCAGTTCCATTGCAGGCAATGCATTGTGCTGGACATGTCCCGCTAATCGGGTCAGGCACTTGATTCTAAGTGCATACACCTAATACCAATTAGCTCTCCTCACAATAATAAAAGGCAGAACCTAGAGACACACTCTGATCAAGGTGGAACATGAGTGCGAGCAGAACAAGCGGGGCAAAGGTAAACCTACTGAAGCAGAGCGACGGCCAAAGGGACGAGAGCAGGGACTCAAATTCCCAGAGAGATCCATACTAGAGGTCATTGCCACAGACAGGCCATGAAAGATACGTGGAGAAGGCCAGATTCCACATCAGAAGGCTGCATTTTGTTTCAAGGCGACCAGCGACCCTCTCTGGTGAATGGCAGAGTTGGGGAGGCGATGTCAAACCTGTGGTACTAACCTTCACTCGTGAATTGGAAGTCGTAAAACCAAGAAAGAAACACACACCCGGTGAGTTGGCAAGTGACCTGAGAGACTGGTGTTAAAGTTTGAAGTAGAAACATTATAATGCAAGTGAAGGCTGCACGCATGTGTTGTGAGATGTGAAAAAAGGCAGACCTGTGCATAAACTTTGAAGTAAGGACAGCTGTGAAATCTGCTATACTAAGTAACAGAGGGGTCTGGCGAAAGGAAGAAGGCCACTCAAAGGTCTCTTTGAAAGGTACACTGTTTGAAGTAATAAACTGAACAGCAAAAATAAAGCAAAATTAACTCCTAGAAAAGTGCAGAGTGAAAGTTAAACCGTGAACCTTGAGTCGAAGTGGTCCTGCGGTGGTCTGTAAAGGAAGCCACGCGCATTCAAAAGTCTTCGACATCCGAAAGTGGTCCGAGCCCGACAGAGGGAGACCCAAAGTGTAATAATCTTGGTGAAGGGAACCCCCTTGCAGGTTTTGTTGAACTTTGTTGTGAAAGGTCTGAGCCTGACAGAGGGGGCCCTATGTGAACTTTTATTGAAACATTATTTGGAAGTCAGGAAAAGAGACTTTAGCATGGAAAGCCAGGTGGGTCTTGATTCACATTGTTGAACAGTTTGTTGTGTTGCAAACCGAACCAGAGTGTGTCATCCTGCCTACAGGGACAGCCTTACTCCACGAGTTCTAACGTGGGAGGGAGAGCTGGTTCAACCACATTTATTCTTTTGAACACTGATTTTTTTTTTTTTGCTTTCCATACATTTCTCCTTTATACACTTTTTGTACCAGAGATAGTGCAGGCAATCGGTTTTGTTAGCATAGGCCATTTTGATTTGACGGACTCCACTAGGACTGTTTTGTTTATCGTTTTTATGGTCGAGACTACTCCCATCTTAGTTTAGGGCAAAGTAGTTGTTCCTGCCCCAACAACTGCAATGAAGGTTTTACAAATTGTACCCATTGTGTCGGTGTCATACTTGTGATACCATGCCTCCCCTCATCCCAGGCAAGATAAAGAGACTATAACCGTGAAAGCACGAGACGTGAATGAGAATCATAAGAATAATCATCCTCGTCTCAGTGAAGATAACAAGTCTAGAACCGTGAAAGCAAGCAAGTGAGTGATTGAGAATCAAGACCCAGCATAACACAAAGTGAGAGAACTGGAAGATGATCGCTATAGGAGTATTCATACTCGTCACAGTAGAAGTAAAGACAGCATCTTTATGAAAGAGAGTGAAGCTATAAGAGTAAGACTGAGGGGACGATTGAACTGACCGATTTGTCAAAAGACAGATGCCATGCAGAGAACAAAGGCTGTGAAGCCCGTAGAAAGGAAGAGAAACTCAAGAGGGAGAAACGGAAAGAATGGATAACCTTACAGTTTTGCATCTGTTTGGCCCTGTGGGGAAAGCACTAACACTTATGTTTCCCAGGCCCCCGTAGCAAAAAACAGTAATTGGACTCAGACTAGCAGAAAGAACACACATACATCATATAAGATTATAAAACAAATGGCTCGTTATAGGCCCTTTATTTATACAATATATGTATAGATACCAATAAACAAACATACACTTAGATGTATAAGAATTTGAATATAGGTTCCATCACTGTCAAACATGAGGCAGAAGAAAACTTGGCCAGCAACAACACTGCTTAGTCCCTTAGCAGGTAGGCAAAGGGATCACTGCGTCGAACGGGGTCTGAAGCGGATTGTCCTCTCCTTTCAGCGAGACTGCATCGCCCGGGGGTCCGGATTCCAAGTAAAATTTTCCATACAATGCTCTCTTTTATGGGGGTATTTCCCCACCCTCCTCCATTGCATTCTGCTCTCGGCCAAAGAGCAGATCACAAGTCGAAGGAGGGTGGAAAAATCCAGTTAGAAGTGGGAAAACCCAGCGCCCCTCTGTCCAATTTCGTCTCCCTCTCCTCCCCACTCTCCTCACCTGATCGGTAATCCTCCAATTCTTCCGTCTTGAGATGCCGACGTGAGCAGAAATCTCTCTTCGTGGTTGAAGATACTTGCCTACCACGAGAGGAAGCCACAGTGAATGCTTGAAACAAGCAGTCCTGGGACTCCTTTCCCGTAGTGGGCGACAAGGGAAAAAGCCTGGATGGCAGAAAAAACCCTTGCAAAGAATGAAGCCAAACCGGAGTCTTCCAAGGATAATGATGAAGCGTAGTCTGTAGTAGTAGTAGTAGAAGAGTAGGTTTCTGGCTAATACGGATTTGAGGAGGAGGATGACAAACGATGATGGCAGAAACAAGGCAGAAAAACGCCTTGCAAGAAGGAGTAGAGAAAAAGACTGTAGCCGGCGGCAAGATAGAGCCGCAAAAGCTGAAGAAGGTAAAGCAAAAGGGGAGAAGGGAGAGAGAGAGAGAGAGAGATAGAGAGGAAGAAGCCTCGCTCGAAACTAGGAGAGGCGAAGGTAAAGGCACGGACCAAGCCGCGTAAGGGAAATACTAGCGTTCTCACCCAAAGCAGGAAAACAAAAACACTATGGGGGTTGCAACGCAGAGATTGCCGGGAGTGAGATACTGAAATACTTCCCGGCGACGCCATGTTGCCGGAGAACTAGACCGTGGCTGCACGTAAAGAAAGCAACGTGCTGGAACTACGGTCTGCGCCGGAGCCTCCAATGCGGAAGTATCCGCCAATCGGCCCGGCTGCGCATGACAGTATGCCCCCTCACAAAGCGAACCCCCCCAGGCTTACCCGGAAAGCACCGATGGAACCCAGTCAACAACCGGGGGGCATGAATGTGGGAGACTGGTTCCCAAGAGTCCTCCGACTCTGGGTAACCCTTCCACGAGACCAAGTATTCCAATCGTCCCCTGTAGAATCTGGAGTCACGAATAGCTGAAACTTCGTATTCCCTCGTACTACCAGAACCCTGGACCTGCAAGCGGGGATGAGATCTTAGGTGAGGGTACGGAAAAAAAGGTTTAAGAAGAGAGGAATGAAAAACAGGATGAATGCGACTGAGCGCGGGAGGCAATTTAAATCTGAAAGCGACAGGGTTGATCTTAGATGGGACAGAAAAAGGTCCCAAAAAGCGAGGAGAAAGTTTGGAAGGGTGAACCCATCGAGGCAGAAATTTAGTAGAGAGCCACACCTTGTCTCCCTCTTTCCAATCGGGACAGTCCTGCCGACCTTTATCCGCCTGTTCCTTGTTCCGGCTTCTGCTTCTTTCGAGACTGAGTTTTGCAGTCTTATGCGCCTCCACAAGGGACTGAAGCACTGCTTCCGCAGTGGGAGAGTTCGTAGGAGTTGAAACCACGGGAAAAATGGTTCGAGGATGCACTCCATAAGTGCAAAAGAAAGGGGTAAGACCTATCGCGGAATGTGTAGAATTGTTATACGTAAACTCAGCGGTGGGTAACAGCGACACCCAGTTGTCTTGATGTCGGTTGGTATAACATCTCAGATATTGCTCCAAGGTGGCATTCAGTCGTTTCTGTCCAATTTCGTCTCCCTCTCCTCCCCACTCTCCTCACCTGATCGGTAATCCTCCAATTCTTCCGTCTTGAGATGCCGACGTGAGCAGAAATCTCTCTTCGTGGTTGAAGATACTTGCCTACCACGAGAGGAAGCCACAGTGAATGCTTGAAACAAGCAGTCCTGGGACTCCTTTCCCGTAGTGGGCGACAAGGGAAAAAGCCTGGATGGCAGAAAAAACCCTTGCAAAGAATGAAGCCAAACCGGAGTCTTCCAAGGATAATGATGAAGCGTAGTCTGTAGTAGTAGAAGAGTAGGTTTCCGGCTAATACGGATTTGAGGAGGAGGATGACAAACGATGATGGCAGAAACAAGGCAGAAAAACGCCTTGCTAGAAGGAGTAGAGAAAAAGACTGTAGCCGGCGGCAAGATAGAGCCGCAAAAGCTGAAGAAGGTAAAGCAAAAGGGGAGAAGGGAGAGAGAGAGAGAGATAGAGAGGAAGAAGCCTCGCTCGAAACTAGGAGAGGCGAAGGTAAAGGCACGGACCAAGCCGCGTAAGGGAAATACTAGCGTTCTCACCCAAAGCAGGAAAACAAAAACACTATGGGGGTTGCAACGCAGAGATTGCCGGGAGTGAGATACTGAAATACTTCCCGGCGACGCCATGTTGCCGGAGAACTAGACCGTGGCTGCACGTAAAGAAAGCAACGTGCTGGAACTACGGTCTGCGCCGGAGCCTCCAATGCGGAAGTATCCGCCAATCGGCCCGGCTGCGCATGACACCCTCTCCCTCGCATCATTCCCAGACCCCTTATCATGCACCTGCAGTGTACTCCGACTCCCTTTCTGTACTCGTTCTTCAATGGACAATACAATAACTATTCTTCGCAGTAAGTCCACGCAAATAATATTTGTGACCTTGCTCTGTTTTCGCTGCTACTTGTTCATTCTGTGTGGACCGCGGAAACACAGACTTTATTACTGTGAAGGAAGATGTTATTCTGACTCGCATTTTTCACACAAGCATTACACTTACCCTGGGGAAAAGGGGAGAATCTCTTTGTATAAAGACTAAAAAGTGGGGTGATAAATACAGAGAGAGAGAAGATATCCGTTTAGAGTCAAGGAGATCACATTATGAAAAGAAGCGAAAGCACAAAGACGTACTGAGAGAATTTTATTGACTGATCAAGGAGTTCCTCGAGATACTATTTGAAAATCCACTATTGAATAGAAGTTTACGGGAAGCAAAAACCCCCGGAGAAGGGAGTAATTCAGTTACGATGGTGGTAGGCCAGTTTGGATGGTGGACAGATTCTGTTCAGACATTCAGTGATGTCTGACTAGAAGCGTAGCCAGTTTGTTAGGTAGGGAACACCCCGTAGAAGCAGGGAGAGATGGGCATTATCCTTTTCTTTAAAAAATGTACATTTGAAATGTCCGAGTCAGCATCCTCCTTTTGACTCGCCACAACTTTTAGCACCTCTGGCTGTCTGGGTGTGTCAGCTTACATAGTTTTGGGTTCTTGAAAGATCTTGGTCTGATATTTCATAATTAATAATTAATGGCACGGAGTAAAACAATTGCAGGATGGTAAACCCTTGGTATACTTTTACTTTTGTAAATGGGCTTTGACCTAATCTATTGTGCACAGTAACGTTAGAAATGGGTAGAACAGATTCCAGAAGGTCGTCTAACAAGTCAGCAGCTTCAGCCTGAAGCTCCTGCTCTCCCAGCCTACAGATATTTAATGATGAAATGAACACTTCCAATAGCAAGAAAAATATTGATGTGGTGGAGAACCCCGCCCAAAGAACTCGAAGCAGTTCCAGTCTCGGCCTGAGATGGAGGAAGTTCCTCGTCCCAAAGGTATCTACGCCCTATTGCTGAAGATGGTCCCCTCCCAACCCCAACTGCATGAAATATGATGTTTTCAGGGACGTGGCTCAACATCTACTAGACCAAGCTGGGAATGATATTTTATTAGGAGGAGACTTTAAAGAAGCATTGACCCAACGTTGGACAGAAGTAGTATTATACTGGGGGCGAGAAGTGGGAACCATGAGGTTCTTAAGGCTCTGACAGACCAATTTAACTTGCTGGATATGTGGCAGTTAGAATACCCGACTGATGGACTGTTTCCACTCCAGGGCACGTGATAAGTATTCACGGGTTTACTTCATATTGACGGCTGGAAGGGTTATCTAGAAATGTCTGAAGTGGGAAATCGCTAGTACAGACATCTCTGATCATGCCTCGATGAAGATCAAGGTGTCCCTAGATCGTAGATTTAAAAAGAAACTTGCTCTTGGAGGATCAATACAACTATACCAGAGGGGGTGGTGAAATGAATCGTGAAAGAAGCAGAGTACTTGTGGAACGGAATGGTGGAGTGGGGGACCAGATGGTGTGGGAAACCTTTTAAATATAGCATGTGTGGTCTACTAATGGGCCTTTATATTCACAATCAATGAACAGGAGAAATGGATGTCCCTACAATATTTATAATTTGAAATGAGAACTTGTGTGGAAAAGAGGAAATTAACAAATTGTCTGAAAAGGGAGAGTAGGAATTTCATTTCCTTCTGTAGGGCTGGCCCTCCAATTGCCTCAAGCCAGAGTAGGCCACCCTCTTAAGAAGCAAGTGCACGTTATGTACATAAAGCAAGTTTATTGTACAAACGGCCGGGATGGGCTATATGACCTTATGGAGTCGAGCTAACCCAGGTCTCCCGGAACCACATAAGTTGACATATTATATATATTTTTGCAACAGTTAAATCACTCCTATCTATTTTATTACAAACCACCTCCACACATGATTGGTTACAACATATACAAAGAAATCCCATATTTCTCCAATTCCCCCATTGTCATTGGTGGCCGTTATCTGAACTACCATCTTCAGCTCACGTGCTTAACACCTCTTTTTAGGATTTTTCCATGGTAGGTCATGAAATCATCATACAGTTATACATTCACATACAAACATAATTCATTCCAATCACAAAATAGTCCATAAGCGCCCCTCTTTGAGAACGAACACGGCTAAATGACCTGTCCTTTGGTTAGGTACCCACTCAAGAGTCCGCAGCCACACTTAAGCTCACTTTACCTTTCACAGAAGGGAAATATCTATTTGCATATCAGTCTTTGTCCCACCCACATGGGCAGACCAGCATCGAAATGCTATGGCAATTCTCTTGTGAACAAGAGTACCAACAGCAACCCCATACATGTGTTTCAGCCTTGTTGGGCCTCATCAGTGAGGTGGAGCTGTGCCTCTCTGAGCACAGTGAGCAAGGGGTCCACACCTGGATGACCCTAGGACACTAGTCCATGGGCACCCCTCTTTGAGCACTGATGATGTCCAACAAGGCTGAAACACGTGTATGGGGGTTGCTGCTGGTACTCTTGTTCAGAAGGAAATTGCCATAGCATTCCGGTGCTGGATGGCCCGTGTGGGCGGGGCAAATACTTGTCTGCAAATGGATTTTCACATCTGTGAAAGGTACAGTGAGTTCAATTGTGGCTGCAGACTCTCGAGTGGGTACCTTCCCATAGAACAGGCCACGTTTGTTCTCATAGAGGGGCGCCCATGACTATTTTTTTGATAATTCATTACAAATCCCAGCTGGTCTGAGACCTCTTAAATGTAATTTGTACATGGTTGCATGGATACTTCAAACGACATTCGAGAGAGCAGAATAAACATGTTCCCTTTCGACTGTCGATAACCATCTCACCCACCTGTGCTTAGTGGCGTCATTGGAAAATTTGAATCTAATGACTACCCATTCAGCATGCATGGCACATCTGAAAACAATTGAATTATAGGGATCATCGGTCCACCCTGGACTTGGGCGTCCTACACTCCACGTTAATTGTTGGTCAAAAGCAAATGTTTGGATCCCTCTGCAAATCTCATGCACTTAAAAAATATTGCATCTGCTTTTGCGATGCTACAAGACCATAAAAAACCTGTCCGGTTTCTTAGTTGAGCTGAGCATCTGCTGAGGTTGTAGTTTTATTTATTATTACATTTGTAAAGCGCCCAAACCCAAGGACATCAGGGTGCTGTTGCAAACGGTCACACTGAAAATCATAAGATGCACTGAGTTTGTAGTTGGAGGTTTAGGTGAATAGCCAAGTTTTTAGAGCCTTTCGGATGGACCAGTTAGGAGGTTTCTACTCTTAGTTCATGCGGTAGAGAATTCCAATGTTTAGCTGCGACTGATGGGAAGCTGGTCCCTGCTCCTCTTGTGTTTTTTTTGGCTTTGGCACCGTTAGGTGGTTTGCATGGGTTGTTGTCCTTACTGGTCTGGTAGACGTGGGTCTTTCAATCTTCCGCTTAGGTATTGAGGAGCAGTGTTAGAGAGGCATTTGTGTGTGATGGAAAGAGTTTTGAATATGATCCTTTCCCGAATAGGTAGCCAGTGAACTTTTTCCTGGTGGCTGACATATGGTCTCTTTTGGAGATGTTCAAGGCTGCTCGTAGAGCATTATTTTGGATGACCTGTAGTTTATCCACACTGTGTTTAGAAGTTCCAGCGAGAAGGACATTGTAACAGTCTAATCCTGCTCCGATGATTGCTCTGGCGATGGTTAGGCAACTTGCTGGGGAGAGGAATTGTCTGGCTGCGTTTGAGTTTTGTTGTGTAGGCAGCCGAGGAAGGGATTGCGTTCACTTTCTTGGTGAAGGAAAGGGTGGCATCCAGGTCTACCCTTGGTGTTTTTACTGAGGTGGATATTGGTATCTGTAGTCCCATCTATGAGGAAGGACGTGAATTCACCACTGAGATTTTTTAGCAGAGCGGGTGAGCCCACTAGCAGAAATTGTCTTGTCGTGGGTCAGGCATAAGTGGTTGGCTGCCATCCAGGTTTGGCTAGTTTGTTTGTTTATTATTTATAGGGTGCCCTAAACCCTTAGGTAGCTGGGTGCACATCATAACAAGATTACTTATAGCTTAGTTACATTTGCATAGATAAGGTATATACAGGTGCATATAAAGTTACAGTTTATATAGTTACAGGTATATACATGTGCATGGGTAATAGCCGTTAGTACATAATTACTGACTGAAAGGAAAGAGGAGAGAGCGAGCATATGTGACTATGGTTACTGATCTTTGTGGCGTAGCCAGCTGCGGGTGTTGCATCTGAAGCTGTTATAAGATTGGTCTCTTCTTAGCTCGACTGGTAAAGCAGTCCATTGCTGAGCTGTTTTTACTGGGAAGCTATTTCCACCTGTTTTTTGTAAGCGTAATCTGGGTATTTGGAGACAGTAGGAGTTGGCTGTTCTAGTTGGGCGTGTAGAAGGTTTTCTGGTTATTCTTTCCTTCAGGTATAGGGGTGCTGCATTATTTAGGAATTTGAAGGTTAAAGTGACCATTTCGAGGAGGATCCGATCGGTAATTTTTAGCCAGTTGTGATTTCTTATGGCGTTGGAAATATGCTCTCTAGTTGGGAGGTTCAGGGCCATTCTGAGCGCATTGTTTTGCAATATTTGTCGTTTGTTAACGATATATTTATTATCTCCTGCATAAAGTGCATTGCAGTAGTCCAATTTAGAGAGGATGAGGGCATTGGCTAGAATAATACAGCTAGCTGGTGAGAGGAAAGGTCTCCATGCTTTGATGAGTTTGCCGGTGTAGGCAGTGGATGAGGCCAAGGAGTTTACTTGTTTTTTTTAGGGAAAGTGTGGAATCCACGTAAAAACCTAAACTCTTCACTTCTTTGGCAACTGTAATTATATCACCGTCGATATTGAAGGCACTGTAGTTGTCATTGAGTTTTTTTAAGTTGTTGGCTGAGCCAAGGATTAGGATCTCTGTTTTATCGTCATTCAGGCAGAGGCCGTGGGTTGCCATCCATGCCTGAATGAGGATGTAGATTTCATTCACTAAGTCTGTATCTGATGTGAAGGTGACACCCACCCTGTCCAATTTATCAAATAACGACTTAGTGAAGATATTGTACATGGTGGGCGAGACACATGAGCCTTGGGGGACTCCACATGTTGTTATGACTGGGTCTGCAGAAGCTGCCATGGAGAAGACTCATGCTTCTATTATCAAGAAATGATTGGACCCAGGCTATAGCTTCACTTGAGAAGTGGGCTGCCGATGCTAGGTGTTTGCATAAAACTGCATGGTCCACCAGGTCAAATGCAGCCGACAGATCGAGGAGGAGTAGCATAGCTGTGTTTCCTTTATCGTTAAATTCATCGATTTGGGCTTTAAGATCTATTAGAGCTGTCTCCTTGCCATGTTGGGGTCTGAACCCCAATTGGCGAGAGCCTAATACTTGGTTCGTTTCAAGGTATTTTTGAATTTGTAAGTAGGCCACTCTGTCAATTATCTTCAGGAGAAAAGGGACAGTGGTGATATGTCTGTAATTTGTTGGAATGGATGGGTGTAAGGTTTGTTTTTTAAAAAAGGGGTAAGACCCAGGATTCTTTTAAAGTACTTGGGATGGTACTTGTCACATAAAGGGAGCATTAATGAGTTTCAGAGATAAAGGGGGCTACATCTCTGGCTGCATCCTTGATTATTTGGGCAGGGCAAATGTCGCCTTTGCAGTTTGAAGGTTTTAGTGAGGCAATCATTTTTTCTGTTTCCTGAATAGATATTTTGGAGAATCTGAATGGTGCTAAGTCAGGTTTCTTACTAGGAGGGGGGACAGTAGGGGTTTCCGTGAGGGGGAATGAGGTTCTTTTTAAAGCAATTTTGGTTTGCAATGTTTTTATTTTATTTGCTAAGGCATTTTGAATGTTGGTACACCATTGTTTTTTTTTATTTTTATTTAATATTTTGTTAGTTTGACTTTAAAGAAAATACAAACTTTTCAATATATTTCACAACACATCCTAAATTCACATGACGTAATCTGAACAGAAATTGAGCCTGTCTGGTAATCATTTCAGTTGAATAAAAAGTTTGTGAACGCCCTCATCTAGCACCATTGTTTCACCATTGTTTCTCTTTAGGTAAATTATCCGGTGGAGGTATAGGGGATTCTAGTTCACATAGAATCATGAATAGGTCCTGGGTGTTGGAAGATGCTTTGGAAATCCTTTCGTTATAGATGTCTTTTTTAGTTTGAATGATTTCGTTTTTGTATTTAGTGGCAAAGAGTTTGAGTTTTAATTTATTTTCATCCATGGGGGTATGTTGCCATATGGTTTCTAGCTTCTTTTTTTCCAATCAGAGTTCTTTTAAGTGAGGGGTGAACCAGGTGTTCAGGTGAGCTTGTTGTTTGCTCTTACAGTTCTTAAACGGGGCGATGAAGTCTAGGATCTTAGTTATAGTTTCATTATAATGGTCTACCAGTGTGTCTGGGTTGGAGTTGCTTGGTAGGGCATTAATCACTGGAAGGAGACAAGGCGCAAATCAGTTGCATAGATTTTGTTTATGGTGAGTGTGTCGTCTGGGTAGGATCTGGATAGGGGAGGAGGATTTGGGTGTCGTCCGTGTAGTTAGTGTAGGAGACGCCCTTAGAGTCTAGGAGGTCAAACGGGTTTGGTGAAGATATTGTATAATGAGGGGGAGACACAGGACCCTTGCAGGACACCACAGGGTAGAGGGATAGGGGGTGTGCTATTCATGTCCGAGAAGACTCTCATAGATCTATTGGTCAGGAAGAAGTCTATCCACGAAGTGGCTTCCAGGGAGAAGTTGGCAGCAGAGATGAGATGGTGGCATAGGGTGTTATGCTTGGCCAGATCAAAGGCAGGCGAGGATGAGAGCTGGTGCGCCTTTGTCTTTAAAGGAGTCAAGTTGCATTTTTAGTTCTAAGAGGGCAGATTATGTGCCATGGTGTTAGGAAATATTTCCTATGTGTATGTAATTTTCCCTCCATGTGTCAACCACCAAACTTGTTGCTGCTGTTTAGACACTATTGACTGACTTTGCCAGAGAAGCACAGTCTTCAGCTGTACTCCTCTGGGCTTTCGCTCACTTTTTATGGGGAAACTGACATGCCCTTAAGACAGTCAGTACTGGAAGACTGTGTTTCCCTTAGTCCTTTTCTCATGTTGCAACTTTTGTGCAACATGTAACAAGTGTGCAATTTATCTTACCATACAGCACACTTGGGTCTATAGTAATTTCCAAAGGCCCTAGATACTCTCGCTGGACTTTTTATGAACTGTGCAGATGTATCATGGACAGGAATGGTGGCAGCTATCTTTTCATATTATTTTTAACCCTTTCCTGCCATGTTAACCACGTTTGGCACGAATAGGTGGCCTGGCTCCAAAATGGCTATGCCACGAGGTTCTTTGTCCTGTCCTTTGGCCATCTTGCCCCTTCACCTTCCCCAGGTCGAGTCGACCCGGGCCAGTCCTTGTTTGGTCATGCATTTTCCCACGAATCCCAATGCTGTTGCAGGCTTCTGCATGCCTTGTGTGTGTGCCTCCAGGATGTGGGCTGGTATGTCTGGTCCCAATACACATCCTGGTTGCCAGAGAGTCTAGAGTGTCCTGAATGCCTGAGACCACCGTGGTCTGTGATTGGTCCACGTATGGAGTGTGTGTTTGTGAGCAGATCTCCCATTGGGTCCTCTCCGTTTTTGGCGCAAAGGGAACTTTGGATAAGAGGAGGCTAGAAACACCACTACCATGTCGATATCCTGTGTTCTCACTGAACAAGGGATGGGATCCAAGTATCCTGCAACTACGTAGCTGAGTCGAGGAACTGCTGGTGACCCGCTGGAAGGTTTGGAACCCTGAGCTCGCTGTCGTCCTGTGGGACCCCTCTGTATCTGGTCGTCCTAGAAGGTCTGCGAAGATGCTTCGGCCCATTGGAATAGTGGGACCAACTATTCTCTGCAGCTTTACCAAAACCTGCAAGTAAGCTTTCTCGAAGTGTCCCTGGGCCAACCAGTGGGCTGACCAGTTTACGCAGGACCTTTGCTCTGTCTCTGCCATAGTTTCGAGGAGGGCCTCGAAACTTGGTATACCGCCAGCTCTGTGTCCACGGCACTCTCACACCGAATTTTGTACACTTGGCATTCCCAGGTCTAAAGTGAGACAAGTGTGCCCAGACTGGAGTAAACGCAGTTACCGTGTTGCCCTGCTGCGGCAACGTCCTTTGCAAGTCCGCTGCATTTGTGACCCTCTTGCCCCTGGAGCCTGCTGCAGTGAAACTGGGGCGATTCATCCACCCGGGGCTGAGAAATCACCACTGTCCCATTTGGGAATCCTCGCTGGAACTCAGGAACGAAAAGGTGCCGAGACATCCTTTTTGCCGCTGTCGAACCTGCAACCGAATTGGACTGACCTGCCGAAGTTTGGGTCTCCTTGCCTCAGGGACCGGTGAGCAATCGTTACCCCAACTGGTGGCCCCTAGTGCCAGAGCCCAGCTTTACGCATGAGTGGCCCCTGGGGGCCCCTCTCCTGTGCACTGCTATTGCGAAATAGCGATTCTATCCCGAACTCTTGAACTTCCTCTGACTTCAAGTGGAGGTCCTTCTTGAATAGTGGGAACTTATTCTTCATCACCTTATCCACCTTCCTGAGCTGCTAGAGACCCCTGAAGAGACCCTGTTTTGCCCATTGGAACAACCGCATGCATTGGCATACATGTACTATTGAGCACAAGGCTCCCCTCTTCTTAGGGCTTGGACTGCCTCTTAGTTAGGTGAATAACTGATGTTGAATTGGGACTAAAGATTAACTGAACTGCATGTTTCCTTGCCCTCTAGGTTGTTAACATATTTTGTGCAGTCCTCCCTTTAGACCCCCTTGGTCTTGTATATATATTGTATTGAGTGTGATGTATTGGTTTACTTAGTGTTACTGTGATTCTTTGCTATGGTCTATGTTACAAAGGCCTTGTAATAAATGTGTCTATATTTTAAATAGAACACCTGTCTGAAGTAATTTGTAAGTGTCCTTGCTCTGTGTGCTCATTTAGGTCCTTCAGTCACCCTCACCCCACCTGAGACTAAGGGCCTCATTACACATTGTGCGGTAACGGAATACCGGTACCGGTAAAGATTTACCGGTACCGTTAATTTCCTAAGCCAATCACAACCCGGACCCACCGCTATCAGCGCACCCATTAATTACGGTGCCACTAATAGCGGCAAGACCGCGGGCGCGCGACCCCGAGGCCGCAATTAGCGCCATGGCGCTAATACCAGGCCATCACAAGCCATGCGGACATGGCATTAGCGGCATGGAAAACACCCAAAAACCCCTTACCGGCATGGCGCTAACAACGGCATTGAAAAGCACCCGTTAAGAGACCTGAGCAGTGTACCCATCTACCACAGGTGGACACAATCAGCACAGGTGCATGCAATGGAGACAGGCAGCACAAAAGAGCACACCACACCCCTACCCACACCCCTTCCCACACCAAGATGGTCCGAATAGCAGCAGCATGACATGACGGGCTTGACTACATGATATCAGTGCAGCACCAACAACAGCCCGCACCAGAGGTGACCCGTAACAGGTACCCATTCCTCACACCATACAGGCGATGCCAGCAATCCACTGAGGAGGTGGCTCCCAACCCCTGTACGGAACCCACAGAACCAGCAGGAAGAGGACAATATTGCACATCCCCGTACTTGTGTCATGATAGAGCTGGCAGTCAGCCTTCCAATGACAGTGCTCCGCTGCCTAAGCAGCCTGTGTGAGGCACTCCTGTACAGCCGTGTCAAAGTGGCAAAGATAACCAAGGCATGTGTAGAGCATCAAAAAATGTGCATATGATGGAATGTGCCAATGCCACCTGAAATTGACATGCAACCACCAGAAGAGCATGATGGGGATGAGGATGAGCACAGGTGAAATGCCCCGGCAGGACATGCAAGAGGCAATGCCAAGGAGGCACACGATGTGCGTCAGCATCTGATTCTGAAATCCCATCAGGCACAAAGGTGAAATAGCATGGACGCAGATGGATATTGTTGCCCTGGTGCATGTTTGGAGTCCCACAAAGGACCCTGTCCAAGATAAATGACACATACGCAATGATGGAGACCACGCTTGGGTTTCAACTTCATAACAGTGATGGTGATGGGTGATGGTTGCAAGGTCTGCCAGGGTGGTAGGTGCTGCTGGGCTGGACGGTGCACCCTGGTCCGTGCTTCCGGCATCCGGAGAGGACAGCTGAGGGCTCCATGCACCTTCTACAGTGTGGGTGTCATGTTCTCCCTGGGTAGCAGATCCGGACGTTGCCCTTGGACTCCCCTCAATGGACCATGTTGGGCTGGGGTTATGGATGAGTTGTAGGACGTCGGTTGCGTCCTTCTCGTCAGTGGCCGGTGCGGTGGCTGCTGCCTCCCCAGTGGAGCTGGTGGCTGCGGAGTGCGTGCCCTCCGTGCTCCTCTCAGCAATGATGGGGCACACTTGCGTGGGTTCAGCTACAACAGGAGCCGTGCCCTCAGGCTGTGATGTAATGGTGCTCCTGCTGCCCTTGGCCCTCTGCAGATGGACTGTCCTCCCAGTTCCCCTGGAGGTGGTGGCGGTGTCACCTCTTTCATGCATTCTGGCTTTTTTGGCTGCTGGGGGAGTACGTGCTGCAGTTCTTGTGTCTCCAGTGTCTGTCGGTGATGCTGTGGAGGACATAAATAGGGTACATCATTGTTAATGGGTCTAGGTGCCTCATGCAGAATGTTCATGTCATGCTGCTCTATGCATTGGGGCCTATTCATCAGTGATTCTTGTAATGGGGATGTCAGGTTGGTCATGCATTGATGGGTCAATATTGCACGTGTATATGGTGATGCATGCATGTATGTGTGTGGCAGGATCAATGGCCTGGTCATCGACACATGTTTGGGGTACCCCCTCGCCCTTCACTGTGCATTGTTTGACGTATACACTCGCCTCCATCAGATGAGATGGCCATACCATGCTCCATGTCTCCGACCCCCTCTATGGCTTCGACTCCAATTGTGGGGGCACATGTCTCCTCCCACTCCTTCATCTTCAGAGGTGATTCTGCGCCACCTCCTGTGGCCATTGCAAGGTTGCGGTTGACTGATAGGATATTCCGCACACGTAGCCGGAGGTCGTCCCACCTCTTGCGGCAGTCCTTCACACTGCGGGTGGTAGTGCCCACCGCACTAACTTTGCGGGCAACTTCGTCCCAGATGGCCTTTTTCTTGATGATTGCCTCCCGGCGCATATCATTTGCAAAGACGACTTCGGCATTGGCTGCAAGTGTGCTAGTCAGCATTATGAGCTCCTCTGGTGTGAATTTCTCTTTCCGCTGTGGATCAGAGGTTTTTGTCAGGGCCTTTGACATCTTCAGGCAGTCCTGGATGGTTTTTGGTCAGAGTTCTCCGGAAAGATGTCCTGGATGCAGAGGATGGCAATGGATTGTGTTTTTAAAGATGGCCGCTGTTCTCTTTCCCGTTCCTGTGCGATGATGCTATTTCCGGTTCCGCTTTTTAACGGTGTTCGCTAATAGCGGTGACCGCTATTTGCATGTTGCGTGAGGGAGGAGGTGCTATCAGCACTGTGGTCGAGGCCGGTAATGGGCATTTTGTGGACTTTTGCGGCATGGCGGTAATGTCATTTACGGCATGGCGCTATGCTCGTGTCCGCGAACTCGTAATGGGACGCTATTAGCGGTCTTTTGCGAGGGCGGAGACGCTAATAGCGCCATGCCGTAAAATTCCGATTTTTACCGCACAACATGTAATGAGGCCCTTAGTCTTGACCGCCTGCCATAGCTACCCTGATTGGTCTGGCTTGTCCAGAGGTTACCCTGTTCCAAGAAACTAGGTTGGCCTTCTGAACCTCTGCCCCTCCTGGACAGAGTTCAGAAATCCTTATTAACACATGGCCTAGTCGGAGGTCAGATTGGCGCATTCCTAAAATAAGGTTGGCTCCGAGGTAGGCTTGAATTTCTATGTATGCTGCCCTATCCAAGATCTTGAGAAGAAACGGTACTGTAGTGATCGGGCGATAGTTAGGGGACAGTGGGTCAAATGACGGTTTCTTGAGCAGTGGGAGTTGTGAGAAACCTGGGGGTATTCCCCCAAGTAGACCTCAGGAAACCCTTATTCAGGTGGCTAGGGAGGGCTGCCGTTCTCAGATCCCAACCCTGGGGGTGGATGAGCGAGCGAGTGAGGATCACCTGGGTAAGGGAGCCTGGGGTTATACTCTGCGAATTGCCCCAGTTGAGAGGCAATATTGTCCCGGGGAAGATGGAGAGGAGGACGATATTCCTGGGGCCTTTGTAGGCTATAATATGTTTTCCAACCTTCCTCCCGTTGAATCTATCTTACCCAAACCTACCATCCCCCATATGTAACAAATCCCATGGGATTCCATACCCTGTTGTATTCTGAAACCATCTCTCTCAGAATCCCTGCTTTCCTGTTCCCTATCCGAATACTCCAAATCATTCTTCTCCATGTACCTCTGGTTATTCTGTCCTGAACACCCAGTATATGGCATTGACAACACACTACCATTCCCACAATTCCCCCTGTTCATATCCTGATAAAAGCTGTTAATTCCCTAACCCCTATCAAAACCCTAGTAAGAAAACTATAATTCCGTAGAACACCTTTTCTCCATTCTACCCCGTGGGATACTCAAACTCCACCGCTCACCTCCACCCGTTTCCAAACTGAACACTTTGTCACAATATAACAGACAACGGACTTGTAATAGGACTGTTTACCTGACATGCCCCAACATGCGGGTCAGGCTATTGACTTGAATCACGTACACCAGACGGCCCTTTGCTTTCCCCACGGGGATAAAATGTGGAGCAATAGGGCACACTACGAGCATGACGGCGCAGCTAACCAGGCACTGCTGTTCAAGAGAAGGAGAAAGGCAGCAGGAATCGAGAGGGTAGCGAGGAGAGAAGTGACTTTGCCCTTTTCGTCCCAGACCCGTAGAACCTCCGTGGAAGAGAGCATAACACCGCAAGCAATAGCTCGAGTGTCATGCAGCAGATGTCAACGGTACACTGGGCAATCCTACACCGATGAGCAGGAGAGAGGTAAGCTCCCGCGACCATGGTACCGGCCTTGACTCCAATGAAGAAGAAAAGCCAAGCGGTTCATCACAGCCGGTGAGTCGAAGGGGAAGTCATTAAGAACCGGGCTGTGGTTAATTAAAGTCACAGTTTGAACCAAGTTCAATGAACTATGAAAGAACTGTAAAAGTGTTAAGGGGAGACCAACTTCAGAGGGAAACCGGCACCACGTGGGTGCTAACCCCACCTGAGCAAATCTACAAATACCAGAGGGCCATCGACCTAATCAAAGTGGTCATACTGAGGGTCAAGCAAAATCCCAGTACAATCGAGAGACTTCGATCTACAAACTGTGTGAAAGAAAGTGAGGTGAACCCCACAAACAACTATAAATGTGAAGTTAGCAAGAGTGAACCCGACCGACGGATGCTGACGAGAGGGGCAAAGTCTAAAGTCCCTAGAAGCAGTGTATTGACAGACGCGAACCCGGACGAGGGATGTCCACTATAAACTGTTTGAAAAGACATTGAGAAAATAAGGGAAGTGAAAGCCTGCTAAAGAGAAGAGACAGCCATAGTGAACCCAGAGGAGGGAGGCTGAGAAGTTAGAACGGTCTGAGCACGACCAAGGGAGATCCAGGCAGTCAAGAGGGGTCCGAGCACGACCGAGGGAGATCTAGGGGGTCATCCAAAGGTTCATTGAGAAAAGAACTGTTATATCATTTGTGGAGTACCATACATGAAGGGTTAGTGCCCAGAAGGGGACCCAAGGGTGAACCAATCACCAAGCGAACATTGGAAACTGAACGTTTTTTATTTGTTTGCTAAAGGAACTTCTGTTTTTGTTATTTGAACACATGAGGTCCTCAAAGGCAAGAGACTTTCAAAGGAAACCAGACTTGGCCATCGTCGATTGCTGCAGTTGGACCTGTCGTCTCGAGCTGGAGAGGCCTGCACGTGTACTGTGCTCCAAGATCTCACCTTTCGCTGTGCTTAAAAAACGTGGGGGAGACCCAAGCTGCCACATCCTGACATTATTTGAGAACACTTCTTTCTTTCTTATGAAAACTATCCCGCACCCCTTTTTTGTATAAGTTGTTAGGTTTGGCCATAGGTTTCTTAGTATAGGCCCTTTTTATTTGACCCAACGCCACTAGGACTGCCTTATTTTTCATTTGATGGTTGACGCATGCTCCCATCGTAGATTTAGGTTTAGAATAGGCATTTTTTCCAACCTGCATACGGCATTCATTGTTCAATAAACACCCTTGAACTGCGATCTCTTGTGTCCGTCTTACTTGTGCCACCATGAGTTCCTTACAGAGCACACAGGATTCTTTTTAGGTTGGATGAGAAGGATGCATTGATAAATCTGGTTATAAATTGGACTATAGTTCCAGAGCATTCTTTGATCGTGGTTGGACATACGTCCCCTTTGCACCTCAAAGGTTGAAGGGCTTTGAGGATCTTGGCTGTTTCAGCTTCAGTTACAGGTTGGAATGGTGTGGTATGACATTGTGGTGGTTTGGCAAGTTAGTGGATGTGGCAGCTGCTTGTTTCTTGGCAATTTTATGCTGAAGGTAAGTTATTTTGATGTGCATGGCTTTCTGGATACCGTTGCACCAAGTTTCATCCTTGATGATGGTGCTCGGCGGGGCAGAGGGGGGTCTCTAGTTCTGAGAACTTTGAAGATCTCTTGCGAGTTGGAATTGGCGTTGGATATCCTTACGTAGTAGGCTGAGGCTTTTGCTTCAATGATGGCATGCTTGTATTCCCTAGCTAGGCTTATAAAGGTGGATTTGGTGAGGTGGTTGGGATTTTTCTTCCAGGCGCTTTCCGCTAGTCTCTTTTGTAGAGCGTAAGGCCGATTGTGTATAGATGCGTTATAAATGCCATATCGTACCAAGACTTAAGCCATAAACGCACGTGATTTGGTGGGAGGGAGGTTGTTACGACCTGGGAATGGTCCAGGGCCAAAGTGACCTGAAAGCCTTTATGTAGGTGCCATTACCAGGCCGTAAGCCCCCCACTCTGGGTGTTGTAGCTGTTACCACAATGTCACGCCTAGTGGGGCTTTCCTAAATTGTGAAATTCTGCAGAGGCCGTTTCATGCGTTTATACAAATCCAAATCAAAATGGTCGCCGAGGACATGCAGAGGGGAGTTATTTCTAGTGCCATTTACCTTTCCTTGGCGGCCAGGACAGACTGGCACAGGTGCGATGGTAGCAGCAGAGAGCAGGACACCAGGCTGCGAGTGACCGAGAGTAGGTGGAGACTGGGAGGGAGGCCTGTGCTGCTGCCTGGGCAAAGTCACTTCCGGCCTGGGAGGGAAAGTGCTGGCGTCACGGTCACCCGGAAGCTAGAGAGGCTGCCCAATGCCGAGAGATAAGCCCTGCATTCCAAACTCCCTGATTGGCTGGGAGGGCCCTCAATGTCACCTTCCAGGTGTTGAGCACTAGTAAAACAAATCATTTAAACGGACGCCTGTCTGCCAATCTTTCACCCTACCTTCTATTTGGGGTAGCTTGGTGCAGCGACCTTCTGGCATTATACTGTATGAGCTATTGCACACGTGCGCTGTTCTACCCAAGACGGGGCTGGCCTGAGACGCCTACTAGCAAGATAGACCATGCTACGGGCTATAGACGAAGCACTCCTACAACTATCCTGACAAGGGCTAGGGCTCGGAGCTTGAGGGCCGCTTCCCACAGGAAGAGAGCGCTGCAACCGTGCACGAGACGCTCTCTAGCTTCCGTTCTGTACCCGCCTCTGGTAACATTGTAGTCCATTAATGCTTCTTTGGACAAAAGGCTGGCTGGATTCCAAGGCTTTTCCGTGTGTGCTTGTACGGTGGCCCGTGTGGCTCGCCATTGTCCTCTGCTACAATGTTTAATGTTATGTTGCACAGAGGAGTCGCACTGCAACGCGGCCAGACAAGGCCGACATGGTGTGACATGTACATTGGCATGAGGCCTCTGGCCCCGGCCTAATATTGCTGTAGGCTGAAACCTTTGTATATTACAATGCGATTCTCCCACACCTTCCAGTGTGTTTCTCGAATGTGGTGTTCCTAGGCCCGCCAAGTGCTGGGTGTGTGAGTTTGTTTCTATTGAATAGAGGGTGTCATTTCAAACAGAAATGTACAGAGGAAGCAATACCGGAGACCATGCAGTCCCTGGCAGGGATCTTCCCCTTTTAGCCCGCCAGATGTTTAGGTCCAGGGGTGTTGCTAGGTCTGGAAAAGATCCAGGGCTATGTTAATGTCGGGACTGTCGAGACTGGGGGCTAGCTAGCCTTTTGGTTGTAGGCCCTCAGATTCTATCCGGGGTACAACCAAAAGACCTGAGGCTATAGCCCCCTTAGCCCACGTCCCCCACTAGCAGTGCCTCTGTTTAGGTCCATACCCTGCAGAAACCCTAACGCTGCAAAGTCAACGGTGGCGGGGCTCATGGGAGTTGTAGTTAAAAACTAGTGGCAGGCCACTGCAATAGGGTCAAGGTGTACGAGTTTGAGTGGTCAGTTGGTGAGGGCGTGCCTGAGAATTAGACATGGGAACATACATAAATATGACCCGCACGGCAGGCCTACCATTCAGGTAGCGTGTCATCAGCACATGTTACAACGGCAACATAAGGCCGGTGTCTAGAGGGGGAGGGAGTAGACTGCTGTCAACTGAAGCCTTTTTGCCGGTGAGAAGGTGGATCCTGAGCCCAGGGACGGCTGCTTTTCCGAGGGCGTTCCACTGGGTTGGGGTGATTAGGGATAAGTAGCGGAAGCTGTAACCGTCCCAGGGGACAGAGCTTAAGGATGGAGGAGCGGCATATAGTGCAGGGGGGAGGCAGAGAATGGATGTGCACACAAGAAGTAGGAATTCTAAAGAGATTTGGCAAAGATAGCTGTTCGGCAGGGTGGCGGTACCTAGAGAATGCGGGAGGACCAGGGTAAGTTTTAGATGATACGAGTAGCCAAGTTTAGATATTTTATTCAGAGAGAGAGAGAGAGAGAGAGACCAAGGAGTAAGGTCGAGCAGTGGTCTAGTTTTCTGAGCACCAATGTATGGATCAGCATTTTGGCCGCGTGGTGGGTGAGAGGTGTGGGCAGATTTTCTGATCTTGAGAATGTTGAGTCTAGCAGCTGTGGCGGTATCATTGATGCACTAATGGGGTTTTGGGTGACCGATGGTTGTGACGTAACTGATGATGAGCACATTGATGGAGTGAAAGGAGAAGATCTTGCTGTCATCGGCAACAAGATGGTAGCGGACGCCAAAGGAGGAGAAGAGTCTGCCAGGGGATGCTGTGTAGAGCATGGAGAGTAGGGGGGGGCATGGAGCTATCATTGAGGGACACCCCCCGAGACTGGTGTGGGAGAGGTGATGCTATGGTCCGAGACATGAGGCCACCGGGCTAAGTCTTGTCTCTCCGAAGCCAAGGGCCGACATGGAGGAAGTAAGGTTGATCTACAGAGTCAAAGGCTGTGGAGAGATTGAGTAGGATTAGAATAGGGAAGAGGTGGGAAGGATGAGTATTGGTTACAAAGTTTGAGTTGTGGGGGAAGTACAGTTTTGGTGGAAAGGTTGCTATGGCATTCTGATTGGAGGGGTGGGGAATAAATGAAACCGGCCTGTAGGCGGAGGAAATACTAGCGTCTGTAGTGGTTTCTGACTGCGGCTACGTAATGGCAAAACAAGAGGTGATGGCTGGATAGCAGACACTGAAGGTTCCTGGGGTGGGGTGAAGCGCTATTGACCTGTTAAGAGACTGATAAAAAGACTGACTGTGAGAGCCAGATTTAGGAGGGAGGTGACCAGTACTCGCTCCTAAATAGTTTGAGGTGAAAATGGGTCACTGGGAGCATGGGGCTAAAAGCCAAGGATAGGTAAGAGTTCAGTGGGGAGATGGGGACGGGAGGCGGAGAAGAGAGGATGTGAAAGGCAGTAGGCAGAGTGAATGGAAGAGCAGGTGTGTGAGATGGGAGTGTTTCCAAGGGGCTACATTTAGTTTGGAGAAGTAGGAAGCAAAAATCACAAAAGGGTAGGGATTTTTGGAGGAGCGTGCATAGCCCAGCGAGTCATGGGGATGTAAACTAAGAGAATGTTGGGTCAGTGTAGTAGGTAGGTCGTGCGAGTAAGGGCAAGTAAATCAGTGTAGGGAATGAGTGGAGGGTTGGGGAGGGGGTGGTCCTAGAGACAGTGGGAGAGATGGGGCGGGGAGAACCATGGTTATCTTTATGTTGTTTGATGAGGGCAGGGTGAGAAAGGTTAAAGAAGCAGGATAGTGGTAGTTGAATGAGGTGGCAAGGGTTTTTGAACTCTGTTCACCCACTCTGCTGAACTAGCCTTCACAAAGAAGAGGCCTCGGTGGCAGGGAGACCATAACTTGTTTCAAGTATGGAGTCCGGTTCAAGCGTTCTCTTGCTAATAGTCCTAGGGGAGGGAGGTGATTGAGAGTGGTGAGAAAACCATGATGGTGACGCAAATGAGTGAGTGATCCGAGTGAGAGAGGTTGCTAAAGAGGGGGCAGGAGTTGAGGATCAAAAGATGAGATCCTGGGACTCCCTTGAGTGTGGCTGGGAATGTTATTTAGGACTACCAGGAAGTGATCAGAGAGCGAGCGGAGCAGAGTTGCAATTGGCGAGTCTTCGAGCTGATGGGAAGGTTGTGGCTCTCCATTATGGCAGGGGGGACCATCTGGCGGCAAAGACTCGCGTATCTGGTTGGATAAGAGAGAGTGGGTGCTGGAGTGGTTGAGTGTAGGCAGGCAGGATAAATAAGGTTACAATGGAGGAGTGGTCAGGATACCTTTTTAAAACTCTACCGGAGGGGGGATGGTGAGAGCAGGAGGGTGGTGTTTGGATAACTGGAGTATGAGGGGCAGAATGAACTAGGCATTGGTAATACGGTCGGTGTTTGAAGGCCTAGAAGGCTGGGAGAGGATGCATGAGTGCCTGTGGGAGGGTGGTGTTTGGGATATAGGCTGGGAGAGGATGCATGACAGCCTGTGGCAGGGTGGTGGTTGGGATATAGGCTGGGAGAGGATGCATGAGTGCCTGTAGGAGGGTGGTTTCTGGGATACAGGCTGGGAGAAGATGCATGAGTGCCTGTGCGAGGGTGGTGTTTGGGATATAGGCTGGGAGAGGATGCATGAGAGCCTGTGGGAGCCTGTGGGAGGGTGGTGTTTGGGGAATTAGTTTGGAGAGGATGCATGAGGGCCTGTGGGAGGGTAGTGTTTGGGATATACGATGGGGGAGGATGCATGAGAGCCTGTGGGAGGGTGGCGTTTGGGAATTAGCTTGGAGAGGATGCATGAGGGCCTGTGGGAGGGTAGTGTTTGGGATATACGATGGGGGAGGATGCATGAGAGCCTGTGGGAGGGTGGTTTCTGGGATACAGGCTGGGAGAGGATGCATGAGAGCCTGTGGGAGGGTGGTGTTTGGGATATAGGCTGGGAGAGGATGCATGATAGCCTGTGGGAGGGTGGTGTTTGGGATACAGGCTGGGAGAGGATGCATGAGAGCCTGTGAGGCTGTGGGAGGGTGGTGTTTGGGAATTAGCTTGGAGACGATGCATGAGGGCCTGTGGGAGGGTAGTGTTTGGGATATACGATGGGGGAGGATGCATGAGAGCCTGTAGGAGGGTGGTTTCTGGGATACACGATGGGGGAGGATGCATGAGAGCCTGTGGGAGGGTGGTGTTTGGGATATAGGCTGGGAGAGGATGCATGATAGCCTGTGGGAGGGTGGTGTTTGGGATACAGGCTGGGAGAGGATGCATGATAGCCTGTGGGAGGGTGGTGTCTGCGATATAGGCTCAGAGAGGATTCATGAGAGCCTGTGGGAGGGTGGTGTTTGGGATATAGGCTGGGAGAGGATGCACGAGAGCCTGTGGGAGGGTAGTGTTTGGGATATAGGCTCGGAGAGGATTCATGAGAGCCTTTGGGAGGGTGGTGTTTGGGATATAGGCTGGGAGAGCCTGTGAGGGGTGTTTGGGATATAGGCTGGGAGAGGATGCCTGAGAGCCTGTGGGAGGGTGGTGTCTGCGATATAGGCTCAGAGAGGATTCATGAGAGCCTTTGGGAAGGTGGTGTTTGGGATATAGGCTGGGAGAGCATGCATGAGAGCCTGTGGGAGGGTAGTGTTTGGGATATAGGCTGGGAGAGGATGCTTGAGAGTCTGTGGCAGGGTGGTGTTTGTGATATAGGCTGGTAGAGGATGCATGAGAGCCTGTGGGAGGGTGGTGTTTCGTATATAGGCTGGGAGCGCCTGTGGGGGTGTTTAGGATATAGGCTGGGAGAGGATGCATGAGAGCCTGTGGGAGGGTGGTGTTTGCGACATAGGCTGGTAGAGGATGCATGAGAGCCTGTGGGAGGGTGGTGTTTCGTATATAGGCTGCGAGAGGATGCATGAGAGCCTGTGGGAGGCAAAGTGTAGAACTTAATGGGGTTCAGGAATTGGGTGAAAGAATCTGGGTAAGGGTCCGAGGCATGGAAAGGAACCATGGGGGATGGGGGGGGTAGGATCAGGGTAAAGGTGAGTGGGAGGAAAGGATTGAGATACGTGGGATGATGGGTGAATACTACTAGGGAGGAGAGGGTGTTGGTCTGTTATGGTGGATGATAAACCGGAAACCTCACTACAGGGGGGGGTGCAAGGAGGTGCGCGAGTTTAGATCTTCTAACACTGTGCATAAAGTATTCTTTGTACTTCTCGGGGTTTGTACTCTTTTGGTTTGTTTCCAGTCTCTGACTGATCTTCCTCCATTTCCTCGGCCAGCTACACAACCAGAGGGGGGCTGGGAGGATGAGGGGGGCATCACACTTCAGGAATCCACAAGGCCCCCTCCTTGGCCCTTTACTCTTCTTTCTATAACATTCTGCTTTCTTCTCTTATTCTCGTTTCTGGCCGCCTGCCATTTCTGTGTGGACGACCATCAGACTTTCCTCTTTTCCAAGCGTCTCCACACTATTAAGTAGTAGTTGCGTTCTCACTCTACTCATCCCAGTCCTATGTAAAATAAAAAAAGGACACGCAGGCGGGGGAATGTGGCCAAATTCACCTGCAGGGGTTTATGTGGGGTTTCACAACAAAAGGACCTTCATCAGAGAAAGTCTTTTCCTTCAGGATTAGATGAGGTATAAATAAGATTGGCGCCATCTTCTGCATGGCTCCAACCAGTCTCGCCTATGCTCCCGCTTCTAGGGAATGACACGTCTGGCCGTTCAGGGTTTGTCAGGCACCGGGAACTCTCAATGGAGTTCCTTCCTGGCAGCCAGGGCCCCGGGTCTTCTTCTGCCATCTGCTCAAAAGGCAATGGGGTTCAACTGATGCTTTCCCTTCTCTGGTTCCAAAGGAAAAGTTCTCAAAGAGATGGTTTCACCCTGGTCTCACTCAAGCTCTTAAGCACATCTTCCCTTCGCCTGGTGGCCCCACTCTCGGCTGGGTCTGTCCCTGCAGCGTTGACTTGGATAGTACCTCTTTGGTGTAGCAAACACTCCTGCTGACGTGTGAAGTCTCGTCTCAGCAAGGTCCCCAGAGGTGCCTGGTGGCGGTCCTACTTGGCTTTTGCAGCCTGATCTTCTCATCCAAGCCCAAATCGCTGTCCTCCTCACCAGACCGGCACTCGCTCATGTTTCAGGGCCCTCTCTCCTGGGTCCTTGCTCTGGCTTCAGCCTATATGTTGGCTGATGCCTTCACCAGTCTGCCATTGGCTCATTGTCTCTCCAATATACCCATGAACATGATTGGACTGTTACTGCCTAATTCACTGACCAGGAGTCTCCCTACTGTTCACTTGTCACTCTTCCAGCTCCCGCTCGACCTCACACCCCTTCCAGCCACATCCCTTACTCCCTTGCCAACATTTTGCCTGCTCTGGCTTTTTCTCCCGTCACCCCTTCTCCTTCCTATTCTCTGCCTCGAATCTCTTCTGTGCTCTCCCCTCTGTTTCCAATGTTCCTCCACCTCTGCCAGCTTCTTCCATTCTTTCTGTAGGACGTTTTAATCGGGCAACATCTAATTCAGGTGAACTTTCCACCCACCCCAAACCAGGCACGCATAATTCTTTTTTATAAATCTGGGACTCCCAATTTAATATTGATTCTGTGCAGCTTGCCTCCTCCTCCTCTTTCAGGACAAGAAACCCACCGGGTAGCACAGAAGGTCCATTTCTTAACAAAATTGAAATAATGGAATCAAATTAAAGGTAAACAAACTTGGGAGATTCGAATTCGGGACCGGAGCTCAGAGGCAACATAGGCAAGATGAGGCAGGGGGGCCAGTCGGCCCTCCAGCCCTGAATGTTGAGGGGCCACCGCAGACATCGCGCCGCAGCGGTAAGCCACATCGGCAGCCGCACCCACGGATAACGGTGGGCAAGACTGGAGGTTGGGCAGCACAACACGCTGGTAGCGCAGTGCCGGTATGAGGAGGAGCCAGAGTTACATGGGTGGAGTGGCCAGGGGGGAGGTCACAGCGGCTATTGGTGTAGCGGCTGAGACCGACCTGCTGCTTAGGAATTGGAGCAGTGTATTAGCGACCACTCCAGCAAGTAAGGGTGTCTGCAGAGACCACGTGACCCAAACCTAACAGAGCAACATGCTGGAAGTGAGTGCCGGTGTAGCGAGCAGTAAGCCCGGCATACAGCGACCCCAGCTGGGTGCCTATGACTACAGTGGGGTGGCGAGAAACAGGCACGAAGAGTAGTGCAGTGACTCAATGCCACAGATCCTGAGGGGGAGCAGCACGCCTAGAGAAGGGAAGGAGCTATTGGAGGGGGCTCAAAGTCCCACTGACACAGGCCCTATTGAAGAAGCCAGGGAAACAACTGTGACCCTGCAACAACTGGTGCCAAGGCTGCTTGGGCCCAGAATGACAGAGGCTGGTTGATGGAGAGACCTGACCGGGAACCGGCGGTGTGCTGATGCCAACATTGCTGTGTACAGTGGGATCCTTGGTAGGCCTCGCTGATGACATATGCAGTGCACCAGTGCCCTATCCTGCCTGGAGGACTCTACCTGAGCGGTGCTGACTTGGTACTAATCTGGGGGCAGATTGGATCTCTACGGCATGTCCCGTTGTGCATTTAAAAACGGAGGCAAAGGATATCCATAATCATGTGTACCCTTTTCATCCTCAACACCTTGACCTTCTGAGTGCTCCACGCAAGCTGCGGCCCAGCAACCCTCGCATCCCACACTCCTTGACCAACGGAGCTCTCCACGTAACTTGCGGCCTTGCATCGTCGCCGCCTTGGCCTTAAGGAGCGTTCCTTGATCTCCTAGCAAGTTGCCTCCTAGCGTTTCCTTTCATCTCGATGCCTGGGCCCACAGAGCTTTCTCCGTGCAAGTTACGGCATAACAACTCTTTATCCTCGTCACCTGGGCCTTTGCTTGGTGGATGCCCTTGCATTCTATGTCGCTCGACACAGAGGCTCCCTATGATGCTGCCCCCACTGCATTGCGGCCCAAGCCACCTGACCCACACCTCGCTGTTCTCGCTGCCTTCCTGAAGCTCCTCTGTACTGTGGGGTCCACCGCTGTCTGCCTTCTCTGATGTTCCTCTCCAGCCTCCTTATCTGCTGACTCTGGCCCTCTTCTCCACTTTCTTCTGCTGCATTACTCGTCTTGACTTTCGTTGAAGTCCCCTTCCCACATCCCGTACCTGCCAATACTTTCTTGTTGGACTTCCACTGACCTTTTTAGACTGCAAGGTCACCTGGTGATTTTGTGTTCATGCCTGTGCAGTCTTTTCCTCTATCCTCACCTCTTCTCCATCTCTATGGCACTCTCTCTCCCATGTCTATTCTAACTGCTATGTATGAAAAACCCAAGGGATTTACACTGTACACTGTGCACTGAACACTTCTTTCTTTTTCATGAACCCTACTCCACACTATGTATATTTATAGGTAAGGATTGTCAATCGTATTTTAAAAAAAACCTTTTTTTTATATCTTCCCTTTTATTTTGACAAGGCTCCACTAGGATTGCATTATTATTTGATGGTCGTAGCTTGCTCCTATCTGTAGATTTAGGTTTAGATAGGCGTTTATCACACCCTTGTTAACGTTCAATAAACATCCTTGAACTGTGGTCACTTGTGTCTGTCTTACTGTTGATGCCATGCCTTCCTTATTCACCTACCCACCCTCTCTGACGAAGTCTGGAAGAAAAAAAGTTTTAAAAAGACCTCTTGACCTCTAACCCGGGTCTACCCATCGGGAACACCTATGTCAGCGCAACTTCCAGACAGATTATTACTGATATCCTCTTTTCTGTCCCCTCTCCAGTTCGATGGACTCATCTGATCTCTCCTTTCTTTTCCTCACCTACTAATCGTGGCACTAGGATGGGAAGTACTCTTGGCAGGCTTCCCATCGTCCAGGTGTATCATTGATGTCTATCACAATGGCGCTATCATGGCTCAGGGTCCTCAACCCAACGTCCTCCTCTTTGACCGGCACCTGTCGTCCCTCATCAACTTCCTTACTTCACCTGCTATCCCCTTCCTCTCTCTCTGCAACTCCTCTTCTTCCTCGTCCGACAGGTGTACCATGCCCCTGTAGCCCTCTTTGGAAAACCTTTAAAGGTGGTGCCCTGCTTCACTTACCAATGCTTAATGCTCATTCTGCTATCAAACATTCTGCTGACATCTGACTTCCTCTTGAAGACTTTCTCCTCGACGGAGGTCAGTCAAAATGTCGAAAATAAAATGTAGAATGACAATAATGTCGAAAAATAAATGTAGAAAAAAAAAATGTCGAATTCCCTTTTTTAATTATATATTTATTTTGGGGTCCGGGAATAAAAAAAATGGGTAAAACAAAAAAAAAAGAAAAAAAGGGGGGTTGGGGGGGAACCCCCCATTTCGAATAAAAAACGTCATAAAATAAAATTTGAATTTTTTTTTTTTCTACATTTATTTTTCGACATTTTGACTTTCTACATTTTGACTTTCTACATTATGACTATAAACCCTCCTTGACGTCCTCGCCCTTACCAAGACGTGGTTCAATGCCAGCTCAGTCACTGTTTTTGACTCCCTCCTCCCTGGTGGCTACAAGATCATCACCCAGCCTCGTCCCAATCGATCTGGCTGTGGAGTAGTCCTGATATTCCCTGAGTGGGGTCCCTTCTTCTCTGATACCCCCCCAGCCGTACTCCTCCTTTGAATGCCTGGTCTGAAAACTGGGCGGTTTTCCTACCTCTTCTCTCACCATTGCCACCGTCTACAGGGCTGATGGCCCTAGCTCTCTCTCTTCTTATCAGATTGGGATGATTTATCCCCCTCTCTCTTGTCTTTGACCTCTAAACTCCTCCTTGGTGACTTCAACATCCATCTTGATTCTACCATCCCTTCCTCCACTCTCTTCATAACCCCTGTACCTCTATCTCCCTTACAATTCTCCCTTCTTTCTCTACCCACTCTGCTGGATAGGCTCTACGCCATCATTTATGCTGACCTTCTGCTCACCAACCCTCTTTCCACATCTGACCACTCCCTTCTCTTCTCCCACTTGGGACCTCTCAGCCCCCTGAAAGTGCCTCTCCCAGCACTGCGAGCTTCCTTCGCGGACATCTGTAGAGGAGGAGCCAAGTACCCCCACCTCAACCATTCCGCCCTTCTTGCCTGTATGTTGGAAACCAGCGTATGCGACATACACAGAGCAGTTGAAACGACAAAGGCCAAAGGGATTCCCATTGAGGAAACCATATCTGCACACAAGGAGCTATGATGGTTGTTTAAATGAGATTCCTGAAGAAGCAGAGGAAATGAAGGGTCAAGATGAATGGTGATGTCACACAGAGCTGAGCTGACGTACCTAGAAGAGATGCAGTTACTAGAGAATGCAGATATTCTATAAGGCATCAAGAAAGTATCAAGGATAAGTGACATCTTGGGATCAAGGTGAAGAAGCTTATGCCACAGAAACAGATGAAGACATTGTCATTTTACACGTGTACAGATGCAACAAAAAAAAGCAAGCAGACGAAGCAATCTTGAGGCTAGCTTTTTAGTGAATAGATTGCAGTGAGCGTGTGTACACACACACAACACACAACACACACAACACACGCGCACAAAGAATGGATGTTTCCACTATGCATTATAGCAGTGCTGGACAGTAGCAAGAAGGTCTCATTTCTAGTATGTCGCAGTTAAAAAGCAAATTGAATTATAAAGAGAATCTCAGCAGACAATGCTGGATGAGCCAAAGAAGCCAAGGTCTTATCAAACTGGAGTAAACTGACATTGGATACAAATTGTGTGAAGGAACATAACACCTGTTCAGAAGGCATGAACATAACAATGAAGACGTCAGAGGTCTATTAAAAAATAGTATTAAATGCACTAGAAACTAGATTCCATGCTCTCTAGTCACATGGAAGCATGAAGTTGGACGAACAAGATGGTCACACCTGCGCAGGAGGGCAGAGCGTGCTTTCCCTCCCTGAATTTCTCAGAGCTAAGAACACTCTCAAGGCCGAACTTCAAAGCCTAATTGACAGTAGACCACTGAGGTGATGATGGATTGATAGGCTAATTGGTGGGAAGCAATGGTTAAGGCGAGCTCACCAGCACCTGGATGGCCAGCCTGCATGCTGCTAAACGTAGGTGGAAAAGTACTGACGGAGGTTAGAGTGCCAACCAATTGTAGAGGACTGTGTATTTAGGGGTCCTATAGTTGTGTAAACCAATAGGACGTAGTGTATTTAGTGACGTTCATAGTGGTCATTTTTAGGGTAGGGCTTAGTTGCCCCACCTGATAAGTAACCAATCATATATTTGCACTTTTTTAGACGAGTATGGATTGTATACTTTGATGTTCACTCAGAGCCAATCACCCATACTGGTAGGTTTTTGTAGTTTTCCACGTAGGATGACGTTGGTAGTGACGCAGGTCAATGTCATTGATGTTGAGTTTTGTGCATAAATTCTCTGTTTTTTCTTAAATGCATTGAGTAAGGGGATCGAGCAAATTCGTTGATGTTCGTTATGCTCCCTGTTTTAGATAATTGAAATGAAAACAGTCTTCCTTTTACCAACTAGCTGAGTCATTTTGATTTTTGATGTATGAATAAAAACCTGCATCCCCATCCATCTCCAGGGTATTTGCTACTCATCTTAAAGGGCCAGGTTTACCAGTTCACATCCGTCCGATGAAACGAGTGTCAACTGCTGCATTCGCCTCAGCATTTATCCCTCTTTCACCCTCCCCCGCTGACTCTCACATTGACTCCGCTCTCGACAATCTTCATCTCGCTATCATTAACACTCTTGACATTCTTGCCGTTGTCATGAAGATCCGCCTGAAACCTGCCACCAAATGTAACAGTTGGGATGCCGCCGATCTTGCTGCTCTTAAATGCAAGTGCAGAGTGGATGTGGCAGACCACGGGCTCATGCTCAGATAAACCTCCTCTTCCAAAGGCAACACTGTCTCTCTGTCCGCTCTAAGAAAGGGGCCCACATACATGCCTGTATCTCTGGAGCCTCTAATAACTTGGATGAACTCTTCAAAATCTGCAAGGAACTAGCCAATCCATCTGCATTCTCTACCTCGCCTCTTCCATCTCAGGCCTTCTGCATTGCATTGGCGACCCGCTTCACTGCTAAAACTCAGGACATCCTGCTTTCTCTCTCCTCCTTCCCCCTCCACCAGTCCTCCCGATATCCCCCTGCTTCCACTCCACCCGCCTGCACTCTCTCCTCCTTCTCTCCTGTCACATTGAATGTAGTCACTAGAGTAGCCCGCTCTATGAAAGTCTCATCCAAACAGATCTCTCCCTGTTCTTCCAGAACTATCAAAGACGATATCTGCTCCCTCGCTCCAGCTCTGGCTGACTTCTGCAGCCACTCTCTTGCTTCTGGTTCTTTCCCCTACTCTCTCAAGCATCCTCTTGTGTCCTCTCAAGCATCCTCGTGTGTCCTATCTCTATCACTCCCTTCCTTGTGAAACTCCTGGAGAAGTTGGTCCCCCCCCCCAACTGACCCAACACACTGAGCTTGTTGCTTCCTTACATGACCATCAGTCTGCAATCTGAGCATCCAGAGGAATGGAAACTGCTCTACTCAACCCCCGTGAACAACTGCTCGCTAATCACGTCTCTAACTCTCCCGCTGTTTTTTCTCCTTGACCTCTCTTCTGCGTTCAACACTGTTAACCACTCCATCTTCATAAAGCGGCTCCATGATACTCTTGGTATCTTGGGCCAGGCACTGGGGTGGTTAACCTCCTTCCTCACCTATCGCCCCTCTCAGGTGATCCTTGGCTCCTTCCCCTCGTGTCCTCCTCTACCTCATTCTGTGGTGTCCCCCAGGGCTATATTCTCTCGCCTTGGCTTTTCAACATTTACCTTGCTCCTCTTGCTCACCTAATCTCCTCATTCTGTTCTCCCTTACAGTGCTAGGCAGCTGACACCCAACTCTTCTTCAAACTCCCTTCTTCTTCTCTGCTCACCTACTCTGTCATCCCTGACTGCCTGTCTGCTATCCAGTCTGGGTGCACCTCCAGCGATCTGTCTCAATGCCAGCAAGACTGAGATCCTTCCTTCAGGACTCCTGCTTCTCACCCACACTCTGGCACCCCTCAATGTGTTCTTGATATGATATGATAGGTTATTTATGACACGCTTAATACCGACCGGTTTCCAAGCACGGATCCTTGGATCAAACCTGTGTTGCTCCATGTCGTCTTGCTTTCAAGGCAAGCACGTTGCCACTGAGCTATCCTCCTCTTCTCCCTGTCTACCGCTGTCCACCGCGGTACGCCGGATCGCAGGCCCCTCCGTGAGTGCCTGTGTGCCCCCTGCCCCTTTGTGAGTGCCTGTGTGCCCCCTGCCCCTTTGTGAGTGCCTGTGTGCCCCCCTGCCCCTTTGTGAGTGCCTGTGTGCCCCCCTGCCCCTTTGTGAGTGCCTGTGTGCCCCCCTGCCCCTTTGTGAGTGCCTGTGTGCCCCCCTGCCCCTCCGTGAGTGCCTGTGTGCCCCCCTGCCCCTCCGTGAGTGCCTGTGTGCCCCCTGCCCCTCCGTGAGTGCCTGTGTGCCCCCCTTTCCCCCCTGAGTGCCTGCTCCACCCTCTTTGCTCTGCGTTCCACCCCCCTTCCTGCCTCCTTCCCTTACAACCTCCTCACATCCATCCTCTTCTACTACCTCTCCTACTCCCCACTCCTTCTCCCTCCTCTCAGACTTCCCCCTCCTAGCACTTACTCCTATCTTTTGTTCCGTGACTCTCGATAGCAGCTTGTCTGTCCCCCCTCCCCCCCTTGTTCTCTTCCTCCCCCCTCCCCTACTTTCAAATTTGTTACCGACATTTTTGTTCAGTATCGTGCCTTGTTCTCCTTTCCCCTCCGTACCCTTGCCCCCCTCCCACCCCTTCTCTTGTTACCACCTGCACTGCGTAAATTGTCGTCAGACATAGTAATGTTACTGCTTGCTTTGTTCTCCTCCTATCCATTACCTCTTGCCTTACTTGTTCTATGCACTTGCACTATCAGAAATGTCGACAGGCCTATTATGATAGTTATTTTTACATTCTGTACTGTTTCAAGGACCTTTGCTGAATGTAACTGTATTTTCCTTTGTTCCCCTCCCTCCTTGAAGCGCTTTGAAACACATTGTGTATAGGCGCTATATAAATAAACTATCATATCATATCCCTCTCCTTCCTCTGAAGCTAAAAATCTGGGGTCATCCTCGACTCTTCTCTTTTCTTCACTACTCGTATCTTGGACATTGCCAAGAAGGCCCACTTTCAACTTCACCTTTTTTAAAGGCATTCTCCCTTTCTTCACCTTCCCCCAGAAGCTCAATGACTCTCGGGCCCTGGTGCTCCCCAGACAAGACTACTAGAATAGCCTCTTCCTTAATTTACCTTCTTCCTCTCCGCCCCCTTCAACTTATCCAGAATGGGGCTGCACGACTTATCTTTGGCCTCAAGCCCAGGGACTGTATCTCTCCAGCCCTAAAATCCCTCCACTGGCTTCCAGTTGCTGCAAGGATCAAGTTCAAATCACTCTGCATCATCCACAAGGCTGCTTTGGATCTGGGGCCACGCTCACACTAAACACTCTCCTACGAGATCTCTTTGATCCTCTGGCTCCAACTCTCTGCTCAAACGCTTCTCCAAGAAGCGAACTGGGGGCAGATCTCTCTCCTCGGCTGGCTCCCTCCTTTGGAACAGCCTCCCTCTCCCTCTCACTCTCCATCTTGAACGGGATCTCCTCAAATTCTGCAAGCTTCTCAAGACTCTTCCGTGCTAACTCCCCTCAGTCGCTGAGGTTTTTGGCCAGGTACCTTTATCAGTCTTATTGGCTATATGGCCTTTTGCCCAATCACCACCAGCATCTGCCCCCCCTTGCACTTACCTTCAGGCCCTCATCGTCTCAGCCCTGCACTTGGTCAGCGTCTTGCATCCCTTCCCTTGGCTGTCACTGCCTTCGCACTATAGGCTCCTAGCACTCCCCCCATGGGGGACCCCCTAGCACTTACCTTCCTCCTTCTTTGAACTTGCATGTTCCAAATGTCACAAGGCCTAGTAGGGCCATTGTTGCCTTGTTCCCTTCTTGCCGTGTGGCGCTTCGAAACGCTGTTCTAGCCATATAAGCGCCTTATAAATGCCTGATAAATAAATACAATAAATGTTTCTTCGTTAAAGGACAATGATAGGACAAAATAATTACACTGCTCACTTCAGTTTTCAATGCTACAGTTATGGAAATTGAGACACTTGTAACACAAATCACCATAGATATCTATGCATTTAATTCACCCTGTGCACACAGGTACTATAGATGGAATGCATGAGCGTTCAGGAGGAATCTTTAATTTTTGAAAAACAACAAATGAGTTTAAAGTATCCCTGCATATGCAATTCTCGCTATTTCCTCTTTATTCAAAATACCACCCCCTTACTCAATAGACATGTCAGAATTTCAACAGCATTTTAAACTCAATTTCAACAAACTTCTGGACTGTCAGGAATGTAAATGGCTTGTAAAAAAAGAAAAAGTATGCTCAACATGTATGTAGGCTAGATTCTCTTCTGTGATATTTCTATTTAATTTTGGGTAAACCGTACCCGTCTCACTTTCAAGGGGAAAATTTAAACAGCGAGAGAATGGGTAGCGAATAATCGCTCTTTCCCTTTTGTCTGGAACAACGTAGGTTTAACAGCATTTTGCTTGTTGGCGTATCCAGTAGGTGACTTCAATTACTTTGTCTAGGTATGCACACTGTGAGATGTTCTTTGCTCTTCTGTGCTTGCACAATGCCCAGAGAAGGAGTTGGTGGATCTCGCCATATACAAACCATAGTTACTATTTCCTTGATCTAGAATTCCAGAAGCACATATGCTTATGTATGAAATATTTACTTATTTTGCCAGATGTACAGTCAATTTCTATACCCACGAGTTTCAGTACTTACAAATAACAGTGCCAGGGTTTAATCTAACTCCCTTTTTATAGTATCACTCTCTTCAGGATGGTTTCTCCTTTATATCATACCCTCATGTGAAGTTCTTTGGCTGGATGACAGACAGGTGGGCACCCTCTTAAGGACTGGTTTAATTCTTCCTTCTAGGAACAGGCAGTCAGCAAGATTGGGTCAGCTTTCCTCCACAGCCTGTTTGCTATTTCTTCCACCGAAGAAGGTCTGGGACTTATACTAGGCTGCACTTTCAGGGTGCTGGTTATAATCCAAAATGTGTCAAAGAGAAGAGCAATCTATTCCTTCTCCTTCCTGTTGTTATCAATCCTTCTTTCTCTACATCAGTCAGTGAGTGAGTCTGTGTTGAATCTTATATAGAACAGTAACTCCACCTTTCTGAGGTATGTATACATTCCCCAATTGAATTGGTCAATGTGTGTGATTTGACAGTGTTCCAAAAGTTCCCATAACAGTGGACATACCCCTACACAGTCATTTGGCATATTAATGAAGGGGTAGATTGATGGGAGTAACTTCTACACCCAGTTTCCCTCCCATTTAATGTGATGTCATCTCAGGGATTTCTTGCATTACATTTTGCCACATTATAAATTTGTCATTTCCATGCACATGACAACTTTACTAATTTGCTCACCAGGTTCCTCTCTGGCACAGATCAATTGATACAATTTTTATCATGATAGAACCAATAGTTAATTACTTACAGATTTTGGTGTATAACTTATTGATACTTTTCTGTACAGATTATTTTTCCCTCTTAAAGTGACAGTCTCATCCCATTGGACGCTATAGCATATGACACACTAGCATGCACCATTTCCTTGTGACAAAATGTAAATTCACCTAATTTGCATACTGAAATGACCTCACACAAATGTTGTTTTCTGCCACCTAATAGAGCACGGTTGTCCAACTCCAGGCCTCGATGGCCGGAATCCTGATGGGTTTCCAGGATACCGCTCATTAATATTCATCAAGTTGCAGACATTTAGAATCATTGTATGCGCATTTCTCTCATGAATATTAATAAGCGGTATCCTAAAATACCAACATGTTTCCAGCCCTCGGACCTGGGGTTGGACAACCCTGTAATACAGCATTTCTAGCTGAACATTGAAAAAGAGAAATTGGCTTTCTGTGAGTTTCTGTTCAAGAATTGGGGGCGAAATAGTGAATTCCATTGTAAAAAAAAAAGAAAAGAAAAACAACTGTTTCCTATACCAAATATTTATTAAATAGCATCTGCAGTTGGGTCTGTAAACAGAGCATCTGGAGTCTTCAGTTCTCTATATGTTAGTGCAGGACTAATCTTTATGACCCAGAGGCCTGACATTGATAGGGTCTTTGAAGTTTGGTTCTTCAGGGCTTTATTACTTTAATCGCTGCTCCCCTTGGACAGTTCACGGGTCTGTAGATTCTTCAAATTAACCTTTGTTTTCCACATATTTTCTTTTCTTCCTTCATGTGAGGGCCAGGAAGATGAATGATCAGATTGGGCACCACAGATCTGCTGAACCCCAATAAATTGTTCCTTGTATGAAGCTCGCTGTACACAGATGCAACCCATAAATGTCAGCTTAGGATTTACAGTCAGGTCCAGGTGTTACTGTATTGCCCTATTCTCCAACCAATTCATATCCATGAGAAAGCATGGTGTCTGTTTTCACATCTCATTTTGGGGGAGGTGACATGGGTAGAAAACAAATGTCATGAGTCTTTTTTTTATGAGTTAAACTTCCCTGCAGATCTGCACCTTCATCTCTCTGCACCTTTGCCTCCTTCACCTTCAGCTCTATCTGCAACTTGAGCTCTCCGCACATCCACCTTGCTACTGCTTGCCATTCTGACACTGCAAGATCTACACAATGTCCTACTACACCTGGACTTTTGTAGAGGCTTGTTCACTCTCCCCCGCCAGACTTCTGTCTGACTTGCGTGTGTAATTGGTAACTATTCTTAGTTTTGTGACTGATTGCATGTTAGGAGTACAGATATGCAAAAGCAGTGTGCGCACTGTTCGGAGAACCAGGGCGGTGGGGACGGCCACCATGCTGTCTTGCTCGTGGAAAGAATGTCTTGGTGCCTGAACAAGTTGGCAAACTGTAGTATCTTATTCTCAATACCGAATTCCTTCGAGCCGACATTGATGAGCGCTGTGGTGCTTGATTGTGCCACTTGTTCATGACTATTTAAAGGGTAGAAGTGTGAACAGAACTATTGCAGTACCCTCTTGTCCAGGGCTCCGGTGCTGTTTGGTGGGGTTGCGGTGGGCAGGTGTATCTTTCTTATACCGCCCCAGGCCCCACATCCCGTACCAGGTGCTGATGCCTACCCTCTTCCCCACCCGTGTTGCCCATCCACACCCCCCCCATAATGCTAGAATGGGAATATCATCACACTTTCTAAAACGGATTAAATCCTCCCCCCCACCCCATGTTCTTCCTCTCAAGGCTGTCCACCTCCTTTTTATTCCTTCCTCTTCCGATTATCTTGCCCTTTCTTGATCTGCTCAGAATCCTGGTGTTATTTTGTAGTCTTCACTCACTTTTTCAAATCACATCTCTTCTCTTGCCCATTGCTGTTGCTACAGCTTTATATAATTTGGAATGTCTGACCTTTCCTGCTACTAAAATTCTTATTTCCTCAATATCTTGTTTTTACTGTTGATCTGTTGATTAAGCACTTTGAAACACATTGTGTATAGACGCTATATAAATAAATGATCATATCATATCTGCCCATCTCTTGGGTGTCGATGCTCGTTCTCCTTTTCAGACCGTTTTTAAATCGGCTGTTCATCTTTTCGTCTGCTTCCCCTACATTCTCATAATTTCCTTCACTTGCTGCTTTCTATTGGCTTTCTTTGTCCTGGTCACTTGCTCAGTCTTTTTTCCCTTTCTCTTTGTCACTTGTCGTCCCTGTTCCAAGAACTGCTTCCGCTCTTTCTTGTGGCTCCTAAACTCTGGAATGCTCTTCCTCAGTCCTTAGGGTCTGCCCCAACACTTTCCTCCCATCCACTCCCTCATAAATTAGTCTTCCCACAGAAGAGAGCCCCATTATCACCTTTGACCATCATTGGCATTGCATATGTTGAGAATTCTTTATCAAAGCCTGGGTTCCATCAGCTGCTGAAGTGGATGGCACCACTTGAATGTCAGGGTCTCTTCAATATTCCTCCTTGGTGAAGAAGCAGGCCACAGAAATCCTCAACTGCTTCTTCCCAAAAGCCCTCTAGTAGAAGGACCCAGGTTGGCTTAGACTATTTTATCAACAGCAGGAAACTATCATTGCTACCACATGAAGCTTTTTGTGACAACTATTCCCGGATTACCTTTGTGAGGAACGTCAATTAAGTCCCATCTTGGTGGTTGGGTTGAAAATGCAGCTGACGCTCAACAGGAGCCCATGAATTAATATGAGGCGTTCAGCGTGTAGTTACTTGAAAGTCTGCACCCCCTTGGCATGCTCCCACCTTCACGACTGCCCTGTTTAATCCGCCAGATCCTCAGGTTGGGATGCAGCAATCCAAGCTTTCAAAGGCCCGGACGGGTGCTTTGCACGACGTACCATATAATCTGCTTTGACGTCAACTCCTCCCTGAAAGCATGTCAAGGTTTAAGAGGAGATTAAGGGAGTCCAGCAGCAGGAGTGTGCTGCCAACTTTCCTTGTAGACATTGTAAGTGCCGAACTTGACAAGCGTGGCCAAGTCACTCAGTAGCCCCAGACCGACGAGCTCTGTTGCCAGCCAGTTGCTGCAAGTCTCCTTTTTCATGTATTATTTCCCTCAAGGGTAACTGAATGCATTTTCTTCAAGTCTCTTGAACACACAAGACTTTCATCCTCCTGGAGTGCAGGAGGAACATCAGGATTTGGATTTTCATTTCAATCATCTTCATGGACTTTATCTGCTGAATCTCATAAGGCAGATCTGGAAAAAAGCTGCTTTTTCCTCTTAAATTCTGAATGGATTTCCTAGCCTCATGGTAAATTGGGGGGAGTGTGGTGGTCATATTGGCAGTGATCCACCCATTTTGGAGCTTTGGATGGATCCATGACTGCTCTGCAAATATCCAGATTGGGACTCCCTACAGCATTTTATCCTGTTTTTAAATATCTGCTTCATTAGGTTTTTCTGATACTATCCTCTTTCAGACGTGACCCCAATGTTGGCTGCCTTTGATATCGTATCATGCTTTTTAACCTTTTATAAGTAGATGGCAGAAGCTGCACTCTAGTGAAACCCTCTGACAGTATAATGTTGACTGGTCTCCTAATGCTTGCTTTCTAGTTGTGTTATTTTCCTACTTGTACTTATGCCTCATTGTGTGTTTTTTGCTGCTAGGAATCCTCAATCACTGTCCGCCATTGTTACTGTTTGGCAATTGTGTCCACCTTTTTATGTAGTTTGTGACGAATCTAAGGGCGGCGTCCCTTCTCCCCTAATGGGAAGACACTTCCAATGGGGCCAGGGCTTTGCATCCACAGTACAATAGTGTACCACTGGGGGTGGTGCCCGAGGGAGGATCACATGGGGGAGAAAACCCCTATGGGATTAGGGAAAGCCATTCTCAGAGAATGTGGTATACCTCTGCGTCAATGCATCTAACCTAATATACTTGACAAAACTAAAACACATATTGCTCTATTTTCAGTACTGTGAAGATGACTGGGAGACCAATCATCACTCTAGAGAAGCAGAGTGAGTGGTCTAGTCTCTCGTGATTGGCCCAAAGCAATTCAACTATCCAGCGGGGGATTTCAAAGGCAGTTCCGCTAAGATGCCGACAGAGCTGTCCTCCGAGGAGGAATTTGATGAGCTGTGCACCAGCCAAGCAGACTAGAGCCCGAAGGGAAGTCGTGAGCAGAGAAGAACCCGAACGTGGTCCAAGACGGAAGGACTTCTCGGGCTGCTGCCGAGTCAAACCTCCGGGGCAACCTTGGCCCCGGCGAAGTGCCTGAGAGAGAGGCCTCGCAACTGGGAAGAACGAGAAGTCGGCAGAGCCACTGCAGAGTCTGGGACCTGCACCCTTATGAGAAGCGAGAATAAGAGGGTCTGAGACCCTGACTGTAAACGGAACAAACAAGGGGTTGTATGCTTGGCAGGGGAGCAGACCAAGCAGACCCAATGCCACATTATGAGGCTGGGACCCGCACCCATATGAGAGACCGGAACTTAGTCATTCAGAATATTGCGAGTCTGGGACTTGCACCCAAAATGAGTTTGATGAAGAAGAAGAATTAATTTAAAGGAATCCTACGCATGGTAGGGGAGTGTGCCAAGTTGTTGGGATAAAGCACTGTGAATTTAAGAAGCATGTTCTTGTGAATTACCCAGTGATGTCTAAGGAAATGCAGGGCCGAGAGGCCGAGAAAGGAAATGAAGTAGAACGAGAAGGTCTCTAGGGGAATGGATCACAACCCTAGCCTTGGAGTCCTACATGTGTGAACATTTGTTTATTTCATCTGTTTTTGATTAACTGAGATACTGGGCATTTTCCCGTTGGATAGAACTAAAATGAACACTTTGCTGTGAGAAGAGACCATCCTTGCACAGTGGGTTTAAGTTATTAGTGTTGGGGACAGAGGTAGGCTTTTGAGACATGACAGTGAGAGACTTTTTAGTTTTTGGCATCCTGACCATTTCATTTGTTTTCTTTGAGGTAGGGGAAACGCTTCCTAAAGTTTTAGGGATAGAGAGCTATGTTTCCAACCCTTTCTTGAACAATAAAAGTTTCCGCCCAAAAATATCCCACCTTTGTGTCCGAGCCTTACTTCTGCACCCTTAAGTTCCACAACGTACTCGTTAAACAATTTCTTTCCACTGGTGAAACCTTCTTTTGTTTGAGGAGCTCCTCCCCTTCCTCTCAAAGATTTCATTGCCACAGGGAGTGACCGAGGAATGAAGATGCTGGCGGTGTCTACTTTGTTTTTATTGTGCTGCTGGGCCTCTGCATACCTTTGTTCCGCTATTGTTTGTGCTCAGTGTTTATTCATCGTGCACCTCTGTCGCACCCAGCGGGGCCTGCGCATATTGGGTTTTGGGGCGTTTATCACTTCATTGTGCGCTGTCTGCCACTGTCTCATGCTGCATGTTCCTAGTCTGTTAATCGGAGCGCTCCTTATGACATGCCAACTTGTGCCCTAGGGAGGAGGTCCCCATGCTAGACGTTTAGGTTTCCTCCTGGAGGCCTGCAGAGGACGCTGTCTCCACAGGCACTAGGTGCAGTCATGCAGCGTGGAGCCTTCGCACACACAGAAGAGCGAATGCCGAGTCTGCAGATCGGGGCTTTGTAGCATCCACTAGGATCTTCCTATTGCTGGGGAGCAGTGGAGCTCGGGGGACTAGGAAGAGAGGTTCAAAACAATTATCGGTTTGCATGTGTTCATGGGCCCGGTGTTGGGAGCAAAGTGATATGAGGCAGAACTGTGGCCAGTGCTGGCATATATTGTTGAGATAGACTGCATGATTTACTCTGGGCTCTAGCAGAATAGAGTGGGGACCATTCAAGCATATATTGTTGGTCCAGGGGGAATGACACCTTTCCCCTCGTTCTTGACATATAACTTGTCATGTTCTTAACTCCTGGAAGCTCTGCAATTCTATTGGCCTCTTTTCCCAGACTCTTACAGTGTCCCAACCCTTTCTATGAGTTGCAGTGATGTCTCTCTGGCCACTGAGTTGGGGAAAGTTTTCCTTGTGCTGTATTGCACTTTGCTTCGGGTTCCTGACCCTTATCCAGTAAACAGCGGTCTTCCTGTGGCCACTGGGTTGAAGACATTCTCCTGTGTTGCTTCTTTCCACTGTTTTAGGGTCCCCAACCCCTTCTCTGGTGATCAGTCATTTCTCTCTCTCCACTGAGACAAGGGATCACTCCTCTGATGCAATCTCTATTCTTTGTGGGGTTCCCGATCATTCTCTGGTTACGGGCTTGCTGTCTCCAGTGAGATGAGGAAGTATTCATCAGATGCTTTCTCTATTCGTTATAGGGTCCCCAACCATTCTCTGGTGGTCAGTGGTTTCTCTCTCTCCACTGAGACAAGGGAGCACTCCTCTGATGCAATCTCTATTCTTTGTGGGGTTCCCGACCATTCTCTGGTCGTGGGCTCGCTGTCTCCACTGAGATGAGGAAGTATTCCTCAGATGCTTTCTCTATTTGTTATAGGGTCCCTGACCATTCTCTGGTGGTCAGTGGTTTCTCTCTCAACTAAGACCAGGAAGTACTCCTCGGATGCAGTCTCTATTCTTTATAGGGTCCCTGACCCTTTTTGGTCCACTTTTAGGCTGCACCACGTATGATGGCTCGAAGCTTAGACACCTCTACTCTTCGCTTGTCCCCACCGGTCCGCTCGTGCCTCCCGTTACCTGTTGTGAGCTGCTTGCATGGCACCGGTTCTTCCAGGAACTGACGTCGGTCTCTTCCTGGCTTCCCCCGGTCTTTGGTGGTTCTGCAGTGTTTCCATGTCTCATCTCCCTGCAGTCTCTGCGTTGTCGTGGGACAGGTGATCACACAGAGACTTGATCAAAGGGAACTGTATTGGATCGACAAGCTTGACAGCCTCAACCCATATGGAATGAATGAGGACTTTTATTTAGGCGCTTTTCTATAGTTACTTTCTAAGGCCTCCCTCATAAGTCAAAATACCATGATGGGGATACCACACCCATTTTTGTACTTATGGCCCATATATATTTGCACTAGAATTCTGTGGGTGTGTGTTGTATCACTATGTTGTATCACTCCTTATGTATCATTAATAAAAGACAACACAAACTATGGATGAGTGATTAAGCATCAATACAGATTCTGTGAAATGGCTGGTCTGACATAGTATTTTGAGAAGATGTTTAATGTACATTGCTGCATTTGTTGTAACTGACCAGTACCAAATTAACTATAACTATGTGAGCCTGTGTGGCTCTTGGACCATCACCTACCCCCTTATCCACCATTCGTTACAGTGATGTAGCCAAGTTCAGCTTCCTTCATCTAACTTATCCCCACTGGGTCATGACATCCTATTCAGCACTGTCCCTATCCAGATACGTTACATAACGTACTTTGCTGGTCAGCTGCAGGTCTCGCAGTTTCACCGGGCGGTGATGTAATTTGTTTATATGTGACGTTGCCGTGCAGATGTACATGCACGATTCCGGTGTATAGCAGCAGCTCCGACTGGAATACAGTGACAAAGGGAAATGGCTTGTGCAACACATTGGTATTTGCACTTGCAGAACCTACGCACACAGGTGAGCGATAAACTCCGTAAGCAGATTGCTTTCCGATTTAGTTATATAGAACAATTCCGTAACCACTACCCTAATTAACCACGCATCGAGGGATCAGTAACGGGACGTCCCACCCGATCGGCACAAACCACTACTACAACAGCAGTTTTCTAAACTAAGAAGATGCCGGTTATTTGAGGGATACCGCCACCAGTACTCATATTAACTACAACAGCACCGTGGATTGACGGGTAGGGATCCAGTTCCCTCTAATAGTCTCCACCAACCTTCTTTTAGGGCCACAATACAACATTTATTTTTAAACTTTTACCCTAGGTTCCCACTTCCTAAGAAGCAAGCCTCTTCCCTTTACATACAATCAAACGATGATTCTTATCTCTAACAGGTGATTGTCCACGATATACACGGGAGAGGTTAGAGAATATGGATTGGCGATATTATTTTGATATTAGCTAATAAGCTTTTTGTTTACTGTTTTATCCCACTCTGATATACAGATCATACTGATTGAATGGTGAAAAATTGAAAATGGAATTATTGCTCCTGATGAAGGGATCCAAGTCCCGAAACGCATTGAGCTCATCGTTCTAGACATTGACTAAACAAATTCATGTATTGATTTATATTTTATGCAGTGTGATTTGAAAATTGTATACAATTCACTATATTTTGTATGGATGAAAATTTACTGTGACAATTCTCATGTAAGAGTTACTTTGGTTTGAACTTCATGCACTGAAATGTGCTTGTAAAATGTATATCCTTAGAAACCTTGAGTGTAGTTTGTTTTGACAAACACATTGAGAGTGCAGGGGATGCCAGTGTTCCACAGACAGTGGACACCGTTTCCTAATGTCCATAATTCCGTCAGCATAGTGTCAGTAAAGGTTGGTGTGGGCATTTGGAGAAGGTACTGGTGGAGGTTGGAGAGAATCGCCAATTTAGGAAGGAAGCTGGAGAAAGAATTTGGGGAGATGGACAGGAATGAGCAGAGATGAGCCGGGAAGAAGACCAAGGGGGCGGATGGGAGAGAAACATCAGGAGGTCAAAGGAGGGACCTATCAGCACGTGACGGAAGAGAAATCTAAGGGGGTGGTCACAGAGCTATCTGGAGGTATATACATGGAGGTGGTGAAGGAGATTTCAGAAGGTGGTTGGAGTGAGACCAGGAGGTGGTAGGAGAATATCTGAAGGTGGTTGGAGGGAAAGGAAAAAACATGAGAAATGCCGAGAGGAGGTAGCGGATGGACAACAGGAGTTGGAATGCAGGAAACATCAGGAAGAAGTTAAGAAACCGGAATAAACAGTCAACTGTAAGAGTTTATTGAGAGGCCAACCCCAACACGGGGAGTTCCTTTTCTCCTTACTCAAGGCATCACGCAACAAACTGTTAAATAGATTCTTTTAACCAGCCCTACTCCAGGCACAGATCATACCCCTTGGGCCCCTCCCCCTGAGCTAACAATGAGCCAAGAACCACGCCACTGTACAGGAAATATAATTGTATTTTTTTTTTGTATTTAAAGTATTAGAAATCACACTTAACTACTCGCACCACTTACTTTTTGGCTCATCATTAACTTCTTGTTAAACAAATCAATCGCACAAATTCGTTTTTTTTTAAACACAAATCACAATTCTTTTACTTTCTACAACTTTCACTTCAAGAAATAATTAAACTGATCAATGACCCAAAACAATTATAAATGCAGTGCTGTGCAATTTTCCTACAAGACTTAAAAGGCTAGCAGTAGGGTTTCAAGATTGGTACAAATGGCAATTATGTTTTCACCCACACTTTTGGTTTAAAATAAAAACGGTGATTTTAGCATTTTGTTTCAGCCCCTCGCTCCCCCGCCCCCTCCACTGAAAGGCCTTTGTTGGGGAAGCTAGATGGTAAAAATTGGGATGATTTCAGAGTTTAGGATTTTCATTCCCCCTAACCCCCAACTGAAAGCCTGTGTCAGGGGAAAGTTGGATAAAAAGATTGGACTGATTTTAAGAACAAAGACACCCCTCTTCCTTAAAGAAGTCAGAGTCAACAGGACAAAAAGGATTACCCAATTAAATTATAGGCTATCGTTTTTCAGTGCACACTGGGAATTGAGCTTTAATTTCGAATTTTAACAATAATCACCCTGTAGTGTTCCACCAAATGGGGAATTCATTAAATGAATCTTTTTAGCCAAGTGGGCTAGGGACCTACCCAGTTTTGCCCCCGCCCCCGATAAAGGGAAAGGATTTAAGGCAAGCAGATTCTCCCACCGTTTGGTTTCCTAGGGCTCATTTCTACTTACATTGAAAGCCTCTGTTTAAAGTTCAGGACAGCCAGCTGCATTTCAGGACCCTCTGGAAAGATAGGGCAGGGGTCTGGTCATGCCACTCTGCGCCATAGGACCCAGTCAGCTTCTAGGCCTTCCTAGAAATGGACAGATCCACCCAGATGCACTCTCAGCAATCTCTTCTGGTGCTTCCTTGCAACTGTCTGATGGTAATTTGCAGCAGCACTCTTTTGATGGTAAATTTCAGCAGCTCTGTCTGGTCCTCCTAGTTCAGTCCCCCTAATATAACAGCTATGACACCACCAATTTTACAATCTTGGGGAAGTACACATCAATAGTTCTTGCAACTAGGATTGGACAGTTATCCTTCCCTCTCCTCCCAAAACCAGCCTCCTGAACAGATTGGTTAAATAGTCTGGAGCAGACATATGGCAGCCCCATTTGTTCTCCTGTCAAATTTTTGGCAAAAACGAGTTATGTAACAAAACTTCATAATTTTACTAGCAACTGCCATAATATATATTTTCCTTTTCAGTTAATCATGGGGAATTAAATAAAATGGCAGCCAGGCCACACTATGTTGCATGGCCATTTAGCAATTATCCACGGTTTTCACCGAAAGCATAATAGTTATGAACATGTAATGTATTACCCATATTCCTTATTTTATCCTCCACCCGTTCACCAACTCTGACATTTGAAACATTTTCAGATCAGCCAGAAACCCATTTTAGCTGCCCATTACAGTTCCCTGGGACGCAGGTGGATGAATTTTATATCACTTCAATCGCCTGGAAATTACATAATAAATTAAACACAAATAAAAGAAATCAAACTTATGGTGACTGGGGAAAAGGCCAAAGTTATAATAGTCCTTGTAAATTAATTGTATATTTGTGTGTTCAGCAAATGGGAAATCTGTTTCATCCAGCCATTTGACTCTGTGGGCTAGCCTGCATGTTTTTTCCTGAGTCTCTTTGTTTTGGGGGATTTCTCTTTGAAGTTGGAGGTTCAGCCTCTTAATGATAGCCCCCCGCCTTCACACATACTGTCTACATTCTGGTCATGCATCAGCCAAGGGAAATGGTCCTGCAGAAACAACCATTGTTAAGGATGCTTGGTTTTCAACATCTTCCAGAGCAAGCCACATTTTATTGTATTTGTAAACACTAGGATGTCAGCCTTCCCAGTGTTGAAGTTCTTTGTGGCATGTGTCCCACAGCCAGCAAAAGTGTTTGCCTCTGGTCTACAGAAACTTTTCAATGGAAAACAAAGTGACTTTTCAAATGTCTGCTGCTATTTTGTATGCTAAACATAATATACATTACTTTTTGTCAACACGCACCATGTCTTTTCCCTGAAATGTTCATATAAACAGTGGTACATTTTCCACATTTAAACTGCAAACAAACATTCAAAGCAGTTTTATTGTGTCAGTGTTTAAAAATCCTGTTTTTCATTTAGAAGCGGCCTTTGATTCCTTCTTTGGCAGATTAAAAGGCTTTTCCTTTGGTTCTGACAGGTAGGCCTTTTCCACATGGCCCTTCAATTTTAACCAGAGAAACAGACATGCAAAGCCATTTTGGGTCAATGTTCAAAATCCTGCTTTTCATGTGGATTGGACTGAATGTATCGTGGGACTCTAGTGTATTCTATGGGTCGCAGCGCTGAAAGGAGAGCGAGCTGGAGAGGGTTGCTCACTGCGCCAGGGGTTATCTCTGGAATGCACTCACTGCATGGTGAGTTGGGGCATGTCAAAGCCATGCCCGGGAAAGCAGACGGCAAAGCCCCTCTACTTACTTCTTTAGGACCCCCCAACAACATTTGGGACAGATAGCATGGCAGAAATACGATTTTGGCAGGTTTTCAAAAGCTCCCTGAAAAGCAAGCCACAAAACAGTTTATTTTTTGGTTTCTTCATTTATTCATGGTTGCCAAAACCCAGTGTACTGAAGGCAGGCAGAAGGGTTGCTGCAGCCAACAGGCAGGAATTCCAAAGCGCTCCAGGGCATAATCAGGAGCGCTGTGTGTATTTATGTATGCAAGGCTTGCATATGGAGTAGAGTAGCACTTAGAGATGGTAAAGCTGGGGACCATGGAAGGTTGCTCATCTGAGGTCAGACTGGGTGAGTGCTGGAGTTCTATCTATGCTGTTGCTAAGTGAGATGTTCCATTGCGGTCAGCAGGGCTCAAGTCCTAAAAGAAACAAGCATTGGCAATGGAAACAGTTTGGGCTTTTGTGTAGGCATGGGAAAGACGCTTGCCAGGCACTACCATAGTGGTATTAACTGGCTATTGATAGTAGGAGGGGCAAAATGGTGCGAGTTCCTGGGCAACCTGGCAAATGCCTAATACTTATACAAAAGCCAAAACTGTTGGCTTTGCCAAAGCTTGCTAGGTTTGGTTATCACTGCTGCTTTATTTTCAACAGGACTTCAGTGAAGGACAGGCATAAGGCTAATATATTGAGTGGCTGAAGGCAGAGCTGGTCAGGACATTTCTAATACATCAGTAGCCCATTTACAACTCTAATTAAGTCATTAACTCTCAGAAGACTGCTTTGAAAAAACACTGGTAGGCACTTTGAGTGCAAAGTTTGATGGTAAGGCTTGAATAAAGCGAGCTCAAAGAGTTGACACGAGGAGGCGTTTGGGCAGGAACTGGGTGGGAATGGCCATAGGGATTAGCATGTCCATGGGCAGTCAATATTTTATTATTTATTTATTTATAAATAGGTGGGCAAATAGCCAAATGCCTACAAGCTTCGTGCCCCTCCTATGGCATTTCTCCCTAGCTGTACTAATGCAATAGTTTCTGCTTGTAGGTGGAACGCACCACCGAATAGCCTAAAATTAAAACGTAGGGACGGTCTTACGTATGCGGTGGGAAGAGACGTGACATGAATTGAACGTTTATTGAAAGAAATGTGAATATTTCACTTGAGGATGTCTTTCCCAACACAAAGTGCACAGGACAGAGCGGCATTTGCTCCGAGAACAGATTTTCCCATGACATTGCTAGCCAAGTATAAAAGGTGCGCGCCTTTTTATAAATGCGTAACAAAACATGCCATACGAAGCAAGAATGTCGATATGAAATATTTTACAACAAAAGTTGCCGCATTCGTATGGTCTTATCGTGGTTCCGTTTGTGTCTCACACCCGCGCTCACGGCCGCGGCTCTGTCTTTCCTGTGGAGGCAGCATTTGTGGGTGTTGCGGGGGGGTGAGGGTGCACGGGGGGGGGCGGGCAATCCATGTGTCATCCCACTGCCCCTGCTGTCTCGTACAGAGACCGGTTAGGCGCAGTAAGAGAGCCTGGGCACACTGTCTGGCTATGTGAGAGGTGTGTAGTACTGGGCTGTCTCGTGTCTCGCTAAGCCGCTCTCTGAATGGGTGACGCGAGACAGCCCACTGGCACTTAGATGGGGGAGGCAGCTTGTGTAGAGAGACCGCTTCAGTGAGAGATGAGACAGCCCAGTGCCACACGACATCTGCAGAGTGCTCTAACAGACACGAGGGGCAAGTGTACAGAGACAGCCTAGCGTCAGATATGTCGTGTAGGCGAGCTGGCTTAGTGAGTTCAGAGACAGCCAGTGGCGCCTGCCGCTCGGTACACGAGACCTCGGCGCCGCTAGCGCATCTGGCGAGGCAGGTCTGAAGGGGTAAGAGACCGCCCCGTGCCACAGAGCAGTGCCGATCATCCTCCACAGAGAGACAGCCTGCAGAGGTAAGGGACCGCCACGTGTCTCTCTCCCCATAGAGGAGTGTCAGGCGCCGGCCTCTCTGCCCGCAGGGCCCGTGGGAACCCCGCGCAGCAGAACAGGTTGCAACACAAGCTTTTGGGAGGCACCGGGTTCTGCAGCCAGTGTGTGCCTAAGGGGAAGGGGGCGGGAGGGGGAGGGCTGGGAGCTGCTGCTGCTGTCCCTCCCCTGTCACTTCCACATCGGGCAGCGCAAGCATTCGGGGCTCCCGCCCTTGACTTGTCCCCACACTTTATTCCCCTGGACCAGCACTGGGGGCGGGGGGAGCACACTTGCAGCGGAGCAGGACTGGCACACGTGTGCCCTCCCCAGTCCCAGCCCAGCCGGAGGTGCTTCCGTGCCACGTTGGCGCGACACCCAGACCCGAACACCTCCCTCTCAAGCGTCATTTGCTGCCGGTAGACCCGGTGCTTGGAAAGCTGGACACTAGCGCCAAGAGACGCTCGGGCTCGTAGTGTGCGCTGTAGTATTTCATTCACAAAAATCTTCACAAGTGTAGCATCACAGTAGGGCCCCTGTTTTGCCCCTCCCGCACCTCAGATTGAAACTAAGGCACGCTGAGAGTTTTTAAGCATTATTGGTTATAGGTGTAATAGTCCCCCCCCAGGTGTAATACAGAGCCCCCCCAGGTTTAATACAGAGTTCCCACTCCCCCGCCCCCTCCCCGCAGAAGAGCGCGGGACAGCCTGTAGCCTCCGCCCCCGCCCCACCTCCCCCCCCCCCGAGGATAGATATGGAGTCGCTCCGCAGTCTGGGGGCCTGTGCGCAGCTGGTCCTCCGCGCCGCGCACACCCGCCCGCCCCCGCTCAGCTCTCGCCCCTTGTTGCTCCGCAGGGCCGTGTCCGGGTCGGCGCCAGAGAAGCAGCAGCAGGAGAGCCCCCGCAGGAGGATGGAGAACGGCACGGTGCGGGAGCGCGTGCTCACCCTGGACTCCATGAACCCGTGCGTCCGGCGCGTGGAGTACGCCGTGCGGGGCCCCATCGTCACCAGGGCCGTGGAGCTGCAGCGGGAGCTCGAGCAGGTACCCGTTTCTACTATTATCACCCATGTGCTCGACCCCCTCCCCCAAACTGTTATGTCTGGTGTGTCAGCCTGTTTGCATCGCTTCTCCCCACTTCCCTCTACACCCCACTCCCGTCTCCCTCTCCATAAACTAAACAGAATACATCATGCTGCCTACAACTCTTCCTCCTTCTCATACAGGACATGCCCCCAGGCTCAGATACGGCATTGCCCCCTGTGCATCTCTGCCCCCTCCCTATACACGATACCATGGCCATTGCCCCCTGTGTATCTCTTCCCCTCCCTATACATGATGCCAGGGACATTGCCCCGTGTGCATCTCTCCCCCTCCCTTTACATGATGCCAGGGACATTGCCCCGTGTGCATCTCTCCCCCTCCCTTTACATGACACCGGGCCATTGCCCCCTGTGCATCTCTTCCCCTCCCTATACATGATACCAGGGCCATTGCCCCCTGTGCATCCATTCCCCCTTCCCTATACATATACCAGGGACATTACCCTGTGTGCATCTCTCCCCCTCCCTTTACATGACACCGGGCCATTGCCCCCTGTGCATCTCTTCCCCTCCCTATACATGATACCAGGGCCATTGCCCCGTGTGCCTCTCCCCCTCCCTATACATGATACCAGGGCCATTGCCCCGTGTGCCTCTCCCCCTCCCTATACATGATACCAGGGCCATTGCCCAGTGTGCATCTCTTCCCCTCCCTATACATGATACCAGGGCCATTGCCCCCTGTGCATCCATTCCCCCTTCCCTATACATGATACGCGGGCCATTGCCCAGTGTGCATCTCTTCCCTTCCCTATTCATGATACCAGGGCCATTGCCCCGTGTGCCTCTCTTCCCCTCCCTATACATGATGCCAGGGACATTGCCCCGTGTGCATCTCTCCCCCTCCCTTTACATGATGCCAGGGACATTGCCCCGTGTGCATCTCTCCCCCTCCCTTTACATGACACCGGGCCATTGCCCCCTGTGCATCTCTTCCCCTCCCTATACATGATACCAGGGCCATTGCCCCCTGTGCATCCATTCCCCCTTCCCTATACATATACCAGGGACATTACCCTGTGTGCATCTCTCCCCCTCCCTTTACATGACACCGGGCCATTGCCCCCTGTGCATCTCTTCCCCTCCCTATACATGATACCAGGGCCATTGCCCCGTGTGCCTCTCCCCCTCCCTATACATGATACCAGGGCCATTGCCCCGTGTGCCTCTCCCCCTCCCTATACATGATACCAGGGCCATTGCCCAGTGTGCATCTCTTCCCCTCCCTATACACGATACCAGGGCCATTGCCCCCTGTGCATCCATTCCCCCTTCCCTATACATGATACGCGGGCCATTGCCCAGTGTGCATCTCTTCCCTTCCCTATTCATGATACCAGGGCCATTGCCCCGTGTGCCTCTCTTCCCCTCCCTATACATGATACCAGGGCCATTGCCCCCTGTGCATCTCTTCCCCCCTCCCTATACATGATACCAGGGCCATTGCCCCCTGTGCATCTCTTCCCCTCCCTATACATGATACCAGGGCCATTGCCCCGTGTGCCTCTCCCCCTCCCTATACATTATACCAGGGCCATTGCCCAGTGTGCATCTCTTCCCCTCCCTATACATGATACCAGGGCCATTGCCCCCTGTGCATCCATTCCCCCTTCCCTATACATGATACGCGGGCCATTGCCCAGTGTGCATCTCTTCCCTTCCCTATTCATGATACCAGGGCCATTGCCCCGTGTGCCTCTCTTCCCCTTCCTATACATGATACCAGGGCCATTGCCCCCTGTGCATCTCTTCCCCCTCCCTATACATGATACCAGGGCCAATGCCCCCTGTGCATCTCTTCCCCTCCCTATACATGATACCAGGGCCATTGCCCCCTGTGCATCTCTTCCCCTCCCTATACATGATACCAGGGCCATTGCCCCCTGTGCATCCATTCCCCCTTCCCTATACATGATACGCGGGCCATTGCCCAGTGTGCATCTCTTCCCCTCCCTATACATGATACCAGGGCCATTGCCCCCTGTGCATCCATTCCCCCTTCCCTATACATGATACGCGGGCCATTGCCCAGTGTGCATCTCTTCCCCTCTCTATTCATGATACCAGGGCCATTGCCCGTGTGCCTCTCTTCCCCTCCGTATACATGATACCAGGGCCATTGCCCCCTGTGCATCTCTTCCCCCTCCCTATACATGATACCAGGGCCATTGCCCCCTGTGCATCTCTTCCCCTCCCTATTCATGATACCAGGGCCATTGCCCTGTGTGCATCTCTTCCCCTCCCTATAAATGATACCATGGCCATTGCCACCTGTGCATCTCTCCCCCTCCCTATACATAAAGGGGCCATTACCCCTCTACATCTCTTCCCCCTCCCTATACATGATACCAGGGCCATTGCCCCCTCTACATCTCTTCCCCCTCTCTATACATGATACCAGGGACATTGCCTGTGTGCATCTCTTCCCCTCCTTATACATGATATCAGGGACATTGCCCCCCTGTGCAGCTCTTCCCCTCACTATAGATGCTACCAGGGACATTGCTCTGTGTGCATCTCTATCCACGATACCAGGGGCATTGAACCCCTGTTCTTCTCTTCCCCCCTCCCGATACATAATGGGGCCATTGCCACCCGTGCATCTATTCCCCCTCCCTACACATGGCTCAAGGGACATTGCCCTGTGTGCATCTCTATCCATGATACCAGGGGCATTGCCCCCTGTGTATCTCTTCCACCTCCCTATACATGATAATGGGGACATTGCCCTGTGTGCATCTCTTCCCCTCCCTATACAGGATACCACGGACATTGCCCCATGTGCATCTCTTCCTGCTCCCTATACATGATACCAGGGACATTGCCCCGTGTGCATCTCTGCCCCCTCCCTATACATGGTAATGGGAACATTGTCCTGTGTGCATCTCTTCCCCTTCCTATACATGATAAGGGGACATTGCCCTGTGTGCATCTCTTCCCCTCCCTATATATGATGCCAGGGGCATTGCCCCCTGTGCCTCTCTTCCCCTCCCTATACATGGTACTGGGGACATTGTCCCGTGTGCATCTCTTCCCCCTCCCTATACATGATACTAGTTGCATTGCCCCCTGGACATCTCTCCCCCTCCCAAATACATGATACCAGGGCCATTGCCTCGTGTGCCTCTCTTCCCCTCCATATACATGATACCAGGGACATTTCCCCGTGTGCATCTCTTCCCCTCCCTATACATTATACCAGGGACATTGCCCCGTGTGCATCTCTTCCCCTCCCTATACATGATACCAGGGCCATTGCCCCGTGTGCCTCTCTTCCCCTCCATATACATGATACCAGGTACATTGCCCCATGTGCATCTCTTCCCCTCCCTATACATGATACCAGGGACATTGGACAATGCAGTTTTATAATGTACGTACTGGCACATTGTGGTGTGACCAGGCGGCCTTGGTCTGAGGGCTCACGGACCACTTGTCTTGTGTTACAGGTGTTTTGTTCCTACCTCCTCCCATGTATTTTGCAATGGCAATACTAGACTAAGCATATGAATTAGTTTCTGACAGACTATCATTCCAAGATTGACAGTTGTGAGGGGTCAGAAATGTGGGGATGGACAACTTTGTGAAGATTTTTAAAACAATGCCATTTTATCAAGGTTGGATAAATACCTCATTATCCCTACACGAACGAGGATTTCCCTGCCTAAAATAAACTATTGGAAACCCTCTAACAAAAAGGTTTCTGTCCCTCACACTTGTTCATATAACAACTCAACATGCTAATATATGGCAGTTAATAAAAACAACCACACCAGTTATGTTCACAACCTGATTGCTGTCTCTCCTTATAAATCTGGGTGAATTCCCCTTCCCCGGATTCAAGCGGGATTCTATTAAACAGTTCCAAACGGATAAGGAAATCCTGTCTTGTAACAAACTTCCACTATAGTTCCTTTGGTTCTAACTTGACAACAAAAGTTCCAACTTATGTTCAACAAAGTTTTCTTCGTTCCACTTGTGATGAGTTCAAAACAACTTCTTTTTATAAACCAAGAATACTTCCATAGTTCATTAGAAACAACTAAAATGTCTTTGTCAGGTTAATCCTGCAACAGTTCACTAAAAAACAATGTTAGTTGATTCTGCAACAGCTCCCTCGGCACTTGCTTCAACGATATTAATTTGGCAAGATGTTTCTGTAACAGTTCACAAAAATACCTTAGTGGTTCTGCCACTTCTTCAAGACGTTTAACCACACCACAATACTTCAACGACTTCCACCTGGTCCACTCACCTGTCAAGCCTACTACTATGAGGTCCTCTGCCCTGGTGTACTCGCCTACCAGGACAGGATAAAACTACGAACTACAAGTGCCTCTGTTTTAAAGGCTAGCTTCCAACACGTTAGCAATGTCTCTTGCTTCACAACATCAAGTTAAAGTATTTCTTCTGGGAAAACATGAAACAAATTGGTGCTGTTTGTTCCACACTTGTGATTAATGCAGGTTATGCTCCACTTCTCCTGAAAATCACCTGCCACTCGTTTCCCACTTCAACATTAACCAAATGCTGGCAGTGGTTCTTTCTCACTGTTACATTTTTTGGGCGTTGGCAATGTGGGCTTAAGCCAGTTCCTCTTATGACCTCCTTTACATGTGGGCAATAGGTTCTTCAAACCCCATGGATTCTTAATTGCCCCCTCTTGGCTTTGACAATGTTTGTTCTTTTTAACATGCCTTGATATGATTCTCTTTTGGCTTTGGCAATAGTTGTTTGTATTGGTTTCTCGAGTTATCTAATGGTTAAGTTCATATTCTGCCACCTGCTTTTTTTTTGAGTGAGCTTGATTTGCAAAAGAATGATTAGTCTGCTTTCTATCCATTCAGTACTCATTTCACTTTGTTTTGATTGTTTCTGTGCTTATGGCACCCAAACTTGGCCAGCGGGTATTTACGGAGTGCTCTGGTGTCACAATCTACTAGTGAACTCACCGGGTCAGGCGTGTGTGTCTGTTCGCCTTGCTGCTTCGAGGTCCTCTGCTTCTGCTTTGCTGCGTGGCCTGGCAACCTCTCCTTCTCGGCGTACTGTGGCCTGCGCCGGTCTATAAAGGAGCTCTCCTCGCTCCCACAGCTCTCCAGTGCTCGCCTGCCACCAGAGCCCGACTGACAATGAGGAAAGCTTTCAAATTGCAGCTGCGGTCCTCTGGGGAAAAGCAGTCAATCCCAGCACTTCCCGCTGCGCAACCTCTGCAATCAAGGTCTCGGACAGGAGAGACCGGCATCTGTTCGACGCACGACTGTGGTCCCAGCACCTCTGCTCTCCTCTTAACATCTGTTTCGTCTGCCATGTGGAGGTGCCACAAATACTCCCACCTCCTGCTACTGCTCTTCCTCCTGGTTTGTACCTGAAGGGGCCTTTTATGACTCAGTCTCCCTCAGGTTTGGGCCATTGCCACGAATAGGCTGCAACTTGCAGTTTTGTGTTATATCTGCAAAATGACCGGAATCTGAGCTTTTCAGCTTCCTTGGGAAATGCATTAAACAGAAGGGAGTTTTTAATCTTTGACATTTGCACAGAGCAGTACAAAGGTTAGGGACATGCAGTGCAATGTGGGGACCCCCGTTCTGTTGGGCAGAGTGCGTCCTGAGTGAGGGTGAGCTCTGCAGGAACCTCTGCTTAGCATGGCAGACTGGATGTGGATCCACTGTCCCGAGTGAGACTGTGCATACATGTGCAGCGTCATGGGTGGGATTCACAAAACACCCTGGACGAGAGGTTTCCCTATTTTCCATAGTCTGCGAGAGCGAGCGCCTATTCAGGGAGGGAATACAAAGAGGAGGGCATTAGAAGGTAACTCGGAGGAGTGGGATGCAGGAAACTCAGTGAGGGGCCTAGTGTCTGGAGGCCCGTCCCTAATCTCTTACATTCCGCCCAGGATCACACAGCCACGGGGAGTGTAAGGTGCCCAGCATGTCTCTTCTTACTCGGGAGGATAGCTCAAGGGCCACGTGCTTGCCTTGGAAGCAAGACAATGCGGAGCAACACAGGTTCTATCCCTGGGTCTGCGCTTAGAAACCTATGGGTATTAAGCGTGTTATAAACCCTATCATATACTCCTGTCCAGTTAAACCTCTCATCGTCGCCTGGTAAGAGGACTGGCCTGCACACAGCAACCGGGTCAGGTCCTTTTTACCATCTCCCATGCTCTAGAGTTCGGAGCTGGTTCCTGATCGGGATTCACCCCACTATGGAAGTACTTTCAGGTGGGATTGTTTCCGGCCCTACCTGTGTTATGCGAGCCTTTTAGTTGCGTAGCTGATCGCCGTGCAGCACGCGCCAGGATTTCGGTTAATGCCCCCGAGTGGCTGTTCCCGGACTTCCCTAGCAAGGCCTGGCACCTGCTGGTCTTTGGGGCCAGGTTCTCTGCCTGCCCTTGAGTCCAGCCTCCTCAGTCACACCGGGCCTGGTCTAGCTTGTGGTCCGCTTTGCTCGGCCACCTCCTGCGTAGTCGCCTACTAACTAGTCCATTCTGCTACTTGGTAGTTCAAGCTGCTACTAACTAGTTGCCCCATCTGGTTTTTAGCCAATGGTGGCAGATTAATCCTCTTTGGCACACCTTCTCTGACACCTCTCTTCGCAACACACCTCTCTGGAAGGCCCTCTTTACACTCTCAACTTCAGGTGTCTGCCTCTTTTTATAGGTGCACTCTGATTCGTGGGCCATTGTTCCATTGGCTTGGTGAAACATGATTGGCCACCGCCTAAAGGTCTGTCTCCTCCCTTTTGTGTTTGATCTCCATGTTTAATTGGAGCAGGCAGTGATTAATGTGAAACTGCGTTTATGCCGCACCGTCCAAACTGATGAACTCCATTTTGGAATCAGGCATCGCTGTCATGACGGCCTGTGGTCCTCTTTCTATTGCTTCTCTTGGTGTAAGTGTCCCCTCTCTGTCATTAGGGGTTTGTGCTGCAGTTGTAGGATTCACAGGCTGCTCCAGCTCATGTTCCAGGTCGTGTCTTGGCATTTGCCGAGTCCCAACACATGCATGGCGCCACAAGTTGATATACATTTATATGTCATACCTTTTTTGGTCAATGTGGCAACAATTGATTGCAGAGAGTTCGCCCCTCAACCCCCCCCCCAATCAAAGCACCACGCCCATATATACATGTGGATATAATTCAATCTAGCCCTGTCTGTGAACCATATAACACCACGTCTGATCCCCACCCTTTAGCAATGGAGAAGCCAAGAATCAGACCCGTCTGTAGAAAGAATATAGATTTATTAAGAAATGGGAACATTTATATTTTCACAAAATCACACAACACACCATCTTACTCCGTGGCACAAAACAAAGCTTCATTACAAACATGTTGGACCCAATTTTAACTAAAAAAGAACCCCTTGCACAATAACATATACAATTTTAATTTTGGGTCTTGGGTAGAAAAACACGCAGGTCAATTAAACTTTGCAAATACTTTTGTGTCGCTCACAAAAATCCCTTTGTGTATAGAATCATGCAGCACCTTCAAACATGACAGGATCATGCGCTTGGCAGTATAGTTTACATGAAGTTTGATTTGCATAACATGAAACACTTTTCTATTGGTCAAAGACATTTCACACGTGCAGTGCTCTTTAATTTTAACTCCTAACATATGTTGAACTGCTAAGTGTTCTAGCACAACCGACTTTTAATAACAAAACACTTTTTATATATATAGTAAACCCTTTCTCCTTCACCTCCCCGCTCGAGCTCTTCGCTCCTCTACCTCTAACCCCATTGGGGTCAGTCATTTTTCAAAGAAACAGCTGGGGGGGGGGTAGATATGTTTTCGGCTGGGGCCTCCCTCTGAACAGCCTCCCTGCCACTCTGAAACTTGAGAACTATCTCTGTTTTGGAAGCACCTCAAGACATTCCTCTTTGCTTCTGCCTTCGCCCCTCTCGCCCCAGCTGATTTGTTCTCTCTCGGCACTGTGCACCTAACCACCCTCTGTCCTCCGGGCCCAGGTACCTGCTTACCCTGCCACCCTCCTGCACTGCCTCCGGGCCACCCCTTGCACTGGGGTCTGTATCTGTACCCATACAGTCTCACACCCCTTTTCTTCCTGCACTTATCAGACCTAAATTGCCACTTGCTGGCTGCACCTCCACTGTTTGTTTGCCTTTTTATTTATTTATTTATTTATTTATTTACTATTTATCTGTTTCTCCGTTGCTCCGCACTTATCACTTCGCCCCCCCTTCCATGCACTTTTCCCCTCTCCCATGCACTTGCGCGTTCTCAATGTCACTGGGCCTAGTAAGATTGTTGTTTTGTTCTCCCCTGTTCTCCTCCCTTGCCTTGTCGTGCTCTGAAACACTTGTGTACGAGCGCAATAGAAATAAAATATCAATTCAATTCACCACTATGCAGTGAACATCTCTTCTATCAGGAGCCGCTCTCCCACTCTCTGCAGAGGGAATGATTTTAGATCCAGGACTTCACTCTATTTAATTTGGCAAGACACTTCTCTGCCCCAGCACAAATCCTATGGACACCCCTCTGCTTTAAGGCAGGCTCTGGGGAATGGCCAGCAGTAGGGATTTTCTTTTTTCACGAGTCCCTCTACTTTAGGGAATTTTGGGGTTGGCAAAAAGAAAATGGGAGCAGCCAATTACTTTAACAGACTATATTTTTATCAGTACTGGAAGCATGTTTTCGAAATTCAACAAAATCACCCTGTGCCATTTGGCCATCGGGGAATTAAATTATTACTTGGTAAAAGAAAATGCTAGGGATCTGTTTCCGTACCACACTCACTAAATAAGGGGAAGGTATTCACTCAGATCTCCAAAATACTTGGCTCTGTTGGACACGTTTACTTGCATTGAACAGCTCTGGGTTTTGTGCTCAGGAAAGGACGTCATCTCATGGTAAAGGACAGGGACCTGGTCAGACTACAATATTGGTGATGGATAGCATCCATTCCGCTATTTGTCTCTCCTTGTATGGAACCCAGCCCCAGTCTCTTTCCTGGTTTCCTCCACCTCCCAGGCAATGTTGATCCTCCATCAATGTTTACAGCACTTCCCACTCAGCTCTCCCTCTTTCACATTGGGCATCTCCTTTTAAAATTGAAACCCCACCCACAAAATATAGAAAATGATCAGCTTATTGGCTCTTGATCTGGATTAGACATCTACTTTCCTCTGATTGGTCCCTTTTTAGTTACTAGGCTCCATTTGTGGGAGTTTGACTCCATCCCCTTGAATTCTCTTTCTCAACAGTTTTACAGTTGTAGCTAAAATCTACAACATAGCAATCTACAAATAAGCATCATAAACTATATATATATATATATATATTGGTCAGACCATGCCAGACTTAATGAAATGTGTTTAGCGTCGGCACTTTGTTGAAGGTTCGAATCGCAGATTTTTGTCATTTATTCAACAAATATACCAGTTATCAACACAAGATTTTGTTGGGCAGATATCTAAATCAACAAGCTATCATCTGCCCAAATCTGTTTCGTGACATTTTCTGGACAGCTATCATCACATTTCAGCTTATAACTTTAGTTCTCAAGGTGGAATTTTGTATCCATGTTATCTCATCAGATAGGGCTTTCCATACATTTTTCGAGCATATCTGAATCATTTTTGTGAATATTGGGGTTAATATCCTCCCTATTAACCTATGTCACTCTCTAATAACATGAATGATTTCAACTTTAACCTCACGTTTCTTTTAAGAAACTTTACATGTAATCTCGGCCATCTGTTCCTTTGTTGAGCTAGGCTGCTATAAATCCATTAACATTCTTGCAAGGCCTGAACGTATGTTATTATCTTCCGTAACAGAGCTAGGCTTCACGCCCTCCCCTAACTCATGTGACGTCTTTTGCATGTCATCTGTCAGCCAGCCCAGGGAGGGACCACAAATTGAATTCAATTCTTGAGGATTATTCAAAGTTCACATCTATTAGCCAGGTCTTTTATTGCACATTGGCCATCTGTTTTACTCTAATAAAACCTTTGTCCGGCACAAGCTCTGTCCCTTTCTTGGCTTTGTGAGCGTCAAGAGTTTTTCAGATAAAGGAAGAAGGCAGGGCTTTATAAGTTAATGGAGGAAGGTCTTTCGGCTTATCACAGCTTCACTACATACACTGAAAACAAGTATTTTTGAATGTTGCAATTCCTTTAGTCATCTGGAGACACCTACCATCCGATGAAAACAAAACCAACCGTATAAACATTTCGACCCTATATAAAAAAGAAATAATGCATACCAAACAGGAAACGTATAACAATAGGATTCTGCAAGCAAACTCAAGTACAAAGGAACTCTTTGTGATCTTAAAAGAACTGGTAGCCCCTGTACCCATGGCAGATAATCATGTGAAGGACAAACTCTGGTGCTCTAATATACAGAATGCCTTAACTAACAAAATATCCCTTCTCCAGAAAAAGATTGCCGATTAAAAAAGCAAACTTACAAAATCCAGACACACCTGCCAGTATTCCCACGCATTCCACTAAACCGTCATAACGCTTCAGCTTTTCAAGAGTCTCAATCATTGAAGTTGAAAAAATCCTGCTATCCCTTAAACCATCAAACTGTCAGGGAGACAAGTACCCAGCCCAATTTATTTAAGGTGCTGCGAGAGACCTCGCACCTTTCATAACCAAGCTAATTAATCCCTCCTTCGCAACTGGCACCATCCCAAACCACTGGGTCCTTCCCCTCCTCAAAAATCAATCACTAGATACTTCTATCCCTACTACTTATAGGCCCAACGCAACAGTGCCTTTCTTACTCAAAATTCTAGACTGCGTGGCCTATATCCAGATACAGGACTATTTCGAGTCCAATCAGCTCTTAGGAATCCTCCAATCTGGTTGTAGATCCCAACACGGCACTAAAACTGCGCTGATTGATCTTAAAACCCAGATTGACGAACTTAAGGACAGGGGGAACACAGATACTTCTCCTGGACCTTCGGCCGCCTTTGATCTGGTGGACCATAAAGTCTTATTCAATCACCTTGACTCAGCAGCTTTCTTCTCACTCGATGCCATAGCATGGATCCAATCCTTTCTGAACAATGGTACTATGAGAGTCTTCTTGCCATCAGCGGTGGCAGACCCCCATGCCTATTACATATGGTGTGCCACAGGTTTCCCGCGTGTCACCCACAATGTACAATATATTTACTAAGCACCTATTTGATGATCTAGACCTTCTTGGTGTCACCTTCACTAATTATGCAGATGACACTCAGATCCAGGCATGGATGGCTGCCCACTCTTTGCCTGGATGATGACAAAACCAAGCTCCTCATACTGAGGACTTCATTCAACCTCAAACTGGGCCATAAATACACCTCCTTTAACATCGATGGCAACCTTATTAAAGTGTCCAAAGAGGTAAAAACCTTAGGTTTCTACCTAGATTCCACCCTCACTTTCGCTAAACGGGTCAATGCCATGGTCTCAGCCTCAGCATACACATGCAAGTTGATCAGGGCTGGCAAACCTTTTCTATCCAACGATAGTTGTACCATACTGGCATAAGCCCTAATTGTGTCCAAATTGGATTACTGCAACTCCCTGGTGCCCAAATTCTTCAGAACAATGCGTGGAGAACGGCACGGGGGATTGCCAGAAAACAGCTCATCTCAGAAGCTAGGAGACAGAACAAATGGCTGTCCACAAGTGACAAAATCCTGATCAAAACCGCTTCATTAACCCATAAACGCCTGAACAACGCTGCACCTCGCTACCTTGTGGAGAGAATTAACAGAAAAACCTCTAGCCGTGCCACCAGGACGGTTAATGCAGATTGTCTAGTCGTACCTAGGTTTAAACTGACAAAAGTGGGGGAGAGCAGTTTCCTGGTCAAAGCAGCACAGTCATGGAACCCCCCTACCCCTCCTTGAGGGCGAATCAAACCTTTCTGAACTTCGGACATAACACCATTATATGGCGTAGAGATAAAGGCCACTAACCCGCTCAGCAGCTGACCTTGCTTTTTAATGCTGCATGGCATTACCCACTAGACCTAACTGTACATAGATATAGCAATTCTTTTTATGTTGATTTGAACCCTGTTAATTATGTAATTACACGACGCCTACTCTTATATGCATGTATATAGCTGGCACAATGTTTCCTGAGTGTATCTCGTCTGTAATTTCTCTGTAACCTCTGCAACTATAAGCTGAAAGTGTTCATGTTTCTTCTGGTTCCACTGTGCCCTGATACCCCCGGGTCTGGTGCGCATTGCAATTAAACAAACAAACATGAGGCCTGCTCTAATGTTTGAGCTCATCCTATGTGGTTTTCCCCTGCACCATGCCGTAAATGTCTTGAAATACAAAATATATTGTTCTCCACCCTCATTCTCACAGTTTATTTTAAAACCATTTTGACAAGCCACCAGTTTCCTTAATGTGTGCCTTTTGAATTCACTTCTGCAGAGTAGTATCATTTTCCATGCACACGTTTCTCCTTGCAGCCCTATTTTAGTAAACTTTACTCAGACGTGTTGGCCTAGTCATTTGAATACAGGGCCATTTAATTTAGTTTTTCCTTTTTCTGACAACCCTGTTGGGGTATTCAGCAGTGTTGAAATGTACATGCTGGCCTTTCAGTCTGCCAGCCAACAGTGTGCTTTGAAAGAATGTATTTCTGCACTTTTTAGGCCTCAGTTAGCCAGACGTAGTTTCCTTTTGTCTTGTGGCAATATTTACCCCACATTCTATAGTTGTGAACTCTGACTCGGGGCCGGTTCAAGGTGGCTTCTTCCCTCGCGGCAGCGAGAATACCATCTGAAGCTGGCAGCACTAGACCATCGCCTTCAGTTCCCATGACACACATTTCTCCCTTGCTGTTATGGGGCCTATAGTCTACGGGTCTCAGAAGAAAGACTGGTGAATTCTGGAGATCCGTTCTGTACCGCCTCTGGGGTTTGCATGATGGAGTGGGTGTCTCCCTGGGCATCCCCCATCTCCCTAGAGAATGGACCTGGCAATATTATGGCTTTATGTGGCACTGGGCATCATATGCCACACCAGTCATATGGTTTGGGTTCGAAATGGCTAGAAGCAAGAAGTTATTTGGCACCTGGTTGTAACCTGGAAGAGTCTTGTTTGCTTAATATCAACACCTACAACAACCTACTTGGGTCTGCCGAGGCCAAATGAGGCCACACTACTAGACATATCTGGCATTAAGCAGGTGTCTGGTGATTGGTATAAAAGGTGCGTTGGGAAACCTCTAGAACACCATTTTAAAGGCGATGACTTCTTGTGCTGGAGACAGTTATTATTTGCAACCCATGTGGAAATAGATTTACTGCACACAATGTTGGCATCTCATTCTGCAGCAAATAGTGAAAGAGGAAGTGAGTTGGCATCGTGAAAAAGATGTGGTGGCAATGAAAATGTTTCCCTTAGAGAGACCGCAACAGAGATGGAGTGGCAGAATTGTAACGGCAAAGATTTGTAACGACTGAATGAGGGTGGGGGAGAAGCAAGTGAGAAGAACTGACGGGCAGGAAATGTAAAAAAAAATAACTATAATGTACAAAGGGAAACCAAAAGGATCCTAGCAATAAATGGCGGACCCGCCAAACGGTCCCGAATATGGCGAAAGGCCAATCAAAAGAGCAATAAGACACGTGGCTTGTTGTGTCTTCATTGGAGTGCATGCCACTGTGTGCAAAAACCAAATTTCTGTCATGTATCGTCGATATCGACCCTTCTGGTCTGCCTGGTCCCTCAGTCAATAGACTTATTGCAGTCACATTCAACATGGCCGACGCTATGTTCAGGAGCGGTCTAGTTGTCCGTGCGGACCTCATACTTCCTTGAAAACAGTCGCTCTTCCGCGCGTGTCAACGCTCTGCTTGCCTGCCCTTCACCTGGCAAGTTGTGTACTCGCGTTAGCCCTTTCCCTTCGTAAGCCCTGGTTGCCAATTCCTTTCATTCCTGGTTACCTCTTTCCCCAGTGCTCTCTCAGAACCCCTTTTCCCTGTATTCTTATCCTGATTCCATCCTTGTTTCTTCCTGGACTCTTCCTGGAACAACTGAACGTACCCGTGCCTCAGCGTCTCTGCGCCCGGGAGCCGCGAACCTCAGCGTCTCTCCGAAGTCCAGCAGACTGGATTCAGAAGACTCCAGAGCCTACCTTTACAAGGCACTCTCATCCAGGAAAAAGAAACCTGCGCACTCAAAGAAGAAAACCACAAGAAGCAAACAGGTGAGTCATGAATCCGAGGACTAGGATTCTGACAGTTTCACCATCTTTCAGGCACTCCATTGTGGCTATTCAGACGCATGCATCGCTCATTGTTAACTTGCCATGGAAAAGTAGCATTTCAATCCTTGAATTTCTTTTAATTTTATTGTGCACTCATTTTCTTAAGCCTTCCATTAAAAAGATACAATCATGAGAACTCATTTATGATACTTAAGTAGCTCCTGGGTTATGAAGGGTGACTCTGGCTCATGATGGTTGGCTCCAGGCCATTTCTGATACTAGCTCGCGGGTCACGATGGGTGACTCCAGGCCATTTACGACCCTTGAATAGCTCCCGGGTCATGATGGGGGACCGCTGGCCTTTTCTGATACTTGAATGGCTTGTGAGCCAGAATGGGTGACACCTGGACAGAGGGATATTGTGGCACCCAGGACCAACGTTCATCTCCTGCTCCATGAATTCCAATTTCGACGCCTGCGATGGCGGTACCTCACCATAGGCAGCTGCACTTCACATATGATGGCAGTACAGATGCTCGTGTGGCCCATATGAGACTGAAAGTGGCATAAACCAGAGTTGCTTAGTTTTTATTTGGTTGCTGAACATTAGCTTAGGAGATCTGTGGGTGCAACACATAAGGCGGGACTTCATGGACACATGTTAATTCTGGTGCTGAGGCCTGAATTATGTGCACAACTAGCAATTCCCTTTATCCCTTCTCTTCGTCCACACTCAGTTCCCTGCTCCATAATTTGAATCATTTCTCCATGTTCCCCTATGTAAAGACGGAAAGGGGGGTAGGTGGTCTGTACTTCCGCTCTCTATATGGCAGAGTCGAAGCACAGAGGACTCCAGCCAAGATTCTGTACGCGGTAGCTATGGTCGAGCAATCAAGGCCTAGCTCTCAGGAGGTGATGCAGGCTGGTGCTTAAGTAAAGTGTAGTCCCCAAGCACCCACAAAGGAATGTCCACACACTCTTAGTGATAACAGTCTTTATATAATTAAGGTTCAAGGTTATATACACAATCACAATAACTCACTTTGCGCTCAGTTAATCTACAATGGCAAATTTATACTGAGTTCTACGTGGTACCACAATTACTATCAGATATCATTAACGTGCATCAACTGTACTTTGGTCAAATGTCACACAAATCAATTCATATAGGGAACCAACAATAGACATAGGAGGAAAGCAGGTTGGTTAGAACAATTGGCAGAATCCTGAGCCCCTACCACCAGGCACAGCTCTGTATGAGGATTCCCCACCGGGGCAACCTGTGAATAAAGCTGTATCGTACAAGCCCAGTCCATATATTGTTCACAAGAGTCTTATTTCCTACTAAATAGTTCTACCACCCCAATGTACCTGGAATAGCAGAGTTGGACGTTGGGTCGTCGATGGATCCTTCTTCGGTGGCTCCCTTTAAGGCAGGAGCCACAGATTGTCAAGATCCCTCAAAGAAATGGTGAACAATGGCGTTGAGGCAGCAGCTTTGGTCCTGGCGGTGCTCATCGATGATCGGTCGTGGACGTCCTGCGAAGATGAGGCTTGCCGTGCACGTCGACGACGGGAGTTTGTTACCGCAAAGAGTCTATGAAGAACTTTTGCCGAGCAATGGCGCCGAGTCGTCCGGTGTCTCTGCGGTCTTTGGGTGGCGGGAAACCCATCAGCAGATACTCCTTGGCATGTCAGCGGCCTTGACTCTCTCCAGCAGGACAAAGCGGTCGGCAGTGAGGCAAGAGTGACCTTGGATTCAAAGTGTCTTAATCAGGTGGAGCGTTGCGGCTCCAGTCGTCGGCGATTCAGCATCAAGCGGTCCCCGTTTCTGGGCAAAACTGCTTTGACGGGCCTCCCTGCTTGACAACGGGGACAGAATGTCCGGTGCTTCTCTTCGTTCTCCTCGGCGGTCCCTGTCGAGGGTCGGCAGCCTGTCGAGGGTCTGACTTCCAGGGAGCTTCGGCGAAGGTTAGTGGTGCGTGATAGTCCCTCGTAGCTCTGGAAGAGGTCTCCTAGCCAGGTCCTCACTCGGATAAGTCTCGACGTCACGATGGCTTTCATAATGCGATGAAGGTAACAGCAGTTCACCTTCTTCTTCGGGCTCGGCGGTCGAGATCAAGCATCAGTTTCGACTTCAGCTTCTGAACGAATTCTAGCAGTGAGAGGCCCCAGTTATACTGTTCTGTCTCTCATTCATTCTGCTGGGTTACACTCAGGCAACCAATCACTCAGAAGGGCATCCAGGCTTACAGTGCATTCGGCCATTCTCCTCTCTCTGAGACACTCACAACAAGGAATGGGTATTGGGACAAGTACTCAGCCATTCAGCACTACACACTGCATTCATACCAGTTTTGGGCAGGGCTGTCTCAGTCTTCCAGAACCTAGACCCCCATACAAAGAAGTGCATATTGGTCATCCACTCCATTCACCCAGGTCCCACCCCGAGGGTGTACCCACAACATACAGTCACTAGAAAGGCTCCAGCCATTCTGGCCTGGACTTCCCCCCCACATTACCATATATGGAACTTCCACCCAACAACCAGTCAGGAGGAAGGGACCGAGGCAGGGCTTCCCGGGACTTTGGGAAAAACAAGGTAACAGGTTATAGAAAGCAAGAGGCCACAGGGGCCATCTTGTTTCCTGTCAGGAATCAACGGATTCCAATGGCAGGGCCTGGGTATCCCCAAAATGGAGGATACTCAGAGCACCTGTCAAATTCAGCATGGAGATGCCACAAGCACTTACCCTGCTCTGTGGGCCACACACAGGTGCCCAAAAACATACCCCCACCCATGGGTGCCATAAGGGTATCCCATGGGTCTGTACACCAAACCAAAAATAGGAAGAGCTGCACTGCCACGAGTCCCACATGGACTCTGTGAAGTAAACAATACATAACACATGAAAACGGATTACAGAACAAGGACAGGGAGGCCCTGTCCCTCCAATGCATTTCCAGCATCACACCCTCTCTCAACCCTCTGCCTTTATTTCATGTCTCCATTACCCGCTTGCATCCATGTTTCTCATTCTGAATTCTGAACTACACTGCATTCTCGTCATCTACGTCTCACTTTTTTCCTTGCCTTAACTGTCTTGATCCCCTGTATTTTTCATCAATTCATTTACGCAGTGCTGCAGTTAAGATTTTAAGGTGGCAGTATTTTACTCCCTATTTTTAAAATTTGAGAGTAAATGTGATGTCAAGGGAGTAAGAATGACTTTTCTTCTTTTGCAAGAGAGTAAAATGTATGTGACATCCAGCCGACGTTTGCAAAAACTGTATGGAAATCATTTCCATGTGGCAGCTTTCTGCATTGTGACAGAATACACGTTTCCATATTTCTCCAAGTCTGGCCATTTGATCTCCTGTATATATTTTAAATGTAAAAAAAAAAAACCCAGTCAATTACATAGTAGAGCAAACCTGAATTGCATTGTGTGTTTTGAGGTTCGATAGCAGAATTGTCTTTTGATGTTTAAAGTCCTCATTTCCTTGAGCTATTACTAGCTAATGGTATGACAATGTTATTATACAACAGTGCAGAGAGGCAATGACTCCATGATAAATTCTATACCTAATCTCATGGTCAAATGATTATTTATCTAGCACTTTTGGCAAAGCGCTGTACATGGAACATATTTATCACACTTATCACCAAACCGAAGTTTGTACTATTGACCGCAAAAGGATGAAAGGCTGAGTGGACCGTACCGGGATTTGAACCTACAGATAGCAGCAATGAGCGCTCAACCGGCTGAGCTATCTTATTGGCTAACATCCTTCAGAGGTCGTTAAACATATTGACTGAGGTATAATAATCACAGTGCCTAGATGTTGGACAAACCATGTATGAAGTGCTTCATAAAGTTAAATACCTATCTGGATTATCACAGGGACAGGTTTTGCAGAGTTTCGACTTCATTTTCAAATGTAACTTCATGTAACGGCGCTTGCACTTCCTGGAGAGTCAGGTTTTGGATGTTTTAATTGTAGTCTTGACTGCAAGGTTGAATGGATGTAAACTAGACCGTGCATACTCCTCATTTTACACTGTTTTAATTGGATTATACATTAAATTAGAAGTGTAAACATGATCTGCCTCTGCATCAGTGGAGTAACTTTGCTGAAAATGTTGGGGGGGGGCATAACATCTGAAGAAAAGGTGCCCCAGCCAAATGAATGGGGGCAAAATGGTGTGCCATGAAAGTTGGGGGGGACAAACACCCCCGTCCCCCCCTCCCTAAATTTACGCCCATGCTCCGCATGATTATGCACACAGCACAGGAACTTTGAAAAATACAATTGTGCAATACTGGTTTGCTTTCACTGGAAGAAAAGCATAATTTGTTACAAAAGATGACTTCTCAATTGCAACTTAGTTTTCCATCTTATTAATAATACAATCCTAAAATGCAAGGAAAATAAACCTTCACAGTGCTTCTGTTTGCTCCACGAGCATCTAAACACAACACTGCAGAAGCTGAATGGAAAGAAACCGTTCCTTTTCTCACAATGTGCAGTTTCTTTTCTTTGCAAGCCTTCAGAGAAATATATTCTGTTTCAGAGGCTTTTCCATGGCTTGCAATTACACCCATGTAGATAAAAATCAAAAGAAGCCTTCCAGTTTCTGTCAAGTAACCTGATCGCTGCACTGTCCTCTGCTATAAACTTGTGCATAAATGTACAGAGCAAAATAATAAAACGGTTGTGTTTACATGCGTAAAAAGGCCTAGTACTTACCTTATCTGGAGGACTGCATTTATGTGTCTTATAGTTCATACCTTTCCGTATGTTTCTGACCCTTTCACCTTACTCCTTTCTCCTTACTTCCTCCTTGCCCAACTCGCTCTCAACTATCTGCCATACCCCTGCGTGCACGCACATACACGCCACGCACACGCCGCACACACACACGCCGCACACACACGCCGCACACACACACGGACACACACACACACGGACACACACACACACAGACACACACACACACACACAGAGGTGTCACCCTAAATGCGACCAGGTTAGAGTGTCAGGGCCTTGCAACTTTATCAGTTGAAAAGGACCCCAAGACTCACGGGGGGGGGCCCTCGGCAAAAGCCCCCATGTTGGCAGGCAGCCGTCTTATGACCTGGCAATATATTCCTTTAATTTGTGACTTTAAATGTGCGCTTTGCAGCATGCGGGTTACAAGCTGCCTTTGATGGAGCCAGCCCTTCAGCCTGTCTTGTCCCTCGGGGTATACAGTCTTGTCCCTCGGGTATACAGAAGTGATCTTATCCAGGGTTCGAAAAGCTAAAACCAGCTCCTGGGTGTCGGGCATCACCCTGTAGGTAGGAACTACCACAGGGGAACCAGGAACTAACGCCTTTAACATTGTGTCCATTTTGTATGAACCCCTGTGTTTAAATGTGTATTACATGTGTTCTAATTCTTTTTTATTAACATTCTCAAAAATACTCAGTTAATGTCACGTCTACATGTTTGGAAGGCTGCAGCCGGCTTTAGGAACCAGAAGTAGCTCCTGGTTGCTGTTGGTTTAAAGCTACCCAGGCTCTCCTATGCTAGAAGCAGGAACTAAATAGCTCCCAGCTCCCCTTATTTCAAACTCTGTTATTGCCTTTTTATTCCGGTTCCACTACACTATCGACTTGCTGACAAAGAAGGGTTAATCGTTTTTCAGTGGAGCTTTAGTGTTTCAACTCCCTGCTGGCTTAAAGTCTCATGTTAATCTGCGGTTATTAACCCCCTGGCTGTATTCCTGTGTCTACATTATAATGTTTGGTGCTTCAGGCTGTTGTCTGTTCTAAGCAAGAGAGCACCCCCACATCCCCCAACTGTTATGTTTAAATGTGCACGCACGAGCCACGACACATCTTCAACAGGTCCTGCATGTGACACCCACACACCCCTCCTCAACTCCCAATCCTCCCACCCCCCATAGACCCTCACAGACCATCTGATTTTTACGCGCTCAAAAAGTTGAGACTTGAGTGTGCCCGTGTCCACTCGTTTCCATGCGATTGCACCTCATGTCGCTCTACCTCTCCTTGACCCATCCCCCTCCGAGCCTCTTTCTTCCGCCCCCACCCCCCCCCCCCCCCGCCCTCCCGTCTCTGCCCTGCTGGTCTGCGTCTCACCTCACACGAGTCCACTTCTTTGCCCTCATAATTCATCCACGTCCCCCTCTGATCCAAACCAGATGCAGTGGCCACGTGATTATGTCAACACGTGGCTGCCCTTCCGGTTTGGTTAACCTGCTCCACAGCCAGCCGGATCCCTGCCTCCTGCCTCCTGCCCGAGGGCAGCAGCGGCGCTGAACCTCGAGTCTTTAGTGCCCCAAAGACTGCCACTCGTGACCTGAAGTGGGTGGACCATGTATTATCACCCCATTTCCATTACACCCCGGGATTAGACCTCGCTGGCGGCGGTGCAGTAGTGCTCGTTTTATCGCACGGTTCACGCTGTCAATCTGCTGGTTTTCAGATGCAGCCATCCTCGAGGCACCCACGGCGGCCCCCGACTTCTCTCCTGCCCCTTCTGCTTCCTGGCTCGGCAGTCGCCATCTTTGGAAATCGCCCCTCCCCCGCCAGTGACATTAAAAGGGTGACTGCTTTTAAGGGCTGCAAGAGCGCGCAGAAATGGCCCCATCTCTTAAGCAGCTCCTACTGGGGCCTGTAGTGGCGTCACCCCAGTCCCGTGGGCCTCATCCATGTCCCCAGCTGTTTACAATGAAGCCATTGGTGTATTTATTACACACAGTTCCTTCCCAGTTGTTCTTCTCTGCACGGCTAGTAGGTCTCGCCTCTACTCTCCCTTTTCACCGCCAGGTGGCCTTTTTCCTCTAGATTCCTCTAGCCCGCTGTTGGAAGGCGCCTGGAATCCGAGTTGCTCCGCATTTTGTCTTTTGTGTACACTTTCTATAAAACGATACTCTCTATGCCCAGAGATTACACATCTCCAATCCCCTGTGCGTTTCCGTCCATGCGCATAGAAGCGCGAGGAGTCCGGTATGCAGCGCTGTATCTCATGTGTTTGAGCTATGCTGTTTTCCTCGGGTATGGTTGGATAGCATGCTTAGCTGTTGCGCTCCTGTAGGCCATGGTATTTATCCCCGTTGCTAGGTGTTGCTAGGCTGCACTATGCAAAGTTTGTGCTGCTTTTCTTTATATGCCCAGAGATGTCTTCCAGGGCCGCAGTCCAAGTCATGCTGCAGCGTCGGGTCCAAAAGTCAGTTATTCACCGTGTCCAGTTCCTCCTTAGTTACTGTGGGCCGTCCTTCCCGCCACAGCTCAGCCTCTGCTTGCATGCACTGGACACTCCTTCGCACCATGCCCCCAACATTCCTCTGTGCTGCCCCCAACATTCCCCCTGTGCTGCCCCCTACACTATGCATGCACCCAACATTCCCCTGGGCTGCCCCCTACATTATGCATGCACCCAACATTGCCCTGTGCTGCCTCCTACACTCTGCATGCACGGGACACTCCTTCGCACCATGCACCCACATTCTGCTCAGCTGCCCCCAACATTCCCCTGTGCTGCCCCCGACATTCCCCTGTGCTGCCCTCTACACGCTGCACGCACGGGACACTCCTTTGCACCATGCCCCCAACATTCCCCTGTGCTGCCCCCAACATTCCCCTTTGCTGCCCCCTACACTCTGCATGCACGGGACACAGCTTCGCACCATGCACCCAACATTCACCTCGGCTGCACCCAACATTCCCCTGTGCTGCCCCAACATTCCCCTGTGCTGCCCTCTACACTCTGCATGCACCCAACATTCCCCTGGGCTGCCCCCTACACTCTGCATGCACTGGACACTCCTTTGCACCATGCACCCAACATTCCCCTGGGCTGCCCCCTACACTATGCATGCACCCAACATTCCTCTGTGCTGCCCCCTACACTCTGCATGCACGGGACACTCTTCGCACCATGCACCCACATTCTTCTCAGCTGCACCCAACATTCCCCTGTGCTGCCACCACACTCTGCATGCACGGGACACTCCTTCGCACCATGCACCCAACATTCACCTCGGATGCCCCCAACATTCCCCTGGGCTGCCCCCTACACTATGCATGCACCCAACATTCCCCTGGGCTGACCCCTACACTATGCATGCACCCAACATTTCCCTGGCTGCCCCCTACACTATGCATGCACCCAACATTCCTCTGGGCTGCCCCCTACACTCTGCATGCACGGGACACTCCTTCGCACCATGCACCCACATTCTTCTCAGCTGCACGCAACATTCCCCTGTGCTGCCACCACACTCTGCAGGCACGGGACACTCCTTCGCACCATGCACCCAACATTCTTCTCAGCTGCACCCAACATTCCCCTGGGCTTCCCCTACACTATACATGCACCCAACATTCCCCTGTGCTGCCCCCTACACTCTGCATGCACTGGACACTCCTTTGCACCATGCACCCAACATTCCCCTGGGCTGCCCCCTACACTATGCATGCACCCAACATTCCCCTGTGCTGCCCCCTACACTCTGCATGCACGGGACACTCTTCGCACCATGCACCCAACATTCACCTCGGCTGCCCCCAACATTCCCCTGGGCTGCCCCCTACACTATGCATGCACCCAAAATACCCCTGGGCTGACCCCTACACTATGCATGCACCCAACATTTCCCTGGCTGCCCCCTACACTATGCATGCACCCAACATTCCCCTGGGCTGCCCCCTACATTCTGCATTCACGGGACACTCCTTCGCACCATGCACCCACATTCTTCTCAGCTGCACGCAACATTCCCCTGTGCTGCCACCACACTCTGCAGGCACGGGACACTCCTTCGCACTATGCACCCAACATTCTTCTCAGCTGCACCCAACATTCCCCTGGGCTTCCCCTACACTATGCATGCACCCAACATTACCCTGTGCTGCCCCCTACACTCTGCATGCACCCAACATTCCCCTGGGCTGCCCCCTACACTCTGCATGCACTGGACACTCCTTTGCACCATGCACCCAACATTCACCTCGGCTGCCCCCAACATTCCCCTATGCTGCCCCCTACACTACGCATGCACCCAACATTCCCCTGGGCTGCCCCCTACACTCTGCATGCACGGGACACTCCTTCGCACCATGCACCCACATTCTTCTCAGCTGCACCCAACATTCCCCTGTGCTGCTACCACACTCTGCATGCACAGAACACTCCTTCGCACCATGCACCCACATTCTGCTCAGCTGCCCCCAACATTCCCCTGTGCTGCCCCCAACATTCCCCTGTGCTGCCCTCTACACTCTGCACGCATGGGACACTCCTTTGCACCATGCCCCCAACATTCCCCTGTGCTGCCCCCAACATTCCCCTTTGCTGCCCCCTACACTCTGCATGCACCCAACATTCCCCTGGGCTGCCCCCTACACTCTGCATGCACTGGACACTCCTTTGCTCCATGCACCCAACATTCACCTCGGCTGCCCCCAACATTCCCCTATGCTGCCCCCTACACTACGCATGCACCCAACATTCCCCTGGGCTGCCCCCTACACTATGCATGCACCCAACATTCCCCTGTGCTGCCCCCTACACTCTGCATGCACGGGACACTCTTCGCACCATGCACCCACATTCTGCTCAGCTGCCCCCAACATTCCCCTGTGCTGCCCCCAACATTCCCCTGTGCTGCCCTCTACACTCTGCACGCACGGGACACTCCTTTGCACCATGCCCCCAACATTCCCCTGTGCTGCCCCCAACATTCCCCTTTGCTGCCCCCTACACTCTGCATGCACCCAACATTCCCCTGGGCTGCCCCCTACACTCTGCATGCACTGGACACTCCTTTTCACCATGCACCCAACATTCACCTCGGCTGCCCCCAACATTCCCCTATGCTGCCCCCTACACTACGCATGCACCCAACATTCCCCTGGGCTGACCCCTACACTGCACCCAACATTTCCCTGGCTGCCCCCTACACTATGCATGAACCCAACATTCCCCTGTGCTGCCCCCTACACTCTGCATGCACGGGACACTCCTTCACACCATGCACCCACATTCTTCTCAGCTGCACCCAACATTCCCCTGTGCTGCTACCACATTCTGCATGCACGGGACACTCCTTCGCACCATGCACCCAACATTCTTCTCAGCTGCACCCAACATTCCCCTGTGCTGCCCCCTACACGCTGCATGCACTTTTCATTTTTGCTAAAAGACACCCTAAAACATTTTTTGTATAGAGTGAGTCACAGACAGGCCTTTTATTTGGACTTTCGGGTATCAACGGCCCTTAGAAGCATCATTTCAGGGAAACCTGCCTTTAGAGTTAAGGTTAGTTGGGTATTACAACAAACCTGAAACTTAAAAAAAAAAAAAAAGGTTTTGAAATCTTACTTTCTGAGTGTGTGTCTCTCTTGTCACCATGCCTGTCAAGCGTCATGCAGAGCACCCAGCTGAATTCAGGGGAACTGGGTTAATTGGATGTGCCACTTGTACGCAGTGTCCCTTGAGAGCAGGCTGGGCGTTGTTTCTTTGCAGGTCCTCGCTCACACGGTCACTGTGACCTGAGTGTAGACGAACCACAAGCCATCCCCACCCGGCAAACCGTAATTATTGCTGAGGTTAAGCCTGCCTGGCCTTCGCTGCCAATGTAATTGCCTCTAATTCTAATGCCCTGCCTGACTGTGTGATTCAATAACTTCTCAACGCGCCCAGGCCCTACCAATGGCAGTCCAGGGCTTTGAAAAAGCAACACAACATTACGCATAGAACACTGGTTTTGTTTTATGTTGTATTAAGCATGCCACTAACGTTTGGCTGGGTTTGTGAGGCCTTCGCCTCATTTTGAGTTTTGGCTTCTAGGCGGCGCTGTAAGCCGAATTATAGTACAGCTAGGGTGAAATAACATATGAGGAGGGTCACAAAGCTTGTTGGTGGTGCTTGGTTATTTGGCCACCTTTGTTTGACTGCCCATGTCCATGCTAATCTCTATAGCCATTCCCACCCACTTCCCGCCCCAAAACACATCCTCCTCGGATCTCGCTGAGCTAGCTTTAATAAGCCTTACCATCAAACTGTACCAGAAGTGCCTGCTGGTGTATTTTTTTAAAGCAGTCTTCTGAGAGTTAATGACTTTATTGGAGCTATACCGGTGTAATAAAAATGTTTTAACCAGCTCTGCCTTCAGCCAATCGATTTTATAAGCAGCACGTGTGTCCTTCACTCAAGTCCTGTTTTAAAACAAGCATTGACACAGTCGGATGTTTTGGCTTGTGTATGAGTGTTCTGCACTTGCCAAGCACTGCTATTAGATGCCCAGGTACTCGCACCATGTTGCAGCTGCTACCATTGATTGGCCGCTCTGAAACACAATTTCTTGATGTATAAATAAGTACATTGATGGCAAGTACCACTGCGGCAGTGCCTGGCAAATGCCTTTTCCATGCCTACACAAAAAACGAAACTGTTGGCATTGTCGATGCTTGTTAAAAATGGGAGTCCGTGTGGACGATCTGAAGGGAGGCATCGAGGGACCGATCCAGTCCGGGGAAGCGGTGACCTTTGTATTGCAAGGTCCCTCCTTCTTCTCCTCCGCTGCCAGCGTTGGGGTTCCGGTTCATTCAGCAATACTTTGATCGTCGGCTTAAACTGCTTGAGCAGCTGCGGCTCATGTAGAGTTTGGCAGTGCTGGTTAAAAGTGCGGTAATGTACATGGCACTGATTTTACCGCACCACCATATCATGAGAAAGGTGATGTGGTGAAACCACCCCTCTTACCCTAGTTTTTCCTGCACTTTACCTATCAAATATGAGGAATTACCGCCTGCGGTAAACCTTCCAAATCCCCAGTGGCATACTCAGGGACTCCAACAATGGGATTATCCCTGCCATCACGCAAGAGGATGTACCGTGGGACTGAATGACAGTAATGGTAAACCAGTATGGCAGTATTTCATCTGGAATTAGCACCAGTCTCGGACTGGCCTGTATGGCAATAGGCCAATGCCCGAAACAAAAAACGCAAAATTAGTATGGGACCGTTTTTTTGTTGCTCAAAGTGGACTGCTTTTGTGGCCAATTCTATAAGTTAGTTCACTATGCGGCTAGTAGTTTTGACCAGTGTTACTGAATACATATTCTTTAAAATGCACAATTTTGCATCGCATTTTATTCCCCCCCCCCCGCGCCCCTCGCCAAAAAAAAAAATAACGTGAGTAGTACTCAGTCTGTCGCCAAAAGAATGAATTGTTGCAACTGCGGGCCACTTTTTCATTGGTGCCCGCGACAAATGTATGCCCCAGTTGGACCCTGATTACCGCCGTTCTGTTAAGAGACTCAACGTGATCTTAAGCACATTAATGACCAAGTGACTCCGCTGCCTTCATCTGCGAAAACCAACTGGACTTGCATCCATCCACGTGCATGCATAAAGTGGGGGGGGCCTGGGGGAGGCTGCATGATAGCCCATCTCATACCACAGCATAAGCCGGATCTTGCATCGCCGCTGAATGCGCTCTAGGGTTTGGTTTACACAGTGGTTTGCTCCACCCGTGCGTTTCCTTGTTCTGCTTGGACGGCCCAGTACCAAACATTAACAATGTCCCTACATGGGGGGGTAGAGGAGTAAGCCAAGGAGCACTGAACCCCCGTGAGCTCGTCAGGGGCGCAACGAAACCTACAGGGGCTAAGTGGTGATGGGAGGGGTCACTTCAGAAAATAGGCGGGGCAAACTTGGTCTGGTGTGGGGACCAACTATCAAATAGTATATTTTAAAGCACAATAAACAGAAGGGCAATGGAAGGCTTTCTTAAAGTAGCAGCTTTGAAGTTTTACTGTGTTTGTTCAAGTACATTTTTCTGAACACACACAGTAAAACGTTTAACACCACCAGATTGGGGGAAGGATTACCTTACCTCTCTGCCTAACAAAATACAAGTGCCCACAACCAGGGGTGCACCTAGGATAAAATGTAGGCGGGGGCTAACCCTTCAAATGTTGGGAGAGGCGCTAACTTCAGAGACTGTGGAGGAATGGCAAACTTACTTGTGTAGGGGCATCTAACTTCATTACTCATAATGAGACTATTCTAGTGCAGCTTCAATGTTACAAGCAGTTAATTCTCTCCTTTAAGGCTGAAACACCCACTTCTTGCAGATCCCGAAGGTCCTAGAAAGTGTGAAAATGGCAGATGGTGTGCAATGAAAGACTCAATATCATAGCATAACAGGGCATTGCAGAGTGTAGGACAGTACTCTGGACGGGCCAAGCAACTTCAGTGGCTGGGAGCAACAGGGGAGAACATGTAATGTTGGTTCTACCACAGTTAGTACGCTATACTAGAATCTCTGCTGCACTGACTGGCTGGTGAGACTGTGTGCCTGTCAAATCAAGTGATACGAGACTGGGGGAGGGCCAATGCAGTAATAATGCAATTCTACATAACAGTATTGGAGCCACTGGAAGAGGAGCACCAGGGTACACCAATTTAACCCCACACTTATTAAAACTGTCCTATTGTAAGGGTGTAAATGTCGGGGTGAGATGACATTATTTGCCCAGGATCACACGCTTGTACTAAACATTGAAGCAGGGATATTAACCCACTCTGCAATTTGGGCTTTGGGCATTGCCACCTTCTTCCACGCTTTACTTCAAACAAATATTTAGGTTTTGGGTGTCAAGACCTACAATAGTACTGTCCGAGAGTTTACTTGCAAAATACACAACTTGCATAGGAAAGCATCATGACAAATTTTTAATCCTTATAGTAGCATGTTGGGCCAAAATAATGAATGTACCTTTATTTTCAACATCCTGAATGTAAAACCATAAGATGCAAAGGACAAAATATCTACTTACCCACTTTAATTTCAGAGCTTTAAGACGCACAATAAGCTAAGTGTAATAAACTCGCCTAGGTTTGGAGAATCGTCACAAACCTCCAGCGTGTTATTTATGGGTTTAAGAACCTTCAACTAAGGACATCGAAGCAAACTTTACTTTTTAGCATATGAAGCTATTACACATTTTCAAAGGGTGCTTTGTGTTGCTCGCTTCAGCCTGGTCAGCTCAATGACGTTGCGCACCTGGAGCTCGTGCATAACTGTGTGTAATCTTGGCTTCCTATTCCCAGCTCCGTTCCAGAGATGTCTAGAATGGACTCTGGGAAAGCCCCCTACCCACCCGTGCATTGGCACTTTCCGCTGCAGCGGTGCAGGACTGCGTGAGGGTTCCATGCTTCTGCGCTTGGTCTAGGGCAGGGGTCTTCAACCTGCTGCTCTCCAGGTGCTTTGGACTAGAACTCCCATCATCTCTCACTGTTGGCTATGCTGGCTAGGGCTGTTGGGAGCTGTAGTACAAAACGTCCGGAGAGCCAAAGGTTGCAGACCCCTGATCTAGGGCCTGATGTGGCAGCCATTTCTAAAACTGGGTAAACCCAAATGGGATGGGGATTTAGAGTTCACGACGAGGTACTCGCTAAGTCTGCAGTCCTATTACACCCTGCCCACAGAGAGTACTTCCCAAAATTGAGCTTTTTGGCCAGGAGCTGCACATGGTGAGCCAGGATTGGCGGAACCCGGATGTTCTGTTGCCGGACTGGCAACATGTGGAAGTTTACCACCAGATGGACCGCTAAGGCTGGGGACAGGCACGAAGCATCACATTGGTTTGATCGTATGGACTTGCCCAAAGGGGTACATGCTCAACGGGGTACACCACTTATAGACGTCATGCGCGGGGACTTCCCGCGTCATAACATCTATCTTCAGCCATAACCAGGTTTCATTTCTCTAGGTACTCGGTCTTGTTTCGGAGTTGGACTTGGGGGTTCTTTGCTGGGGTATCTCCTGGCTGCCCCAGTGGGCCGGTCTCGCGCTTCTCCCTCTTGCTGTGGAGGTCCTACCTCTGCATAAGGGGGTCTCCATCGGTCTGCCCTTGGAACTGTTTCTCAGCCTTTGATGTTGGTTCAGCTGCACCCTTTTTTGGTAGTTTTCTTTTTCTTCGGGTTCCCTTTGGTCTGCAGGTGGGTTTACCCTCCCACCAGAGAATTTGCTAAACCTGCTGCAGTTTTTGTATCGCTGCAGGATCCTGTCGCCGTGATCATGGATCCATTTTGTGGTTTCACCCCTCCTCGGAGCATGGTATCTCCCAGGGCTCGTGCTCATGTCACTTGTCGGTGGTCTAGTTTCACACGGGAGGCACATATTGTGTCCTAGAGGCAGATTTGCTCTCCAAAGGTAATGAGGTTGTCTTCAAGGCTCTTGGTTTGCTCTTGACGAGTACGTTTTGTGTGAATCCCCGGGGGGATCCTGGTCCTGGGACCCCTCCCCCTCCCCCCCACCTCTTGGCTCTGCTACTGCTGCTAGCACATGCAATCTACCATCGGGAGGCAGCTTGATCCCTCGGAAGTGCAGCAAGACCTTCTGGGCTCATATCCACCAGAATTTCTGAACTTCTTGTCAAGTCAGAAAAGGCCATTGTGGTGTCTGTGACTTTGGTGTGTCCTCTAATGCAGGGTCTTCTTTGGAGGCCCGTGTCCATAAGTCTTCCCCAGTGCCTCCAATATGAGGCGGCTGCCACCTGGCTGCCCCGAGGAATTAAAGCCCTTATGTCTGAGCAAGAGACAGGCTAGCGGCCGAGATGGACCTCTGACTGGAGCTTCAAAGTATGGGAGGTTATGGCGACACACACACACCACACACACACGCCACCCCCCTCTCCTAGCTAGCTGAGACTACACTCCTTACATGTGGCATTGCCTGGCTAGCTCAGACTTCACTCCTCAGATGTGGCATCTCCTGGCTAGCTCAGACTTCACTCCTCCCTCCCCACAGGTGACATCTCCTGGCTAGCTCAGACTTCACTCCTCCCTCCCCACAGGTGGCATCTCCTGGCTAGCTCAGACTTCACTCCTCACATGTGGCATCTCCTGGCTAGCTCAGACTTCACTCCTCACATGTGGCATCTCCTGGCTAGCTCAGACTTCACTCCTCACATGTGGCATCTCCTGGCTAGCTCAGACTTCACTCCTCCCTCCCCACAGGTGACATCTCCTGGCTAGCTCAGACTTCACTCCTCCCTCCCCAAAGGTGGCATATCCTGGCTAGCTCAGACTTCACTCCTCCCTCCCCACATGTGGCATCTCCTGGCTAGCTCAGACTTCACTCCTCCCTCCCCACAGTGACATCTCCTGGCTAGCTCAGACGTCACTCCTCCCTCCCCACAGGTGGCATATCCTGGCTAGCTCAGACTTCACTCCTCCCTCCCCACATGTGGCATCTCCTGGCTAGCTCAGACTTCACTCCTCCCTCCCCACATGTGGCATCTCCTGGCTAGCTCAGACTTCCCTCCTCAGATGTGGCATCTCCTAGCTAGCTCAGACTTCACTCCTCCCTCCCCACATGTGGCATCTCCTGGCTAGCTCAGACTTCACTCCTCACATGTGGCATCTCCTGGCTAGCTCAGACTTCACTCCTCCCTCCCCACATGTGGCATCTCCTGGCTAGCTCAGACTTCACTCCTCCCTCCCCACATGTGGCATCTCCTGGCTAGCTCAGACTTCACTCCTCCCTCCCCACATGTGGCATCTCCTGGCTAGCTCAGACTTCACCCCTCCCTCCCCACATGTGGCATCTCCTGGCTAGCTCAGACTTCACTCCTCCCTCCCCACATGTGGCATCTCCTGGCTAGCTCAGACTTCACTCCTCCCTCCCCACATGTGGCATCTCCTGGCTAGCTCAGACTTCACCCCTCCCTCCCCACACGTGGCATCTCCTGGCTAGCTCAGACTTCACCCCTCCCTCCCCACATGTGGCATCTCCTGGCTAGCTCAGACTTCACTCCTCCCTCCCCACATGTGGCATCTCCTGGCTAGCTCAGACTTCACTCCTCCCTCCCCACATGTGGCATCTCCTGGCTAGCTCAGACTTCACTCCTCACATGTGGCATCTCCTGGCCAGCTCAGACTTCACTCCTCACATGTGGCATCTCCTGGCTAGCCCAGACTTCATTCCTCCCTCCCCACATGTGGCATCTCCTGGCTAGCTCAGACTTCACTCCTCACATGTGGCATCTCCTGGCTAGCCCAGACTTCATTCCTCCCTCCCCACATGTGGCATCTCCTGGCTAGCTCAGACTTCACTCCTCCCTCCCCACATGTGGCATCTCCTGGCTAGCTCAGACTTCACTCCTCCCTCCCCACATGTGGCATCTCCTGGCTAGCTCAGACTTCACTCCTCCCTCCCCACATGTGGCATCTCCTGGCTAGCTCAGACTTCACCCCTCCCTCCCCACATGTGGCATCTCCTGGCTAGCTCAGACTTCACCCCTCCCTCCCCACATGTGGCATCTCCTGGCTAGCTCAGACTTCACTCCTCCCTCCCCACATGTGGCATCTCCTGGCTAGCTCAGACTTCACTCCTCCCTCCCCACATGTGGCATCTCCTGGCTAGCTCAGACTTCACTCCTCACATGTGGCATCTCCTGGCCAGCTCAGACTTCACTCCTCACATGTGGCATCTCCTGGCTAGCCCAGACTTCATTCCTCCCTCCCCACATGTGGCATCTCCTGGCTAGCTCAGACTTCACTCCTCACATGTGGCATCTCCTGGCTAGCCCAGACTTCATTCCTCCCTCCCCACATGTGGCATCTCCTGGCTAGCTCAGACTTCACTCCTCCCTCCCCACATGTGGCATCTCCTGGCTAGCTCAGACTTCATTCCTCCCTCCCCACATGGGGCATCTCCTGGCTAGCTCAGACTTCACTCCTCCCTCCCCACATGTGGCATCTCCTGGCTAGCTCAGACTTCATGGGGAGGAGCTCAGATTCTTTTCTTTTTTTTATTGCTGCGGAACCATGGGCTCGCAGAGACAGTCAGTGGCTGGGGTTCTGAAGGGAACAAGTGTGGCAGGCAGGTTGATGGTGACCAGGTCGGTAGGCCTGGTGCGGATATCGATAACATTGTAATTCTGAAAAGTAAAAGGGCCTGACAAGGTGTGCATGGGGTGGGAGGGGGCTTAACAGATGCCCTCCTTTCAGCCCAGTGGTCTGTGGACGACCATAAGTAGCTGGGCTGTGACCCTCCGGCTAATCTTACGCTGCTTATTGCTGAGTGAGTCTTTCAGGGTCTGAGCCAACTCTCTGGAACGTGGCCTGAATTCCGCGCTGATGGCCTCTCTCGTCATCTTCTTGCTGATAGATTTTTATCCTCCCACCTCCTTTTATTTATGTCGTCTCCACATACTCCGTGATTTTAACATGTTGTATAATTGGTAGGACTCTGCCCGCCTTTAGTTTAGCCTGATTGGTCATAGTGCTTGGATTCCACATTTCTCTCAGGTGCACCCCCATTCCCTATACATTCGCTGGATGTTTTGTACATTTCCCAATGACCCGCATTCTTCGTTCGCTTGGGCTCTGTTCTGCACAGAGGCTTTAACTACGCCAGTCGCCATCTTAAGGTCAGGCATAACTGTCATGGCAGCCACATAGAACTGCTCCTTTCCATCTTTTACTTGGCTACCCTATTCTGGGCATGTAGTGCAAGTCTCTTATTTGCTTCACCACTCCGGGGGATGGTGGGTTTTTCCTTCCTTCTCTCGCTTGGTTGCAGAGTCCCACATCCTCGCCTTATTATGGATCTGTGCATCTCTTGTACAGCATGAACCCGGGAAATGACGTTCTAGGACTTTTCTGTCCCCGTGTAGCTTCATGTTTGAGCTTAATGCACAGAAATACCCAGACTCGCTTTAAAGTGAAAAAGGTTGCTTTAATGTGACAGGCCAAAGCTCACAAAAAAAATGCTAACCTGGGCCCTGGCCTTACAGACTACCATAAACGTTTTTAACAAATAGCCAAACAATTAAATAAACAATTTAATTCCCCCACAATTAAATAATTTCAAATTCCCCCATTGCTCCCTTCCGTCCCAACTGTCACTTGATCCCGAACCTTTCCTGCCCCTCGTATATACCCTAGCGGTGCTCTATGCGCAGGCCAGCTCGATGGGCTGCGCAGCGCCCTAAACCACCCCGGAGGGGGGGGGGAAATGCTTTGCGTTCCCTCCCTTGGTCCCCCTTCTCGTCCTATGCTATACTGTTGCCACCATGATACTATCATCTAAATGATGCATGTAATGAGGGCCTTCCAGGGAGTCGGGAGGAGTGGGGGGAGGGGAGTATGTTACCTGAGGACTGGTTAGAGCAGGCTGAGTGGACTGTGGGAGAGTACCCTCCATGCCACCTCCAGGAGTTGCATCACATAGTGGTTGGCTTCCCCTGGCCCCCCAGAGTACCCTATGCCCCCCCCTCTAAGTGACGCCATCACATAACAGCCTTACAGCTGACTGGTGTGTGCAGTTTCACTTTAATGACACAGTTGTTATTTGGTAATGTCCTTTCTTCGTCTGATTTTATTTTTTATTTAGCTCAATTTTCGACATTTTCCTTCTCAGATTATATATAAAGTGGTCGATGTGCATGACCTATGTGGTATGGCTTGTGTTTTGTAATCATAATGCAGTCTGTAGGTCTGGAGTGTTGCATCATTGCATGTGCACCCGAGACAACCAGGATGTGGTCTGATTCCAGAGCTCGAGAAACCGGTTTCCCTGGCCGAGCAGCTTTGTGGGTCACAATCCGCGCTCTGCCGATGCGTTCCTTTGCCTTGCAAATCCTTCCAAAGCAGTTCTGCACTTCTTGCCCTCTGGGAAATATGCACCATGGCAAGTCCATCGTCTGTCTAACCCAGGCATCTTCAGCCTTTGATTCTCCATATGTTTAGCACTACAACTATCATCAACCCTAGTCAGTTTAGTCAATAGTGGGGGATCATGGGGGTTGTGGTCAAAACCATCTAGGGAGCCACAGGTTGCAGGCCCCTGATCTAACCGATCACCAGGAGTGGGTATGCAACATTGAAAATTCTTGCAAAGCAGGCTCTCCTAACGATTGTTTTCATCTTGGGCCTAACATATTATAAGCTAATAAAGTCCTAAAATGTGTTGCAATAAATCTCCTGTCTCCCCCACCCAGAGCACCATAGATGAGCCCCCCCCACACTCTGCCCTCAACTTACACGAAACTCTTACTAATGGCTGGATCTGCAGTCTACAACCTGTGGCTCTCCTTAGTATGTGGCGACTACTCCCACAATCCCTCACCATTGACCATGCTGGCTAGGGCTTATGGATGATGTGGTCCTAAAACATCCAGAAAGCCAATGGTTATATCTACCCCATCGGACCTAAACCCGAACCATCTGCGCTCTAGCTTTGGCTTTCCCCTTACTTTGATCTGTAACCAACTGTAAAAACAAGGTCCACACAGACAAGGTAAGTGGAGCACCGCTCACCATACACCTTTGTTGGTTATTTCCAACTTTTCCCAAAATCTTCAGATCCCCTGGGTCAAGTGACGTATGACCATTCTTGCCTGGAATGAAGCCCGGTTCACTAACGCTGAGTCCGCGCATGTTCGTCCTGAGTTCCCATAGGAAATCTTAGGCTCCACCCACTCCCACAGTTCAGTGGAACTAGTGATGTGATGCATAGAAAATCACAAAAACCTGTACACATGTTGGATTTCTGGGTTTCATGACACGCAGGGGCTTTTTGGCGTTATTGGAAAAAACAGTGACACAAATTGCATGGATATAGGACTACTAATTTTAAGTGAAAATACTTAGAAAAAAGATCTTACATTTATTATATCTTAGGAATGTGATTTCAATACTCAGAGATTGTGGCAAAACATTCCATAAATTGGTCGCTTGTATTGTAATGGAGCGATGAATCCAGAAACCTCATCCGCACAGACATGCTGGATAGTGTGGAGGGCCAGAAGGAGGATGCAGACACAGTGACATTCCTACTTGTTTATAATAATAAAAACCCTAACTTTCCCTACTGCTTTGTGGGTGTTCCCTGCCTATATAAATAACTATGGTGCTCATCTCTCTTCAGGAAGTCAAAAAACAATCCTAACTGACCCTTCTACAATTCGTACACAAATAAGACCAGGAGAATGTCTGCCTTCTCCTGATTGTCTTTTCTCTGAGAATGTTCTCTTTGGATTTAAACTTATTGGTAGGTTCATTTCAAATAGTCTCTTGTCACCTTCTGTATACGTTCTTGTACCTCTTTTCCAAGCTCTGTGGGTTTTCTCTCTGCTTTAGGGATTGCTTTCCAGGAATCCCTTTTGTCTGTTATCTTTTCCTCCAAGATGCGGTACCTTTTTTGTACTTTGATAGCATATGTTTCCTTAGCTGTGGTATGCTTTCTTGAAAGTTAAAGTTCCCCGTCTCCTGGGGTGGTTTGTTTGGATTATCTTTTCTCTTATGGGTGTCTCTTGCCTTCCCTTCATAGGTTTCTCCTTCTGGTTTACAATATCTGCCTCTTAACATCTATAGTACTCTCCCCTCTTCCCAGGGTATTTGTATCACAGGATTACCGATCTCTTTTAGCATTTATCATGATTCGCTCTCTCATTCTTATAGTTCCACTTCCTCGACTGCAATGTGACCGCCTCGTCCATTCTACTGAGACTAGTTCCGGCTATTTCATTATCATCACCTTTTTAGCTTGGATTCCATTGGGGGGAACGTCTCTAGGGCCTCTCTTCGCTCAGGGACTGTTTTGGTTACTTGTCTTCTCAACGTTCCCATCTTCTCTGGTGTCCTGCTTTCCATGCTCTCCCCTTTTGAGATGGTAACGCTGCAGGTATCCAGGGGGTTGTTGCTTTCACAGCGTAGTAGTTTTGGTGGTGTTCTGTGGATGCCCTGCCCACTACAAGGTCATCGTGGTCCTGCCACCACCGTCTGCTTCTCACTGTAATGAATCCTGCAGAATCATCACTGATTCCCCTGGTGGAGGACTCCCCCCTGACACCTCACATGGCCAGGGAAAAGCAGCCGCTACCGGTTCCTGACCCTGTGGGTGGTATTATGAGGGAGGAGATGACCACCGGGAGGAAGTTCTGACTCCACTGGGAGAGACGCGCTACACTCCCCCTCACTTTCTTATGAAAACACTGTAATATCTAAAGTGCTGATGGCATATTGTCAACATGAGCAAAATCCCAGTACACATGATACTCACTTAACATCTCCTGTTTCTTATGGTTTTGACCCAAAACAATGGACATTTTTACAGATCCAAAATTCCTATGCTATGGACTCCAACTCCCATAAACCCTCAAGCACTGGGACGAGGAAGAACGAGTTAATGTGAAGGGAAAGAAACCCCAAACCAAACGTGTGTGGACTAGTTGTAATGGGAATCCGCTGCATGGGACATTGGAACATGTGAACGCCTGCAATGGGAGAGTGAAGGTGAAGGAGAGAGATGCAGAGTGGGGGATGCGGGAAGCAGAACCGGAGACGGAAGCAGACACTGGGAAACGGAACACGCTGAGAAAGGCAAGCGCTTCCAAGCACCCGCTTGGAGCGCATTTTTACCGGAGAGGCATGAGACCGGGAGAGGCATAGGGGATGCCTTGAAGGGACTGTTGGTAGACTGGCAGCAATAGCAGGCTGTTGGAGACATGGTCTTGGTGAGCAGCAACAGTTCTACTGACAGAGGAACACTGAGCCGACAAAAGAACTGAAGGAGGGTCTGCAATGAAGGGGAAGCTTTCCAAAAGTAAAAACATTGCTGCATCAATGTACTGCAGCTCAGAAACGCCATCAAACAGCAAGGTTGCCCATACGTTTCTGGGGCTACAGGGTGTGCTGAAAGGCATTTGAACAATTGAGCATTTATTTGGAAAACCGACCAAGTAATTTTGAAAGCCAGCATTTACACAAGTCCTCCTATAAGAGAAGTCGATATGGGGAAAATTGTAGTCCATGTTATCAACAGCAAATTAACATTTTTAAAGAAGATGAAAGACAAAATTGTTACAAATCTCCATGCATTTGATGTCAATTTGGGGAAATTTGGAATAAGCATGGCCATAAGCAAATTAATAGCAGTGAAGAGGTTAACAGACATAACTTGTCAATGTAGTATAAACCGTGAAGGAGTATAACTGATATACAAAAAGTGAACATTGTAGGAAGTCCCGGTGAAAGACTTACATTAGGCAGTGAGCCTTTTGGGAAAAAAGATACCTGGCAGGGGAGTTTACCAGGGGATCTGCAAAACCCAGAAGGGGGATTCCTGCCAGGGGAGTATACCAGCTAATCCATATACAAAGGAAAAGGCAATCTGAAAAAAATACCTGGCAGGAGAGTATACCAGGAGATTGCCATAAGAAGTTATTCTGTGTAAGAGACACTTTGATCATCCTTTAAAAGCTATGGTGGAGAAGAGATATGTTTGATATTTTCTAAACAACATTTCAAAGGGATTGTGTCCTCCAACGTATTCCTTATCTTGATAATAGATCATCTCCAGCTTGCTGGCCATAGAAAATTCTTTCAGTAGAGGGCTCTACGCGTCGATGTCCCTCGAGCCGATGTCCCTCGACAGCCTCCATTGCTCAATTCTGTTTTTCCACGCTTCGTGGGCCTCGGAATCGCATTGCTCAGTTCGTTACTCAGAGAATATATTCTTCATTATTCCTCGAGAATAAACCAACTCTTACTCGATGGCTTCCTCATCCGAACCGACGACTCCACGGTCCGGCTTCAAAAAATGTTGAGACTGTGGAAAGAAAATGTCATTGACAGAGCCTCACAGGATCTGTTTGTGGTGCCTGGGATTGGAGCACCAATGTTCGGAGTGCGAGGACTGCATGTCCATGACGGCAAAAGCTTTGAAGGAGCGTAAGGGGAAGCTTGAGAGAGGTAAGACAGTTAAAACTCCTTCGAAAGTTTCCTCGGCAGAGTCGAGACATTCATCTCCTCGCCGATACAGTAAACCTTCTCGGTCTAGGTCTCGAAGCAGCTCCCACCACTCTTCGAGATCCAAGCATTCAAGTAAGAGACGTTGAAGATCCCCTTCCTCGTCTTCTTCTGTTTCTCCGGAAAGAGTCATCTGCCCCACAAAACATAGCTCTCAGGCTGAGTGGGAGGAATTCTGTAAAAGGATGCTTAGCGTCTTTGAGAAAGCGGCCTCGACCCCCTCGAAGACAGCTGAGGGTGATACCCTGGGTGAAAGACTCGAAAAATCTAGATGATGCGAGTCATTGCACCCGGGGAAAGCAACTACTCGAGAGCGTCACAAACCCCCGAGCAAAGGCAATGTGCCATTGACGCCATCGTTGAAGATCCCTTCGCATAAATCTGCATCATCGACACCATTATCGAAGGGCTCATCGACGGATAGGTCGATCGAATCGACGCCGTCTTCGACGCCGAAAAAGAGCAAACCCACGGCCGTCACTACCTCACAGCCAGTGGTCATACCCAGAGCCTCTATCAGGACTTCGAGGTCATCAACAACCTCGAGTAGGATCCCGATCCTCTCGAGTTCTTCGAGGCCACTTCCAATCTTCTCGACGCCTTTTTCGGTGTTTTCGAAGCCTTTAACGTCCGCGTCGATGACATCGACGTTTTCCCAACCGATTACGACAAATATAGCCCCTTCTGCTCTGGAAATGGGATTTAAGCCATTTCCAAGGTCTGATCATTTCAGACCATTGTCTTCAATCTATGAGGAAGGGGAGGATTCAGATCAAGAAAGACCCTTTCGGGTGCAGAGATCTGCAACACCAGAACCAGAGGAATTTACCTCTGAGGAAAATAGGTTGAAGGACTTTAGAGAATCCCTACATGAGGCAAGTGGGTTAGATACTTCCCCAGAAATAGAATTTGCCAAACCAGACCCAGGGGAACATGCTGAGACCCCTTGCAGAATTTTAATGGCAAGAATTATAGAATTCATGGGTTGGTCTACACCTTCACCTGCATTCCAACAGGATGACCTTACAGACATCTTAGTCAAAGGCCCACAGGAGGATCCTGTGGTTTAATTTCACGCTGCATTACAAAGAAAAATATTGGCTTACTGGGAAACTCCTGAAGTTATCCTGGCGGTTAACAAAAAGTTATCAGCCAAATATAGGGTATCTACTACTGACCTGGAATTTTTGTCTAAACATCCAACTCCAGAGAGTCTGGTTGTCCAAGCATCAACTGCATCAGGAAGTAGATCGGCATACCCTACTGTTCCACAGGACAGGGATGACAAAAGATGCAACACTATGGCTAAACGTTTTTTCTGCATGTAGCATGGCGTTGAAATCTATTAACGCTACTTGTACGCTCGCAAGGTTCAGTCATACACTTTGGGAGTGTGCTTCATCAGCGGCTGACTGCCTCCCAGAGGGAAAAGAAAGGGAAGCGTTTCTAAACATCATTAAGGATGGTAAAGACGCAATGTGCGAATCCCTTCAAACTCGCATTGATTCTGCTGATAGCATCAGTAGGGCCATGGCGGCAAGTACTACAACCCGCAGATTTGCGTGGTTGCGAAAGTCTGGGTTTGCTCCAGATGTACAAGCCAGACTTTTAAGTATGCCCTTTGACGGCTTTTCTTTGTTTGGTAAGAAGGCGGATGCCAGCCTAGAAAAGTTACAGACATCCAAAGCAGCAGCAAAATCCCTGGGTGCTGCAATCCACCAAATGCCATATCGCCCCTCAGGAACCTCTTGGAGAGGTAAGTCCTTTCGCTTTTATTCCGCATTTGGAAAAGGCAGAGGACAGTCGGTTCAAAGAGGTCAAAAAAGATTCACCCGAGGTGGACGGGGTAAAAATACAAAGCCGCAGCAGCAGCAGGTACCTCTTTACCATCGGCACCTGCATCAGCCGCCTCTAAATCTCTCTGAGGACTCTCCTCACAAGACACCAGTAGGGGGCAGGCTAACTCAACATCTGACGGAATGGCAGGCTGTTACGTCAGATGCTTGGGCATTGGAGACAGTTGCCCAAAGTTACTGCCTACTTTTTCTACGCATTCCTCAGAGTCATCCACCGGGGAACAGCTCTCGGAAAGTTCCAGATCTGCTCCTCTTGCAGGAAATTGTAGACCTGCTGGAGAAAGGTGCCATAGAACCGGTACCTGTAGCGGAGAGGAACAAGGGCTGGTTTCCCCCCCCCCCCCCCCCCTACTTCCTAATACCGAAGAAGGACGGAGGACTGAGACCTATCTTGGACTTACGAGAATTGAACAAGTTCCTCAGGAAGGACCAAGTTCAAGATGGTAACTCTTTCTCAGATCCTTCAGGCCCTCCAGCTCCAGGACTGGCTGGTATCTCTGGACCTTCAGGATGCTTATTTCCATGTGCCAATCCATCTCAAACACAGGAAATACCTGAGGTTCGCAATTGGCAACTCTCATTATCAATTTCGAGTTCTGCCATTTGGGCTGACCTCTGCACCGAGGGTCTTCACCAAGCTAATGTCAGTAGTGGCTGCAAGTCTAAGGAGGGAAGGGATTCAAGTCTACCCCTACCTGGACGATTGGCTGATCAGAGCTGTATCTCTGGAACAAGCTCAGATCCAGCTAGATTATGTCTGCCACTTTCTTAACAAACTGGGCTTCTCCCTCAATTTAAAGAAGTCACAGATGATACCATCACAGAGACTCCAGTTCATTGGAGCGGTCCTGGACACTTCCCTGGGGAAAGCCTCACCACCAGAGGTGAGGACCCAAGATATTCTGCAGATGGTCACCAAGTTTCAAAATGCCCAACGTCTCCCAGCCTCCGACTTTTTGAGGTTGCTAGGCCTCATGGCATCCTGCATCTTCCTTGTGCCAGAGGCTCGCCTGAGAATGCGATCTCTTCAGTGGGCACTGAGTTCAGTGGTTGCAATTCTCAGGGAGAATGACGGACCTCCTTCAGGTTCCAGATAAGGTGGCTCGAGGCCTTCAGTGGTGGGCCTGCCAAGAAAACATCTTGAAGGGAGAACTGTTTTGGCAACCATGGCCGGGAATAACAGTAGTCACAGATGCCTCACTCACGGGGTGGGGAGCCCATACCAACGACTTGACCATCAGCAGTCTTTTGCCTCTATCGGAGTCCAGACTACATATCAACCTGTTAGAGCTGAGAGCAATCAGACTAGCGCTGAAGGCTTTTCTGCCACTTGTACAGGGGAAAAATGTCCTGATAATGACAGACAACACAGTGGCCATGCACTACCTCAACAAAAGAGGAGGCGTAGGATAACTGCCTCTGTGCAGAGAGGCGATGCAGCTCTGGTTTTGGGCAATCCAAGAAGGAATCTCTCTGTCGGCAGTTCACTTAGCCGGAGAGAAAAACTTGACAGTGGACGCTCTGAGCAGGCAGAGTACAGTCTTCCACGAGTGGGAACTAGCTCAGGAAGTCCTTCAACAGATCTTCACCCTTTGGGGAACCCCTCAAGTGGATCTGTTTGCCACCAGCATCAACAGGAAGTGCGATCAGTTTTGTTCAAGGGAATTTCCCCATGAGAGGAGCTCTAGGGGAGGCGTTCGTAGTGGACTGGGAGTTTCCGCTTCTGTACGCGTTTCCACCGGTCCCTGTCTCATTCCTCAAATGATCAGGAGGTTGAGAAGGTTCCGGAAAGCCTTGATCCTAATTGCCCCGGACTGGGCCAGGAGAACGTGGTACCCGCACCTTCTGGACATGTCCATCTGCCCTCCAATTCTTCTTCCACTCAAGGAGAATCTTCTCTCGCAGAAGGGAGGTCAGATTCTCCATCCAGACACCAGAACCCTCAACCTTCACGCTTCGTATCTGAAAGGTTGAGATACAAGGATTGGGACCTTCCAGATGACGTCATGGAGGTGTTGCTTTCGGCAAGAAGGCCAGCAACAAAGACTTTATACCGCTGCCGTTGGAACACATTTTGCAGCTGGTGTAGAGAAAAGAATATCGACCCCTTTTCATGTGGTACGCCAACGGTGTTATCTTTTCTACTCTATTTGGCAAATTCGGGCCTTCAGGTTGGCACTATCAAGGGCTATCTCGCAGCGCTATCGATCTTCAAGCGCACTGCAGAGGAACCATCGTATATCAAGTTACCCCTAGTAATACAATTTCTGAAGGGATTAACCAATGTCTATCCTACAAGACCATTCCAAGTTCCCTTATGGGACTTAAATTTAGTCTTAAATTTCCTGATGGGTACTCCTTTTGAACCACTCCACTCTTGTTCACTAAGGTTTCTCACCCTTAAACCTGTCTTATTAGTGGCATTGACATCTGCTAGGAGGGTGAACGAATTACAGGCTCTATCTTGTTAACCCCCTCATACAATTTTTCATAAAGATAAAGTCCTACAAGTGAAGCCTAATTTTCTCCCAAAGGTGGTTTCTGAATTCCACATCACTCAGAAGATTACCGTGCCTTCATTTTATCCCCCTCCCCATCTGGGGACAGAGGAAGAAAGGTTGCATAGGCTGGACCCAAGGCAGGCTTTGAGCTTTTACATCAGCAGACTTGCTAGGATTAGGCAAGCAGACCAACTGTTCGTAGGTTACTCAGGGCACAAATTGGGATTACCGATAACAAAACAAACCATTTCCAGATGGATTATTTTAGCCATTCTGGAATGTTACAAACTGGCAGGGAAAGAGCCTCCTCAAAATCTTAGGGCTCATTCAACCAGGGGTATCGCAGCCTCTTCGGCCCTCCAAAGAGGGGTACCAATTCGAGACATATGTGCGGCTGCCACATGGTCATCTGCACATACCTTCACAAGATTTTACAACCTGGATTCTTCCTCTAGCCAAGAGATTAGGTTTGGCAAAGCTGTGTTGTACTCTGTTCACTCTTGAAGGGAAACGTGGCAATTTTACTCCCATCTCCAGTTACACACCACTGCTATGGGAGTCTATCAAGATAAGGAATACGTCAGAGGTCACAATCCCTTCGAAGAACAAGTTACGTCTTACCTGGTAACGTTCTTTCGATGGGATGTCCCTCCGACGTATTCCTTATCGCCCCTCCCATCCATCCCCTCAGTAAAACTTCCCTTGTGGTTACAGCTTACGCTCCTTCTGGGTCACTAACCAATTCATGTAAAACAACTGTTAACGTCAAAACGGAACTGAGCAACGGACGCTGCACTAGTCTATTTATACCCATGATGACGTTGGCTATCGAGGGACATCGGCTCGAGGGACATCGACACGCAGCGCCCTCTACTGAAAAAAATATTCCGAGGCCAGCAAGCTGGAGATGATCTATTATCAAGATAAGGAATACTTTGGAGGAACATCCCATCGAAAGAACGTTACCAGGTAAGAAGCAACTTGTTCTTCTGCCATACTGAAGAAAGTGTTGTGTAAAAGATGCATTTCCACTACTCTTAAGGAATTACTGGTTAAAAATAACACTTTTGCTATTCTACCTGAAAGAATCCACAGGAAGGAAACCACCTCCTGTAGTCAAGGATTGTTAGAATTTTCACATTTGGTTTTTACACATTTTTTGCTAAATCCAAACAGACATTTATCTTACACCTTTGATTGTTTTAGTGTGTGAGCGTCAGATGTGTTTGTTTTAATGTGTGTATAAGATATGTTTTGGACACAAGGACAGTTTGCATAATTTTGACAATGATACACAGACTGATCTTTATATTTGGTTTACTAGGAAGGAAAACTGATTAGGATAGGGATAGAAAGGCCTTTAACCAACCTATTTTCTCTTTAATAAAGATGATTATTGTTGGAATATTGCAACTTTGCGTCTGCCTCTCATTTCTGACCCCTCACATCCCTCTGTGTGGATGTGGTGCATACAGTGCTTTGCTCTCGCTCATAGAGCAGTTTACAAAGTCACGGGCTCAGTGGCTAGTGACTTCTCCTCCCCTGCTTGCTCAAACATCTCTGCCTCAAATCGCTTTGGTGTGTCCTCTCAAATCTCCTCCTCCCATTTAAATGACAATTTCTATTTAAAGGGACAGATTCTCTTTTTTGTTGGTAATAGTATATTTCAGTTTCATCTTTAACCAAGTCACTGGATTGTATACTGTTCTAGACATCTGATACTCCAATGTGTACCACCATGGGGTATGGCTTGGTGTGATGAATCAACTTTCGGGGCACCAGTGGTCCAGGGATGAATATCTGTTTCTAAACCATCATTCAGCCCCATACCTCTAGTACACCAGAAGTGGTCCGAGCAGATTGGAAACACAAGCCGATTGTCCAATTTTGGTAACCTGGACAGAACGGCAGGCTTATCTCTGTAAGGTCGTGCATCGTTGGTTAGTTGCAACACAGTGAAAATACAATGATTACCCAATGATAAAAGGGACTGTCCAGTCAAGGATGTATAAAAATATATATTTTATTATTATTCAATAGACGGTTCTAGCACACTACAAAATACAACCTACTCTGTATAGGAATGCAGAGGACAGACAGTTTCAAGAAGGAAAAGGGATGCACTCTGGATACTGACAGGAGGGTAGTTGGTAAAGCACAGTCTTACTGTTCAAGGTTATTTGGTTTCGACACCAAAGGGCAAAGGGTCTTAACTGTCTATAGGGGCCTTTAGAGAAGGCCCAGGGGGGCAGTGCCACACTGTACCTGGTGCTGAATAAGTTCTTGGTGCTCAACAGCGTCAAGGCATTTCCAGGGTGCTTTGCAGCCCTTGAGACAGAGTTAGTGGCGGAAGATGGCTCTGGGTACCAGGCGGCAGGCAGTTCGGCAAGCGAGGCTGGACAGACGTCTGCAGGCTGTCCGGCGCGGCTGCTTGGTGCCAAGAATCATTCTCTGTGCTGGTTGGGGGATCTGGAATGCTGGTCGGGGCCTCTCGGATGGCTCTGGTGACTGCAGGGTGACAACAGTCAGCAGTGCAGCCGGATGCGGTTTGAGGACTCTACTGTATCGAAATTGTCCTTAAAAAGATGGACACTGGATGATGATGTGTAGCACTTCTATTAGCTTCTTCGCAGGGCTCATGTCCTTTCAAGGCGGACGACCCAAAGCTCAGGAGGGTGTTAGCAGGCAACTGTCTTGTCCTTTGTCCAGAGACGCTCCGGCACCTCCGACCTAGGAAGCATGCTGGCAGAACCTAGCAGGGCATATTGTGTGCTGGCTGAGTACCGGTTCTGGAGCAGCTGGACGAGTTCTATGATTCCAGTATCTCCCTCTGTTCCCTTGTTCCCTAGGAGATGTTTAGGCAAGGGATCTTGCTTCTTCTTGGAACTACTGGCCTTCCATCACTGGTGGAAGATGTAAGGGAGACTGTTACCTTCAGCTTGGTTCCAAATGAGTCCAGCTTGGTTCCAAATGAGTCCTTCTTACTCCTTGCAAAGTCTTCAGATGATCTGATCAGTGAAGAGCTCCGCCCTCTTTCAAAGCCAAACTGGGACCATGAATTGGTGCAGGCCAAGCCTAACTTAAGTGAGCCAATCCTGGGTCTCCACTGACGGTCTTCAGTGATGCTTCTGGTCCAAACCAGGGCACTTGGCAACAGACAGGGGAAAGATGACAACATATACTTCTAAGTCCCACCCATCTTTCTGCCTGCTGTACATCAAAGTGTCTCCCTAATTAACTGTGCACTTGTCATGGTCATGAAGTCGGGGCACAGGCATGCAGGGGTCGCATGCACAGGAGACATGGGTGGATTCTGTCCTGGCGCCTTTGGCACCAGGATCATGAACAAAAGTAAACAAGAACATCCATTTAACACCAAAAAGCTTTTATTATGGACGTAGCACTTCAGATGCATTAACCTGAACATCCATCCATTAAGCAGCCCCAAGTGTATTCTTGGGTGTGGCTGCTAATGGATTGCCTTTGCACGTGCTCACTCTCTAGGAGTGGTAGGGTGTGGCTGGTAAACTGGCCCTAATGGGCTTTTCCCCACGATCTCAGCTATATAAACTGCCCCGATCCTCAAGACAGATGCTTTACGTTATTCTGCACTTGCAAGCAGTGTAATGGTCGCCGTACGCCTGAGGTCAGACTTGCCTTTGAAGATCTTGCTTCCTGGACATCCTGCTTCCTGCCAGCATGCTTACCAACTGGGGGAAGCTGTTCTTACCTGTACATCTCTTCGGCGAACCAACTATTCCTCATTACACTTTCCAGAACGCTGAAATCTTCATCTTGGCACTGCATCACGACAAGCTCCATCGTCGACGGCAGCGCCTGCAAGGAAAAACAGAAGACAAGGTTATACATCGAAAAAACAGTCAGTTTAAGGTTGCGCTTCCCCATACTTTGCGCTTTCCTTAAACCATCACTTACCTGCTGTCGAACATTGCAGTAGTATCCATCTTCCATCCGGCCGCATCTCGCGTCTCACAGCTGCATTGAGGCCCCATTTCCATCTAAGGGAAGAAAACCGAAGAGCGACATTATTGCCGGCATAAATAGGAGCACAATATAAAGACATTAAACAGAACGAACAACATCACAAGAGCTCAAGAAAGACTTACCAATCATAAGGAGAAGCATAGTCGTAGCTGGACTGGAGTAATCCTTATTAGGGATCAGTGAAGGAACTATATCCCATTCGACACTCCCCTTCCAGAAGTAGCAGGATGGAGAGCTTATCTTCCATAATTCACAGGTGAGCTTTATGGGCCGGCGTATGCTCACAGAAACCGTACTTTGGGGTGAAGGGTTCGAGAGGTACAACAATCACAGATTGGCTCACTCACACACTCGTATCTCCACGCAGGAGCAGTAGTACCACGTACCACCGCTCGCAGCTTTTCTACTGAGGGAGAGGCCTGAAGTGGGTGATTCAAGTTCAGGGAGGGCGGCAACCATGCCCCAATGCTTCCGCAGAGACCAGGTGAGCATAACAGACCTATGCAGCACTTGATCACAACATGGACCTCTTTTGAAGTAGGGGGTTGCAGGCAGACCTTCGTCTTCTACAATTCACATACTACTCTGCTCTGAAAGGAGTTGTTCCAGACAGGACATTCACTGCCCTTTCATACCAAGGAGGGGTGTTGGTACCAAGTTGACACATTGTATTACAAACAGGTGTTGGCGTCTGGTCTCCATTGTCACGTCTTGCACCCAGGCCTTCCCTGAGGCCTGCTAATTAACATTCTTCAGTAGTTCCCGCCACCAGCAAGTTTTGACAATGGAGATGCAAATCCATGGAGCTTTGAAATTCTAATCGGGCTGCCCATGGCCAAAGGCTTTTGATGCACCCACAGCTGTCGGGTGTCGGCTCCACATGACAGGGGAGCACGGCGCTCATAAGCTGTGTCCTCCCAGAGTGCATGACTGTTTTTCTGCTGTGCGGTGAGCGTGGAAAATGTGCGCGGGAATGGCCCCATCAATCATTCTTTTAACCAAAAAAAGCCCAGGCGAGCGCACTCTTCCTGTGCGGATGGTCAAATTCCTCACAATTGAGTTCCTCATACGAATGGCAGTCCTTGTCCCCAATTGGGGAGTATCTCCCAGTTCCACTTGCCTCAACCCCTAGTGAGGGTGTTGCGGAGCAGGCTCGCCTCCCTAGCCTCACACAGGGCCGGACTTCCACTGGGGGAGAAGGGAAGAATTCTCTCGATTCGTCACAATATGCTTAGCAAGCCTGATTAAAACACTAATACAATTTCCAATCTGGAAACATGGTGGGTACTTTGTTCTTGCTAGCATCAGTATTTTCAGACGCCCTCCCCAACCCCCCCCCCCCCAACCAGCAGCCTACTGCCTGACCACTTGATATCCTCACTTTCACACTCGAGAGCACCCATTTCACCTGTGACCGAATGCACACACTCGTGCATAGTACCTTCTCCGTCATTGCAGCCAGTCCTTGCATGCAATTCAGAAGGAAAATCACTCCCATTCCTTTCACGATTCCTACCAGCGCATCGAATGCTGTAACCCACCTTGGAAGCAACCTCCAACTCTCTAACTTTCCATCATTCAAATGCACTTTTACTGCATGTACCAAGACCATCTTCTTGGGGAACATGGACACTGGGAACTCTTTAAGCATCTTTCTGGGATTGCATACTCAAACGAAATCCCCCACTCTGAACACCTGTTCTCGCCATCCCTCCCATCATCCAAATAAGCCTCCTATGTCCCTTCAGATTCCTTTCCTCTTCAATGCATCATCCATGTTTACTATCTTTTTACCAGGATTCCTAACCATGGTTGACGCATGTTAACGATCACTTCTGCCCTTCATGATAACCAAAGGGTTAACCCCATTGTCAGAACTTGGGATATCCTCGTCCTCAGTCTTTTATTTTTCAGGCCTTCCCACTAATTGCTCCACTTCAAATTGCTGGTGAAAGAGTGCTGCAACCTTCGTTTATCAATTGCCTCTTTCAAGTAAATCATTACATCTAGGATGGTAAAATGCTGTAATGCTTGAGTTCACAGGATAACAGCATAAAAACTTTCCATGGCACTGGACTTTAACTGGACACCATTGCCTGATACAATCACATCAGGGTAACCGTCTCTGGAACACACCTCTTAGAAATGCCACGGTGTACCAACTTTGAGTACACCGTCTATTACAAGCCACTGTATTTGTAGTTGTTGAACTGTCAAACATGTATCTCTTAGCTAGCATTAATAAAGGTTGAATTGAACCAAGAGCTTAATTTTGACCACATTTTCACCTGTACCTCTACTGACATTTGCTCAGGAGTTTTATGTCCTTTTTCACTGTTATCACAAGGAACACAATCCCAAACCAGTATCACGAAGGGTGACTGGGTCAACAGAGCAGCCAGACTACAAATATAACTTTGAAAGAGGTTTACTATATATATATATATATATATATATATATATATATATATATATATATATATATATATTAAGGGCAAATTAACTTAGAATGGCCAAAGGAGCAAACGTAACGCATGTGCACCAACTAAAGTTATCAGGAAAGATATGCTACGTGGTCTGAGTAGTGCTTTGGGCAAGCTAACAAGTGTCTCTCGGAAAGTAAAGTGTTCAAACAAAAGTGAAATTCTCAAAGTTCTCCAAGCAAGGGACAGGGCCTCCTTAGTCTGCTGTTGCGATATCCAGGGGTTCCCAAGCCCTTCACTCCAACTCAGTCGTTGTCTGAGGTAGGGCTGGGTGATATTGGCGATATAGCTGATATATTTTCTAATTCGTTAAGGATGAGATAATATCGTTAACATCGAGATATATACATATGTATACATTATTACATATACTATTCTTTTATTTACATTTTGATATTTATACAGCTGAGTGTATTCGCAAATGGGAAGAGGATCCATGTATTTGCACTTTATTTTGATCAATGTCTTATAAATAAAATTGTTTGACATCTCACATGTAGTTGGCAGCTTACGACTGAGGATTTAACCCACATAAACGATATCGAGATAAATATTGTATATCGCCATTCAACCCAAAAATATCGAGATATGACTTTTGGTCCATATCGTCCAACCCCAGTCTGAGGTTTTAGAGGTTCCCTCGCCCTTCCTCCTGATGTCGCCAGACACGGCCTCCACCTTTTGTTGGTCTTCCTAAAACGGATGAGGTAGAGCTGGATCTTTTCCTCCGGTGGTGTCCAGCTCTCCCGCGGGTATTGTTGCCTGCCATATGTCGGAGCCTCCTTCTGGAGGCTACCCATCACTTCTCTGAAAGTCTTTACCTGTTCCCTGCTTTGTGTACACATCCTCCTCCCATCACTACCGCCTTCCTAGGGCCAATAAGCTGGAATTCTCCGGGTCTGACCATGTAGGAGGATTCCTTACTCTACAGCCTCCTGCTGTCCATTTATTTCTCAAACCATTTTGGTTTCCTTCCCTCCAACTGCCTTGCCGAACACTCCACTAGCTTCCCATCACCTCCTAATAATCTTCAACTTCCTCCTCCCAGCTCCTCCTTCTAAAATGCTCAAACCTCCTCCTGATACTGTGCACCAAATACCTTTTTGATATTCTTAAAACGCTAACATCCTGTCTTCACTAACCCCATCTGAACAATCACCAATCTGTCCTTGCTCCTTCCCAACCTCTTTCTTCTCCTTACAATCGCCAGTTTTCTCCTTACTGCCAACAAGGTACTCCTTGCTATCACTGACCTTCCCCTTGCTATTACGCATCTTCAGTGATGAACATCACGCGTAGGTCTTCATGACAAATCTCGTTTGCTGTATCTAGGCACAAACATAACTCTGAAATCAAACTCTTGCCGGTTTTTTGGCAACCTTGAAATTTAAGGGTCCTCCATACCAGGTCTTATTGTGGAAAAATAAATGTAATAGTGTTTTATGGTTGGGCTTAAAAATGTACACAACTGCCCACCAAATTAAGATGCGTCAAGGCCCAGGCACAAGCTAATGCTTCTCTATCCACCACAGAATACTTTTCTTCTCAACATACGAGAAGCAAAAGCTAAAGGCCCTTCCTTCCATGCTACCTTTGTCTGCACTCCGCCTCTAAGCCGTATTCCAAAGCATGGATGGCAGTGACATACGTCTCTGACTCCGTAACAGAATGATGGAGGGTAGGAGCCATGTAAACTTCCTCCTTTAATCCATTGAATGTGATGGGACGCTTACTGGGCCAAGCAAAGAAACAACCCTTTCCTTTCTTAACACATCAGTTTGTTTTCTGAAATATTATTGATTAACTTAGTATAATGGTCCACCAAAAGTAGAAGTGTTCTTGATTGTGTGTGGCTTATGTGAGAAACCTGAGGGTGTCTCACTCACTCGTCCATGGGGATCTGTCATTCAGGTGGCCAGGACACGGCCATTGCTATTGGATACAGTTCCTGGGGGTGGACCCCTGTGGGAGGATCACCTGGGTGACGGTTCTTCTGCGAATGGAAGTGGGGCACAGAAGGGTGAGAGGCGGTACCCCCTAACTTATGACACCTTTTCCCATCCTACCCCCTAGAATATCTAGAAACTCAACCCCTCTCCTTTCTTGACACGAACCCTTTCTCACAAACTGATTACCATGAAGGACAACGGACTAACACCAGAGCTGTAAACCTGACATGTCCCATCTACCAAGGCTTTCATCCGCTATCGTTTGGGCTTTGTTCCTTCCCCGATGTTAGTGGCCCAAAGAATCCTCTTATTTAAATTTGATCTGACATTTATTTTTCTGACTGCCCTTCCCAGCGGGTCCTGTTCAAGTGATGCAAGCAGTAAATTGTTATGGCTTCATTTTCATGACTATATTCAGATGTGAAAACTAAAACCCCATGCACGCCCATCATTTTCTGGACTAGCCCCACAGCAGAAATAAGTAATCTTCCTGACTTTAGGGTTGCGGGTGTCTGGCCATCCATATTGAATTACTTAAATCTCTCAAGTCAATACACATGCTTATCTGCAAATCCCACCTACTGGTCACTACAATTGGTGCCAACCGTTCACTCACACCATTGTAACATATTGTGCTTGTTCTCCCTGACGTGAACTTGAACTTGTTTCATTAGTGTGCACACACTGCTTGCCACTGTTACAAAATGGTCCTATGTAGGAATCGCTTTATTCTTCCCATTTTGATTGGACAAAATCCTGACGTACATAGCAGCGATCAGTGTGGCCCTATTCTGTACTTGCTCTCTTGCACCACACTTGAGCTCTGTCCTCCACTCTCCTTCTTGTGTCCATCATAACAAGCTGCCACCATTAGTGGGCACGTGCACTTTCACCATTGCTTTGCCGTGAGTATGTCTGCCTTTAAACTCCATCTCTTCGATGTAATCTAGAATTGAAATTGGAATAATAGCATACATATCTGATTAACGCAGCACTCTTAATCATACTCTAGTAGAATTACTGTGGCACTACATCATATGATGAACCGAACTCCACCAACATGCGCAATCCCACTCCATCAACCTTTAGGTCCGTAATGGGTGCATTCTAGTCTTTGACCTCTGGCCTAGAACTACCCAACCAGCCATCTTTCCTATAAGATTACCAGTTCACCCAAACCTACAAATAATACAACTTGAGAACTCAATTTGGAGCATTTCTACCACCTAGAAGGATCCCTCCTAAGCTGATCACCCCAATGCTCTTTCTACATTCCAAAAAATTCCAACTTGTGAACATATGGTTTTGACCACAGGATTGGCATGAAGGACCCTTTATTGACTGGCAACTACTCTGGATGCTCTTGTGCTGGAGTGACTCCTATCCTCCAAGCATAGGCTGGTTATTTCCGTATTAATCTCCCTGTTCGCCTTGTTAATCACTGCAAGGTGCTCTGCGCCTCCTCCCACACATTGTGGTAGCCGTAACATCCAGACCAGTCAGGCTGAACTCAAGGTGTGTTCCATCTGCACCGGTATGCAAGCCTTAGTTTCTTTTTTTTTTTTAAATGAAGGAAGTGATGCTTCTGTCGCTGAAAGGGAGGTCTGCTAATCAGACCCACCTCCCAAAATGCCCCATGCCAAAAGCATAGTGCCCTCATGTACCTTTTGCTATTAAGTCTCCTGCCAGCTCTAGCAACTGCTCTGTAGTGGCTACACAGCAGGTTCCAATGTCAGAAGTGCATTGCTGAAGACGCTGGAACTCAAACTTCCAACCGGCCCAGGCAGCTTTCAGTCTTCTGCTATTGTATACCCTAGTGAAACGTTAAACTGTAAGTAGAAGCCATGTCTGGTTATGATATGGTGGCTGCTGAGGTCCTACAACCATAACATTTGGATTTCATACTAGTGCCAGCTTGATGAGCAGTGCTCCAGTTATGATAGGAATTGCGTGCGTTGGCTGTCTATCCTGGCTGGCTCCAAATATTGCATGTGGTACAATGCCCCGGAAGCTGCTTATTTGCTCCCCCAGAGGAAGGCCGATACCTTCCTCCCCATGGCACGGGAACTTTAGCTTTGAGCTCCCTTGGGGAAATAGTGCCTCAAAGGCACACTCCCACTACAGTGCTGATCACTGGAGTCCCTTTGACATCAGCAGATGTGGGAAGGGGTGGAGCCAAGAGTAGCAAGAGGAGAGAAGTAGACTGAGAAAGGGGTTCCACCATCTTGTTCTGCTAGTGCTCTCTACCAATCCTGTCCCCCCTCGCTTCCTGCAGGCAAAGGAACCTGGGTATGATGTCGGAAGACAAAGGATGCTTGTTAGTTACCTGCAACAGACTCCGCACAACAACCTTACTTTTGATCGGTCCACTGTGGCAGTCACCTTTTATATGGGCAGGAAATTCTGGCTATATTTGATTTATCTTTGAGAAGGATTCACCTGGGACTTTGTTGGGGATACAGTCTGTTCCAAATACCTCTGCCATAGAGATGAAGACCAATGCTTCCAAGGAAGAGGAAAGCGCTCCTTCCTACCCACCCATGGGGCATATTTGTACTGGAACAAAACCTCATATGTCTGTGCACTGCAAACAGGTTCCTGCCCACTGGAGTTGAAAGACTCCCTGTAGGCGGCAGACAATCTTCCTGGAGTGGAAGTGTATAATGAACTACTTATCCCTAAGGACAGTGGACTGGGCCTCCCGCCATCTCCGATTCCTCGAGACCTCTTTGAGCTGGCTCTGCCGTGTTCAACTCACTTTGAGCCACTACAGGACATGAGCTGCTGCTTTTTTCACTCTTAAGATCTTCAAACTGCTGACCTGCTCCTCAAGCCACCGAGACGCTGACGTGTCCTGTTGAAGCATATGGTTGTGTCTATTGATCTTTGTTCTTTTGGGGTTTTTATGTTTTTTAAAAAAAAAACATTTTTTGATTGAAAGTGGGGGAAGACCCCTCACTTTAACCCTAACACTCCCCCACCAACATTGCCTAACCCCAACTCACCATCTACATAGTTCACGGAAAATGTAAGTCAAAATAATTGGAGCAAAAATGTTTCAAGCAGTTTTTGCGTGATCAATAGACCTACTTCAAACAGACAGCCTCGACTTGACTTTGTGGAAGCAACTGACTTAACTGCTGACGCGACCTGCTGGAAGCCATCGACTTGCCTATCTTGAATGCTGGCTTGAACCAGAAGATGCATTGACGCAGCTGATGCAAACTGCTGGAAGCCATCGACTCGCCTATCTTGAATGCTGGCTGGAACCAGAAGATGCATTGACGCAGCTGACGCGACCTGCTGGAAGCCATCGACTCGCCTATCTTGAATGCTGGCTTGAGCCAGAAGATGCATTGACGCAGCTGATGCAAACTGCTGGAAGCCATCGACTCGCCTATCTTGAATGCTGGCTTGAACCAGAAGATGCATTGACGCAGCTGACGCGACCTGCTGGAAGCCATCGACTCGCCTATCTTGAATGCTGGCTTGAGCCAGAAGATGCATTGACGCAGCTGACGCAAACTGCTGGAAGCCATCGACTCGCCTATCTTGAATGCTGGCTTGAACCAGAAGATGCATTGACGCAGCTGACGCGACCTGCTGGAAGCCATCGACTCGCCTATCTTGAATGCTGGCTTGAGCCAGAAGATGCATTGACGCAGCTGACGCAAACTGCTGGAAGCCATCGACTCGCCTATCTTGAATGCTGGCTTGAACCAGAAGATGCATTGACGCAGCTGACGCGACCTGCTGGAAGCCATCGACTCGCCTATCTTGAATGCTGGCTTGAGCCAGAAGATGCATTGACGCAGCTGACGCAAACTGCTGGAAGCCATCGACTCGCCTATCTTGAATGCTGGCTTGAACCAGAAGATGCATTGACGCAGCTGACGCGACCTGCTGGAAGCCATCGACTTGCCTATCTTGAATGCTGGCTTGAGCCAGAAGATGCATTGACGCAGCTGATGCAAACTGCTGGAAGCCATCGACTCGCCTATCTTGAATGCTGGCTTGAACCAGAAGATGCATTGACGCAGCTGACGCGACCTGCTGGAAGCCATCGACTCGCCTATCTTGAATGCTGGCTTGAACCAGAAGATGCATTGACGCAGCTGACGCGACCTGCTGGAAGCCATCGACTCGCCTATCTTGAATGCTGGCTTGAGCCAGAAGATGCATTGACGCAGCTGATGCAAACTGCTGGAAGCCATCGACTCGCCTATCTTGAATGCTGGCTTGAACCAGAAGATGCATTGACGCAGCTGACGCGACCTGCTGGAAGCCATCGACTCGCCTATCTTGAATGCTGGCTTGAGCCAGAAGATGCATTGACGCAGCTGACGCGACCTGCTGGAAGCCATCGACTCGCCTATCTTGAATGCTGGCTTGAGCCAGAAGATGCATTGACGCAGCTGATGCAAACTGCTGGAAGCCATCGACACGCCTATCTTGAATGCAGACTCGACTGACTGGGCGCTTGCTTCTCAAACAGACTCACCATTGGGAAAGTATATGTCGACCATTGCTACGCCGACTCGGCTGCAATAAAGCCTGTGTTGAGCCCCAAAGACCAGAAACCAAAGGTACTTGCAGAGGCCTTGTGCCCCTGGTCCTTTGTAAAGAACTTTGAAGCCCCCTTTTCCTTTCCTTTTAAAGATATATCCTTGTACATTGCTGCGGATATCTTCTGGCTGAGCTATTTGCCCAGAGTGGCCTTTATTCTGAGAGTCTGCATTCTCTGTTCCTCCTTTACAGGGATGGGTCTTTGGTTTTATTAATTCGTTCCTGTTTATCTGGAACCCTGCTTGTGCATTCTTTATACCGTACTATTGTTTGTGTTGCAACAATCTGCTTGCGGTTCTCCTGAGGAGTCTATATTCCCTTGGGCCGAAGCGCTGACCACGAAGGGGATGTGTCCAATCGTTCCACAGCCGGTGCAGATATGGCCCACCAGCCACCTCTCGGGCTTCTCTCCAGCTCTGTCTGGACCACCGTATGCCCTCAAATCTAGCCCACATGCCAAACAGAAAAATATGCCTGCATGGTCCCTTATGCCACCTCCACTGCTCGATATTTATCTAGCCGAGCACCGAGCATAGAGGTGCAACAGGCTGCATTGGCATCGTGTGATGCAATAGCGCCTGACTCTGTGCACGCCGCTTTTAGGCGCAACGCCACGTAATGACTGGCAGAGTTATGTATCTTTGCGACTCCTCTCACGCTGTCACCATACACTGAAGGTAAGCCAACACAGAGCCCAGCCGTATCCGACCCATAGCAATTATACACATTACTGATCTTAAACATGCTAATATATTGTCTCTTGGGCTGCTAGATTATGCACTGCGATGCCAGAGCACGTGCTCAGACCGGCAGAATGAGTGCTAGATTATGCACTGCAATGCCAGAGCACGTGCTCAGACCTGCAGCATGAGTGCTAGAGTATGCACTGCAATGCCAGAGCACGTGCTCAGACCGGCAGAATGAGTGCTAGATTATGCACTGCAATGCCAGAGCACGTGCTCAGACCGGCAGAATAAGTGCTAGATTATGCACTGCAATGCCAGAGCACGTGCTCAGACCGGCAGAATAAGTGCTAGATTATGCACTGCAATGCCAGAGCACGTGCTCAGACCTGCAGCATGAGGGCTAGATGATGCACTGCAATGCCAGAGCACGTGCTCTGTGCTAGATTATGCACTGCAATGCCAGAGCCCATGCTCAGAACGGCAGCACGAATGCTAGATTATGCACTGCAATGCCACAGCACATGCTTAAACCGGCAGCATGAGTGCTATACTATGCACTGCAATGCCAGAGCACGTGCTCAGACCGGCAGAATGAGTGCTAGATTAGGCACTGCAATGCCAGAGCACGTGCTCAGTGCTAGATTATGCACTGCAATGCCAGAGCATGTGCTCAGACCAGCAGCATGAGGGCTAGATTATGCAATGCCAGGGCACGTGCTCAGACCAGCAGCACAAGTGCTAGATTATGCACTGCAATGCCGAGCACATGCTTAGACCGGCAGCATGAGTGCTATACTATGCACTGCAATGCCAGAGCACGTGTTCAGACCAGCAGCACGAGTGCTAGATTATGCACTGCAATGCCAGAGCACATGCTTAGACCAGCTGCATGAGTGCTATACAATGCACTGCAATGCCAGAGCCCGTGCTCAGAACGGCAGCACGAATGCTAGATTATGCACTGCAATGCCAGAGCACATGTTTAGACCAGCAGCATGAGGGCTAGATTATGCACTGCAATGCCAGAGCACGTGCTCAGACCAGCAGCACAAGTGCTAGATTATGCACTGCAATGCCGAGCACATGCTTAGACCGGCAGCATGAGTGCTATACTATGCACTGCAATGCCAGAGCACGTGTTCAGACCAGCAGCACGAGTGCTAGATTATGCACTGCAATGCCAGAGCACATGCTTAGACCAGCTGCATGAGTGCTATACTATTCACTGCAATGCCAGAGCCCGTGCTCAGAACGGCAGCACGAATGCTAGATTATGCACTGCAATGCCAGAGCATATGCTTAGACCGGCAGCATGAGTGCTATACTATGCACTGCAATGCCAGAGCACGTGTTCAGACCAGCTGCACGAGTGCTAGATAATGCACTGTCTGATGTGAAGAGGTTCTCTGCTCATCGTCCTTTCGTCACTCCCTTTTAAGGACTTCCAAAACCATTGATGCCGTCAAATGTGAGGCATTCGTTCTACAACCCAAGCTTCACCGGAGCAGGTTCCCTTGCCAACAGACCCCTTACCCGGTCCCTAAGCTTCGGGTAGACCCCACTCTCTGGCCGCAAACCTAAATCTGTGCACAAATGCCCGCCTCTTCCCTCACTTGGAGCTCTTGTCTGATTATACGATATAGACAGCTTTACGCACCCCTGTGGGAAGCCCACCAGACCTGGCAGTGGGGACATGGGCAATCTGCCCAAGTCCCCACTCTCTCTCACGGATGCCCCCGAACATCTGCCCGCCCGGTGCCTCGCCTCAGTCTGCCGTATGGGATCTATTGGAGGCCATGACCATGGTCCCCATCTTCTCACTCCTCCCCCATCGCCCTCTTGTGGCCTGATCCTCTGCCCCATCCTTCATTTGCACTCCTCGGAGTAACAGAGCCATGTCCAACTAGTGTAAGCCTTCCTTCTCATGCCCAACCACTTACACAACACAACACGTCGGGGGGATCTTGCTGTCCACTAAGAATTGGAGGCAGTGCCAATTTAACAACAGTTCCTCTAAAATGGCACACATCGCTGGACACCCATTAATATATAAAGCTTCACCCATTGAGAAGAAAGGTCTATCATGACTGCCTGCATGGCGTTGCTCAACCATTGCTCTTCAAGCAGATCTTCATAAAATCCCTGCAGGTATTTCCATTACCCAAGCCCCCTCTATATCAAATTAACCTCAAATGGATGGCGCTTAAGAGGTAAGAGATGAGAAGACTCTCCCCGTTTGCATAGACAGGGAAGTGATGGATCTTCTGCTCTTTCCTGACCTTTGCAACCTGCATGGTCCATTAGTTTTAGGCATTTCCCACCAGCTCCAGGGTTATCGGACATCGCCCTGTAAGCAGGGGCTTCTGGGAAACGAGGCGCTGGCACAGAGCCACTGCACGATAGGCAGACTATATACTTTGGTCTATTTTATGTATGGCCTGTTATGGCCGAAACGTCATCTTGATCTGTCTTAAAGCTCTCTTGGACACATTCCCAGAGTTAATGTCCCATTGGTGTGCTCCGTAGGCGCCAGTTGGCCCTGGGGGAGTCTTGTCAACCTTGGTGTCGAGCTCACCAGGCTCTTCTAGGCTAAAAGCAGGAGCTGAATGTCTCCTAGGTCTTGGCAATCGTGCCCGATGAGCTCAGTAGAATGGCGGCTGTCGTCTGTGGTGAGCAACGTGCGGCGCAAGGAGATCCCGCTCCCTGGGATTGACTACTGTGATTAGAAGGTGCTTTTGAATCATTTGCCTCTGCCTGGTCCACTTCCACGTTCGGTTAATGCGCGCGCGGAAAGTCTCCTCTCTACCGGACTCCATGAGATGGCGTTGTTTGGCTCCTGGCATGATTGAAGGGCTTAAGCGTGGGTTTATAAACTTCTCCTTGGTTCTGCCCGAGCCTTGCAACGATACGTCCACTCCTGTACTGATGCTGGAAATATGATGGCTAGGTTCTTTTTTATAGGTTGCATCCGGGCATCCATTCTTTTAGCTAGATAGACCTACGGCCAAGATGCAACTTAATCCTCGCTATTGAGGTCAATTTCGGTCCGTTTACGCAATCGCAACATCCTTTTCAAGCTTGAATCTACAACAGATTGTATTAAAACAGCCAACAGGCTGCTGCGGTCCTTTCCCGCAGACCACACCGGTGTAAATCGAGAACGCTGGTGCTTAGTTGCCAATAGTCTATGGCTTCCTGGGTTGGCTAGACGGTTTGGGTCTATTTGACCTAAAACATTTGACCTAATCACATTTGATCGAATTTATTTGTCCTTTTTTTTTATACTAAAATGCAGGGGTAGACCCTCCGCAATACCCTCCCCCACTTACCTTCAACCTAATTTATACCCTTACCCACCCCATATATATATTTAATTAAATTTGACCTAAAAAAAATAAAAAAAATGTTGGTCAATTATGCTACTACCGGCTAGGCAGCCCCTTCTGCAACCTACCTTGGATGGCATCTCCCTGTGCAGCAACCCAATTACACGAATCCCCCAACCCATATAGCCTCTTTGCGACACTGCGCAGCTTTGTCAAACTCACAGGCTTGTGTGTTCAAATCTAGTTGTCCTTCGCCCTCCAAGACCAATTACTGGGTGCATTGAGGGTGGGGTCATGCCCAACTGCGCAAATGCTCCAGACATGGGACTGGAGTCTTCCTTTTACCCCAGGACACTCTTCAAGTTCCTACGCTACTTTTCATTTTCCATATCACTTGTTTCGGGTGCTTGGGTCCAATGTGCTATATTGAAGGTAAGCCCCAAAGTGTGGGTGTAGTGTTCAGCTGAGGGTGGGTCACTTGGCTGCTCTACACCCATGGAGTTGAGGGCCTCCCATATGAATTACTAGAACACACCAGAGTAAGACTCTGAGAGACAGTCAGGCTTCAGGGCTCCCCAGAAGGCTCGGGTTACCTCAACATCACGTATTTTCATCTCCACTGAGAATGGCCTGGCATGAAAGCCGCTGAGCCAAAGACCTGCTTAAGACGTGGGAACATGTTTTTACTTGCCGGAATAGCAAAGGCATGTGGAGTGGATAACTTGCTTTACAATGTATTTGAAATATTACTACGATTAGCTAAAGCTATCAGGCACAGAAAATATGATGCAAGACCTTGAAAAGAAATCTATGCCTCCAGATGTCGTCCTTGGGACGGCTGGATTTGCCCCTATAATATGAAAACCCTATAAGATGAAATACCTTCAAATGCCCTAATGAATGTGCTTTTATATATCCTAGAAGTCAGTTACATCCCACTAAGGAGAAAGCGGGGACGACCCACCCTGGGGGAAGGAATAGAATTCAAGCTGTGCGGCTGAATGAGATGTACTCGTTAAAGTCTTGGCCAGATGTTCCATCCAATCAGTACATCTTACTACTCCATGTTTCTGCAGCAATGCACACATGGTACCTGGAGTTGATGCCTCTACATTCTGCAGGTGCTGCTGTTTAACCTCACTTTGGGGCAGGGGTATTCAACCTGCAGATCCCCAGATGCTGTGCCGTCAGTCCAATAATCGGTCTAAAAGACCCGGGTCGCGTCTCCACCCCATTAATTTCCTACACAACCTTCCATGATGTTGACTTCTAGAGCTCCCACGCCCAGGGTCCTACGAGCGCTAATAATGGACGATCGATAGTAGATGTACAGGCCTGGAGTCCTACGTAGTCTAAAGAAATTCCATTATTTGAGTTTGGATCCGCATGGGAGGGTACATTTGATCTTCACATTAGTGGCTGCTCTCCCGACGCCATACGTATGATGAGCCCTGGTCCGGGCTCATTGCCAGTCGTTGACTGAACATAATTCTGCTCCTGTTAAACTATCATTACCGTCTTTGAAGATCTCTTCCCTATTCAAAGTAGCTTCAATTTAGTTCCGGACGAGGGCTAACCATTGTACCTATGGTGTCGGACATCAGCCACTGATCTGTTTAGACTTGGCGTAAACAGCTGGCAGGATCAAATTTACCCTCCAAGGCTGATCTAAACTACATTCATGAGGCAAAGAAAAGAGTGGTCCGAAGACTGTGGTTCCACGTTCATAGAAGGCGGTATTATACCAGTTTCTACATTGAGATGGAAGTCAATCATTTATGATATTTACATAGCCTATCACGCTAGTTCCACTAGGATCCAAACCATCTCCCACTTGGTTATCTCCTTGACTGGCTCCGATTACCCATCAGTTCAGATCTTTGCACCTGGGTCTCCCTTCGTGGAGCGATTGCTCCAGAGGTTTAGATTTGCTATGTACTTGGAAAATCACAGTTCACTTTTCCATTCTGCTATTCAATTGCTTAGCTTGCAGTTTTTTCATTGCTGTAGCTTGTTTTCTTCTCCCTGTTTTTCTTAGCGTCATCGTCCCTCTGGGCATCGAACCTTGTTTCTCCTACAATAAGTAACCTGCCAGGCTTCTTCACATTATAAGTATGATTTCCATTCTTTCCCGTATGAGGATCATCGGGCGATTGCTCCCCCTTCTGAATTGAATTGGACCTTTTAATAATAATAATTTGGCACTTATATAGTGCTACGAACCCTCAGGTATCTGAGCGCTTCTTATTACTACCCACGGGGTGTGGTGCTCATTTATCGACCTCGGAAGGAGGAAAGGCTGAGTTTGGCCCCGCCGGGATTCGAACCTGCCGCAAGCGCTCTACTCGCTGCGCCACTTGACGGGCTGTATTGTTCATAATCTTCACCAAAACGGCTTTCAGATTGTTCTGTCTTTTCCGATTGCATCTGAATTCACTGATCATTGCGTAATATTGATCATGCTGAGAAGCAACTCGTGCATGATTTGTTCTGGAGCTGTTGGAAAGTGAATTGGTAGAACCCAGCTGGGTCACGTGTTCTTGCACCTGGCTAGATGGTTTATCCTGTAGCTTTGCTAATCCCAGAGCAATGCTTTAAACGGTGCCGGCGTGTCCCTGCATTTGTTCCTTGTCAACACAAGTACAGGAGTAACCGATGAATTGGTAGCCCGCTCACGTGGGCTTACAGCTCGGGAGGATATAGTGCCAATATCATCCCCATGAACTCCTGCTACAACACGATCTTCAAAGATCCTAGAGGATGGCGGAGAGCTGGACCTTGGTGAGTTGGAGCTTAGTCTAGTCTTGCAGTAGTCCGTGCTTTATCCAATGAAGGGGGAACAAGCACTCTTGGATTCGATAGCACAAGTCCAACAGTGTAGCGCTTATATCGTTCGTCTCCCAGTTATGGACCTTTCCAGTAGCAGATGGGCAGGGAATCCTGTCCTGCTATCGATCCACTATCCTGTCGGTTCATTAAATTAAGAAGGGATTTTTCCTGTTTGTCTGGAGTTCTATTTCTTTGATAACCGAAGGTTCTTCATCGTACATCGTGTTGGAAGATGCTAACGTGAAAGAGTTGCCATGACAACCAGTACTCCAGTTTGTTTTGTTGGTCTTTACCTCTTGATTCTTACTCCTTGGATTGTATGACTTGGTGCCCCGGTGTAACGTTATATATAGGAATCACAGACCTCCTCCTGTATTTCTAAAGTAATGTGTTAGCCCCAAAAACACCCACAAAAATATTGACACGAATATCAACTGGCATAGACCAGGCTCAAAACCTCATGTTTTCAAAAGGGGTTCCGGGCTCCTCCTGTCAGTATGCTGAAAGGCAGCACTAACCGGCATGGTATCCACCTGATCCCCAAATCCCAGGCGGGGATTTAAAACTTAAAATGGCCTCGGGACCCCGGGCGCTGCAACATGACATGGGACCGGCCACCCAAATAGACGTAGGACTACAGTTTCACCATTGAAGGTGTAGTCCCACTTCTATATCAGCGGCCTGTCCCGTTTTTTAATTAAAAAAAACAAACTGGTCACCCTATCCCTCGGACTTCATGGTAGCATGTGGGGAAGGTTGAAGGGAAAAGTGTCTGAAAGGCTTGAAAAGGCTGAAAGGCTTGACAGTCCATATTAGATCCCGCAACTTCATATTAAGTTGCTTGCAAGCAGCGGAAGGCCACAAGCCGCCTTGAAATGCATCTAGCTCCCCACAGGGTAGCGCAGGCAGAGCCCAGAACCTTACACCATCGGTGCAAAAAGATACCAGGTTCAAATGTACAAGGTCGAAGCAAGTATGTGTTAGGAATCTGGTCATTTCATTGGATTATTCTAGGTTTTATAAAAGGAATATTATCAAAGGGCGCACATATCTCAGGGGGACTCGACCCCCAGATCCCCTAAAAGTAATTCACGTTGGCCAAAGTCATCCTGGGACTAGAAATATCCTGTAAAAACAAACACCCGACCCCAGAAGGTGGTGGCTGGCTGGCAGGGATGGACCCCTGGTCCCCAGAAAGGTGTAGTGTGTGTACTCCATCCTGTCGGATACTTTGCAACTCTGGCCTTTGATATGACTTGTAATGTAGCCCAAGTCTTCCACCCAGGTAAATAAGAAAAGGTGCAGTTGGGTGGACATAACCAGGCAGATCGACGCCCTTCGCTTTCCTGTAACACAACGGTGCAATGTTAGGCTTGTGGGACTCCATACTCCTCTCTCTGCAGCACTCCTCTGCATACAACATAAGATGCACCAGTCTTGCCTTGTGGGCGCTCGGTTTTTCCCATTGTCTGTATGATTGCTTCGTAGCACTAGGTATAATGGACCCGTAGCCCCCTCTCCCATTGTCTTTCTGGAAACATGGCTACACCATGCTTGAGACCTGCTTGTCCTCCCTGTCTCTCTGGTAACATGGCTACACCATGCCTGGCACCTACCTGTCCTCCCTGTCTCTCTGGTAACATGTCTACACCATGCCTGGCACCTACCTGTCCTCCCTGTCTCTCTAGTAACATGGCTACACCATGCTTGCTTGGGACCTGCCTGTCCTCCCTGTCTCTCTGGTAACATGGCTACACCATGCTTGCTTGGTACCTGCCTGTCCTCCCTGTCTCTCTGGTAAATATAGCTACACCAGGCTTGAGACCTGCTTGTCCTCCCCATCTCTCTGGTAACATGGCTACACCATGCCTGGCACCTACCTGTCCTCCCTGTATTTCTGGTAACAATTCTACACCATGCTTGTTTGGGACCTACCTGTCCTCCCTGTCCCTCTGGTAACCTGGCTACACCATGCTTGCTTGGGACCTGCCTGTCCTCCCCGTCTCTCTGGTAACATGGCTACACCATGCCTAGCACCTACCTGCCCTCCCTGTCTCGCTGGTAACATTGCTACACTATGCCTGGGACCTACCTGTCCCCCCTGTCTCTCTGGTAACATGGCTATACAATGTTTGCTTGGAACCTACCTGTCCTCCCTCTGTCTCTCTGGTAACATGGCTATGCCATGCTTGCTTAGGGCCTACCTGTCTCTCTGGTGACATGGCTACACCATGCTTGCTTTGGACCTACCTGTCCTCCATGTCTCTCTGGTACCATGGCTACACCATGCTTGCTTGGAACCTACCTTTCCTCCCTCTGTCTCTCTGGTAACATGGCTACACCATGCTTGCTTTGGACCTACCTGTCCTCCATGTCTCTCTGTTAACATGGCTACACCATGCTTGCATGGGGCCTACCTGTCCTCCCTGTCTCTGGTAAAATGACTACACCATGTTTACTGGGCCCCTGACCTCCCTCCGTCTCCCTGTTAACATGTCTACATCATGTTTGCGTGGGGCCCTACCTGACCTCCCTCAGTCTCTCGGGTAACATGGATACAGCCGGTTTGTTTGGCCCCTGGAGGAGACTGTCTGTGGGGTAACCTGGCTACACCATGCTTGCTTGGGACCTACCTGCCCTCCCGCTCTTTGGTAAAATAGCTACACCATGTTTTCTGGGCCCCTGGACTCTGCTGTCTCTATGGTAACATGAATATACAATGTTTGCTTGGATCCTACCAGCCTTCCTTGTCCCTATGGTAACATAGCTACACCATATTTGCTTGGGACCTACCTGTCCTCCGTATGTTTCTCTTGTAACATGGCTACACCATGTTTTCTTGGGACATACCAGTCCTCCCTCTCTCTGGTAGCATGGCTACATCCTATTTGCTTGGCCCCTCGACACCTCTTGTTTTTTTCTTTTATCAAGGCAAAACCGTGTTTTATTTTAGTCCGGGTATCCCTTTTAATTGTTTAACATGTGGGCAGGTTTGCTACAATAGTATGACACTGTAATAGGATGGTAAGGGTGTTTATAACCAAAGCTGTTTGGTCACTAATATTGTTTCCTCCTTCTAGCGACAGCCTTTATAATCTACAAGCATATATCCTAGTTGGGAGGCAAAGAGGGTTGTGACGAATCAAAGGTATTTGTCCCTTCTCCCCAGGGGGGAGCCAGCCCCTTTGAGGCTAGGGAGGGGAGCCTATTCGAAAGACCCACCCTAAGTGTCTGCGCAAGTGGGACCCCACTAGGGGTGACTTCCCAATAATGGGACAAGCACTCTCATCCCCACGAGGAACTCTCTAGACCACCCAACGTATTTCCACATATGGGACTGCCTTCCATAAAGAATGTCACTTTAAGAAGAGATCTGTATGTAACTTGGACAAGTGAATCAAAAGAGGAGACAGAGTACGATCAGCAAGGGAAGCCCCCTGACCTAATCACACTGTGGAGAGGTGGGCCAGGAGGAAGCTGCTGAAACCGCGACAGTTTGAAGAACGCCGGCTCAAGATGCCAAAAGCCCGGCAAAGCAGACAACGGGCAAGCCGTTGTGCGGAAGGGGAGTGAAAACCTGTCCACTGTGGTGGCATGAACACAGTCATCCCGTGGTGGGCCAGATGCCTGTTATAGCAGGGAGCGCTGACCGCTCCCACCCACCAGTGTGCCTCGAACACAGCAGCCGACAGACGCAAGGAACAGAACGTTGGAGAAACCAGAGAACGTGAAGCAGATTACCCGAGCGAGAGTCCTGCAAAATCACCCCGGACAAAAGAAGGTACAGGGCTGAACTGGAGAAGCAGGAGGCTGCCGGGGCAATATATTGTAAGGAGAGAAACGCGTGAAAGGCATGAAGGCGACATTCGAACAGTAAACCCAAATGAGTTCATATGAGGACCAAATAAAGAGCTTGACAAACAAGGCTGAATGGGAAACCGAGGAAAGGTGGAAACGAATACCCTGGGAAGAGGGGCAATGACCACAGGAGCTCAGTGTTGTACATGGAGTGTCTTTCCCACTTTTCAAGTGTAATAAGAATTGTGATTTGAAACTGGCAAGTAAATGAAATAACATGAGAAATAAACCAGTAGAGGAAACCCAGGAAAGGAGGATTCCTAACACAGATAAAATCTTAGAAGAGGTTGGATCTCAAGAACGTGAGAAACCTGAAAGCAACGTAAAAACTGCGAGACCGGGTTTCACGACAAAATATCAGACGATTACTTCATGGTAGAAAACCTGGAATTTAAAACAAATCTAGACAATTGGGTGGAGGGGTGGGGGTGTTGGGATATTTATTAAAGTGGGGGGGTGTGGGAGGGGTGCATCCGGGGGTTTCTCCCGACATTCAATTTAGCTAAAATGTGTTTTTTAAATTCAAGGTTTTCTACCGTGCAGTAATATTTCATATTTTCACTCCAATCCATGAGACGTTATCTCCAGGAAAATCGTTACAAGCATGTCACTATAGAGCGTAAAAGACTAATGAACAGTTGTGAGTTCATGAAGGAAACTAAAAAGGAGTGTCTGAGAAGATCAGCGTAAGCAACATAGTCTAAAACAGAGAGATTCTGTTTATTGACAATGTAAGGTAGCAAGATAAAAACCCTGAGAGAAAACCACAGCCAAGAAGGCACAAAGGAAAGGACCGGGAGATCAGAGACCTTCTTTTGGCCGACTTTAGTTGTTAGGGTGAGGTGGAGATAGGTCTGGTACTGAGGACATTTACTTTGGGCTTCCTGATGACAGGCGAGCACGTTTAGTTCCTTTAGTAAGGCAGGGAAACCCCTCTAGCAATAGCGAGAGATGGGACTTTTCTTCATAATTTCATTAAAAGAAAGTCAATATGTCCAGCGTGTGTCCGACTCCTTCCGACCCGCCACATTGGATGCCCTGCTTCCAGGTCACTCTTTTTTCTGTGTTGGCTAAAGCGAACAGAACTCAGTGGCGAACTGGCCAGTTTTTGCTTGTGAAAATGTCTGCTCCACAAACTACGACCACACACACCGCATTGGAACAGGAAGTGTGACTGAGGAAGCAAAAAGTGACGAAACCCTTGTGAGGTGGTTACTCGGGCTGGAAGCGTGGTTCCGGCCTCCTGTGGCATGCCGACTGCTAGTTTTAGCAATGTTGGCTCCTTTTGCAGCTCAGTGATCTGAGACTGCAAGTGTCAGCTTAGCTGATCACAAGACCTCAGTCACATGCAACAGACCAGCATAATCCTTTATTCTCCAGGTCATCAAAGGCAAACTAAGTCTTGTCACTGTTGTGCTCTTCCCAGGGTTTTGGGAGCGCATGGTTCTTGTAGGGAATATAGTCCTGCTGTTGTGGGATCATTCTGTATTTCTCCTAAAGGGTTTATAAAGGTCAGGGCTCTGCACTCTGCATAAGGGTGCTCTGATGTAGTGAGCCTTTCCATACCTATGCTGTTTTGCGTACCCTCACACACAATGGTGGAAATGGAAAATAATTGGTGGAGGATGCCACAAGGGCCGGGGTGGGGGCGGAGTTTGGGGGACACTGCCCGGGGAGGCAGGGTTTAGGGAGCGGAGCTGGCAGTTGACCTCCGATTAAAGGAAATGTCCAAAATAATAGTTTCAAAGGGCGCTATTTCTTTCATGCTGTTTTTTTTCCAAACTGTATATCAATTCCACTTTAAACCACTTCCATGTCACTGGTGATGAGGTATTTCACTATGCAGATAATAGTTTTGACCAGTGTTGCTGAGTAAATATTCTTTAAAATGCACAATTTGCATCCCATTTTTTTTTAAACTCCCCCCTTGTGTATTATCCAAACAGGGCGATTTCTGATCGCCGTAAGCAACGTTTTCTTTTACTTGAACCACACCCGGCACAGCTCCTGCAGCTCCCCTCTGAAAGCAGTTGGGTGACTGCATCGTGTGGACATGGACCCGGATTATTTATTCATTCATGCAATGTTTGTCGGATACAGGTATCTGACAAAAAAAGGCACAAATAAATAAATAAACCGGGTCGTGGGTGAGGACACTGACTTTCTCTTGTGACCCCTTGCACGGGGTCACCAGAGGAAGTTTGCTCGCGGGCGCTTTCTTCCCTCTTAGCCCCCAGCGCTGCCTCTGGCCGGATCCCGAGATCACACATACACAGTACATAGCATACACATACTGCCACTGGTCATGTGTGACGTAAATTGTATGTTTACGAGCAGCAATTATTTGTAACTCTTATGTACAATTACAGAGCGCCCCTTCCTTGCACTGTGTTGTTGGCATGCATGATGGTGGAGGCAGACTGAGCTGCAAGATGCAGTCCACCAGGGGTGTTGCAAGGTCTGGAAAAGATCTGTGACTATGCTAATGTCGGGACTGTCGTGACTCGGGGCTAGCTAGTCTTTTGGTTGTAGCCCTTGGGCTTCTATTGAGGCTACAACTGAAAGACCTGGGGATATAGGCCCCCTAGCAACGCCTCTGCAGTCCACACAAGTCAACATACCTGCAAGTAGACCCGTCTGGATGAAGTTTGGACTGCACTTGACTCTGCAAACTTTTCATGGTATCACTAGATATTACCCCACCAAAAATATCGCCGTATATATGGTCGCCAGGAACGGCCATAGGTGATATTTTTGGGGGGGATAATTTTGGGGTTTTTTGGGAGCAGGGGTTGCGGGGGTGTCCCCCGCACATTCCATGTCTTAATATCGCCACAAAAATATGGTGATATTTTTGTATGGCGATATTTTTGCAGGGGTGCTGGCCTCCATGCATTCCTTCTCTTCTCACCAAGCAATGCCCCCCACCCCCCTCCTCTTACTGGTCTTAGTGCTGGATCAGTGATTAGAGGATAAGAAAAGGGAACCCCTGATCCCTCTGGTGTCTGACTCTTCCCCTTCCCAAAGCCTATCCTAGTTCCCTGGCTTGAAGCTCCTGCTACACTTTGCCTCTGTCCGCGTCGGCAGGTAAGGGTAGTGTGGGGGGGGGGGTGAACGCCCACAGGGATCAGCGGGTATGAGGACTATAGTACAGCATAGCGGGAATCAGAGGAGTGGTTGCATTAGTAGTTTGCGCAGATCTTGCATTCTGAGGATTGTAAGAATCACTGTGTGAATTCTGTGAAGGTTTCTACAGTAAAAGGTGTTGTGATAACAATAGGTTAATTCCAGGCAAACCCTTCCCTACTCTGAAGAACCTAAATTTGAGTCTAAATGTCCCATTTCCTAATCTAATCCTAAAGTTCCTGCTGAGTCCTCAATGAGGAGCGTGTCCCACAATGAACCGTGTCCGGGTTGTTGCAGTGCCCCCTACGCACCTCCTTGCCACCTGCCGTCGACTTGATCTGTTTCTCCCATTGAGGTCTTTGTGTTGATTAGCTTGCTTTACTCCCTGGACAGAGGTGGCCCTCAGGCGATTCCCAGGGCACGACCTGTAGCATATGCCCCTCAACCCCACTGCCCTGGTGGTTTCTGTCTTTTACCAGCGCTCGGCCTCTACTGAGGACTTCATAAGTCATGTACGCCCTACCTGGGTACTTTTGGTAGGATTCTCTCACCCCACCACACCCCACCTATACTTCTGGGTACTTAAAACTCTGCGAGGTGCTGTAGCTTGGACTGGTCTGGGCTCGTGCCCTTGGTTAGATTTTCTCTTGATGCCCCTTTCAAGCCTGGTCTGCTGCCAGCCTCTGGGCCCATTCTCAGCAGGCATCTCGGTTCATGCCGTGACACGTCTGCCACGGCCTCATCCTACCTTTCCTTCTTTCTAGATGGCCTTCTTGGCTTATCTCAGGTTTGGACTTGCTTTCACTTCTCTTTCTCTCTCAAAACACACACTGAGTCTGGGGCTTTCTGCCTTCATTTATGCAGGTGCTGATGGCATAATTTTAGCTATGATGTATTTGTTTTATGGGTCCGCTTTCCCATTTGTTTCTGTTCAAGCTGTTCCACCCCCAGCCAGCCCCCGCATGTGTGGGAGCTCTCAGCTCTATCACCAGGTTTTCTAATGGGCTACTTTGGACTCAGCCCCACGCCGTGTCGTCTGAGGTTGTCAGCCATGTTAAGGTCAGGCAGGCATGCCATAGCAGCTTGCTGAGGTTGTCGGCCATGTTAAGATCAGGCATGCTCGTGCTTTTGCCTGAGATGCTGGCACACTTGCTTTTTACTCTGGCTCGAATTCTGTCTTGTGTTTTGCTTGCCCATTGTTGTCTGGGGAGTCCAAGGTACCCTCTCCACACAGTCATAAGGGCAGTCTGAAGCCCTTGAGCAACCCATTGCTTGCGTGTGGAATCTCTTGACTCCTTGCCGCCTTTCCCTTACAGCAGCCCTCAGGGGTTACGTCTACATGACGTCACAGCTCCATTGAACGCATTTAGGAGGCTCGTGCCTCACTGGGGCTACTGAGCATTCTTCCCAAATCTGGATGTTTGGGAGCGGTGAATTGGGGAGAACTGCGGTACCCGCAATGTACTGCCTCCATGGGCTGCATCATGGAGTCAGTGGCCTCCCCATGGCTCGGAGTTCCCTAACCTCCCTGCGTGGGTTCTGCGCAGGTGACCCCGCCACATATGCACATGTCACAAATGACCTCTTTAAAATGAGAATCCGTAATTGTATCCAAGAAGTCCCAAAGTTGCGACAATTCCTATACATTGGGAGCTCCGATACACCATCACATGGTGTATCGGAGCTCCCAATTCCACGCACCGTACAGATTATTAACCAGGTTGCGGAAGACCAGAAGGTAGGAAAGAAATACTGGGGTAAGCACCCAGGGTTTAAGTGGGTTGGGGCTGAGCCCTGGCACTCTACCAAATTGTTAATCGAGCCTACAGACCCTTTTTTTTTTTCTTTCCGTGCAGGGCATTGGAACCCACCGCACTGCCGGCGGTTAGCTAGTAGGCTTTGGAATTCCTTTGTTTTATTGAATAGATTGCATTAAGCAGTCTATTGAATGATGCGAAAGAAATCCAGCACCTAATTTCATAGGTGCGGAGTTTCTTTTGTTTCATTCAGTAGACTGCATGACACACGCATCCTGTCCTATTAATAACTTCTTATATAGCGCTACACACCCGTAGATCTCAGAGCGCTCAAGTAACAGAAGACATTATTATCCCACAGAGTGGTACTCATTTTATCGCCCGGAGGGGACTCTGCCAGGATTCGAACCAGCAACCGCAGGCTGCACACAGATAACAGGGGCGAGCACTTAGCTTGCTGTGCTATCTGACCAGCTCTATGGGCTTGAAACAGTGGAAATTGCGCACCTATGAAATGGCACAGTGCAATGTGATACTGGCATGACACTGGCAGGGCTCGGGTTCAAATCCCCAGCATGGAACTGTAAAACGCAAAATGTCTTGTCCCCATGCTGGGGATTCAAACCCGAGCCCTGCCAGTGACATGCCAGTGACATGCCAGTGTCATGCCAGTGTCGCATTGTATCGTGCTATATCTGAGATGCTGGATGCCTTTTGTTTCATTTAATAGACTGCTTGCCGCATACAGCCATGTCTAGCAGTCTATTGAATAAAACAAAATGTAATAAGCACAAATGAAATGGCACAGTGCAATTCGACACTGGCTTGTCACCCGCAGGCTTCAGGGTTCGAATACCGAAAAAAAAAATTACGAAAGGAATACAACAACTTTCTTTTCTACTGTTCACTGCGGGGACACTTCAGGCCACGTCCATCATTTAGGCCACACACCCTGGTTGCAGTCCCTTGTTTTCCCACCCCACTTAAAGCACTAGAGCACACACAAGTGACTTCTGATGTCATGTCATAGTAATCGCACAAACGCAAGTTTTGATAGCTTTTATTGCAGAGAGGGTTCCGTGCATTTGCTTTTAACGTCCATGGATTGCTTCACTGCCAGAATACACCTGGGACACGTGGGTAGCCTGCGGGCCCCACTTCTCACGGACCTCTGCGGGAGGCTACCGTTTAGAGCCCTTTATGGCTGAGGGCACAACACACGTCCACACCGCCTGGCTTGGGTGTCCAAGCTCCAATGGTTGCCGCCCATTGTCGAGCGTGAGGTACGCCCAGAGAACAGTGGACATTGCACCACTAAACATGGGTGACGCAGTTTCTGTAAGCTCCTGACTGGCGTGCGTGCCATGGGGCAATCCAGTATGTGCCACGCGGAGATAACACGGGCTATGGCACCATTTGATCTTTCTTAATGTGCAATGTGGCAAATACAACATACAGGAGCGAGAAAGTGGAAGGAACTAAAATGTAATCTGTCTCCCCCCACACAGTGCATAGAGGCTGAACTCTGAATGAGTGTTGGTTTGCAGTGATGGAACGTGCCATTCTTAAGCTTAATCAGCCATGTATATCACTATAGGCCGTTTTATTTATTTAGCTGCCAGAGAGATGTAAACATTGTATTTTGATAAAACTAAAGGATGGCTGCTGTAATGGGGTTTTAAGTATAGCTAGCTACGTGGGGTGGTAAATTGAAGGGGGGGGTTTCGTTTGGGGGCATGGCCTAAGTATGAGTGCTTAGGCCACGCCCCTAACAAGAGCCCAACCCTTGTATTCAAGGAGCTGTGGTTAAAGAATTGCCTGAGTGGATTGCTGACCCTCCCAGGCAACCCTTTAACCATTCGGATCCTTGAATGCAATGGGCTGCCTGCTCCGTGGTGTCCCTTTTTTATTCAACAGAGGGCAGGCTGGGTTGGCCAGCCTCTCCTTTTGTTTCTGGGTAAAGAGCTAACATGCAGTGGAAACCTTTTAACCAAGCACGGTTAATGGGCTGTATGCTGCATGGTAGCTTTTTACTCAGAAACAAAACGAGAGGCTGGCCAGCCCCGCCCTCCTCCCGTTTCTGAATAAAGAGACATCCTGCAGCAGGTTTTAGCCGAAGCGCGGCTCAGTTACAGGGCTGCCTGCAGGCGTCAGCACTTCGGATTAGACACAAAGAATAAGTAATGCCTTTTCTTTTTTCTAATCCAAAATGCTGACACCTGCATAGAGGTTGGCGTGACTAGGGCTAGTCAGGGGGAGCCCGGTTCGGTAGCCCATCGAGACTTGCGGGACTTCGCCCTGGCTAGCCCCAGCTCACTTAAAAGCACTGGCTATGAACCCATGTAGACTGCAGCTCCACTAATTGCACGGAACAGATCACACACGTGTTTGCTTCTGTACACACAGTCGCCCTCCCTGGAATTGTGATTTTGTTCTGGGAAGTGCGAACAGTGCAACGGCATCCATGCCAATGTTTGCACTTGTGCTTCCTGCCCTGTCTGTTCATGATTGACGGCCTTAGCACGGATGCCTCAGAAAACCGGCGGCTTTTAGCAGCAGCAAAAAGCATGTTGTTTCCATCGGAATCTGGCGGACATGCATTCAGATTTGTATGACGGAGAGGATGGAGGTGGCGACTTCCGGCTTTCCTTCTGTGCCCCTGCACCACACATACACTAAAATCAGCAGGCACATGCAAATCCAGTGCACACATGTGTAGGAGTGCGTTTTACGAACATGATCGTTTTAAAATGACCGGATCTGCATCTGTGTAAAGTAACTGCACAGCAAGCCATCCTGCTTATCATGGGCGTGATTTAAGGGGGGCGGGGGCGGCAGTCGCCCCCCTCCCCCCTACCCTCAAACTTTTGTGGCACGCCATTTTGGCACACACATTTGGCTGGGGCCCCTTTCGTTTCAGCAAAGTTACTCCACTGCCTGCTTTCTCTACAGTGCTATGGTTTTTCCATGTTGTTTACTGGGTACTCACTTGCACCTGCCGCCGCTCCCTTGGGGCAATGGCTGCTAAATTATAATACGATTTGCTTATAGGTCTGAGCAAAGAAGCAAACCACCTCCAATTCAGGAAGATGCTGAAGGCGGAAGGGTCCCAAGCTTCCTCCATAGGTCCGATCCTGGAATGGCCTTCTCAGCCCTGTGCCTCCAGGCCCATGAAATGAAAAGGCTCCTATTTGGAAGAGCCTTTTGCACACCCCCAACCTCTTCTGCCTGCCACCCCCCCACCCCCTTTGCGGCTGACAGCGTGGGCCCATATTTTTGGGAAGCCTGGCGCAGCCTTGTTGACTGGGGTCAGTTCATGGGCGGTTGAATACGGGGTGGTTGTTGGAATCCTACCTGCAGAGTCCTGCTTTCCTCTAATATAGCTGCGCGTCACAGTCCCTTGAATTAAGCGAGTTTCCTTGATCCGGCCAAGGCCACACACAGATCCTGTTTAGATGCCTTAAGACCTCCCCTCCCCCACGCCAGGATCAGGTAACAGTGTTTGCACTTTACATGCCAGGTGTTCATGAGCCAGATGTTTGATTGTGCAGTGCACGCCACCCGCCCGGAACTGGCTGGGGGAGGTGACTGGTGCGCATTCCATTTGAATGTTTCAGTGCATGCTGTGAAGAGTCGGGAATGACACTCGGACACAAGTTAGCCATGTTTTATCGTTAGTTTTATTGAAAACAAAAGGGTTGGGAAAAGGCCTCCCTGACACTGCTCTAAGAGGAATTTCCCTACCTAAACCAACAACTAAGGATCTGTTCATGTCAGGATGTCAAAATCAAAACTGTCCCTGTGTCCAAAAGGTCTATTCTGACCCTCATACTATGAACTAAACTATAACACAAGGACTTTGTAAAGGAACATGAACAGCCCCTACACAAGTTCTCCAAGGTAAAAGAGCCCTGGGTTCAGAGCGTGCTTCCATTCCCCTGGATTTTTCCTCAATACAAATGATTCTTGGTCTAGCAGTTCTTTGAGTCTTTTTTGGGCACCAACAATACTGTTATTTACAAAGGTGTTTGCCTTGTAGTTTCACTTCCTTCAAAAGTTCCTTTTTGTTTAGCAAACGCAGCTCTATCTTTTCGTGTGACTTCCTGTAGATTTGCAACTACCTGGCATACTCCCCTGCCAGGACTTCTTATGCACTTGTGGTTGCCTGGTATACTCTCCTGCCAGGGCTACTTGTATTCACACACACTTGTAACTGCCTGGTTTACTCGCCTGCCAGGACTTCTTATATTCACGGATGGTTCCTCTTTTACTTACACAGTTGTGTAAACCCCTTTTGGTATATTACATCTCCTTCATAATTCATTCGATTTGGGTCACCGCCCCGAACCGGTATATTTGGATTCCACACACTCCTAGATGGCTGGGTTCCTTATTTGCAGCATGCCATCTTGGTTTTGAATCAATCTCTTTATTGTCTCTGTTTGTTTGGCTTTAATTGTTATTGTTTGTATTTGGTGCAGTCCCCGAAATGCCCTGGGGTCTCCCCTATGCCTGGGTTGACTCACCGGTTTTTTGTTTGGCATTCCCGGTCCCGTTCATGCTTACAAAGCAAAGGTTTGCTGCCTGCTTACCACTCTGGACTGCTCTTGCATCATTCCGTTCTCTCTTGCGGCTTCACCTCAGCACACCTGTCTCAATCCAGGTCCTGGTAGGTGAAACACTGCCTTTTTCAGATGCTGACCGCCCAAGCGTCCTCCAATGACTCTTGGCGTGTCTGCGGCACATCCTGTCCTCGCAGGGTTTCTCTGCTTCCTCTCTGGCGAGCCGCTCAGCGCTGCCACACTGGTTCGAGCTGCCAAGCTCCACAAGCCTCGCAGAGAGGTGCGATGACTTCTGCCAAACAGCAGCAGCCTCTCAGAGTTTGCCTTCGATCTTGTCCCACGCACAGGTGCATTCCGAAAACAACTAGAATGCTCATTGAGCTTGAGGCTCCTTCTGATCTGCATTGTTATTTCCTTCTTCCGTGTCCCAGTATTTGGGCGACTGTTGGAAAAGAAGTCCATTGATGTTGATAGAGATTACTGGGAAAATAATTTTCAACAGTTCTGAATGATGAGCCAGTTCTATATGGTGGATAATTCGAACGGGCAAAGGTAGCCTCAGAGCTTTTACATTTTAGACCAGGGATGGAAGTTTGGCCTTTAGGGTTTTGGGGAAAGCTTTCTCTATTTTCCCTAAAGGGGGTTGTAGATGTTTGGCAATAGGCCATTAGGGTATTGGGTATCAATGGATCTTCTTCATGGGCAAATGGGGATACCATGTCTCATCCAATGAAGCCATGACATCTCTCCGGTGGTTATCTCCTCCCATGTGATCCTCCCTCAGATAGCCGCCCCCAGGGTCAAGATCGGGTAACGGTTGCTGTCGCTTGGCCACATGGGAGCAGGTTAAATGACCCCATTATATTCATTACAATGACTTTAATTATGTTAAGGACGGCTCCGCATGTAAATGGCTCATAGTTCCTAGCCTGATCATTTGATGCAAGCGATGGGCAAATAAGTGGTCTTATTTGGAGTGTGAAACTCTCCATTCACTTCCCACCCCCTTCAAATATAGACTTTTGTTTGTTTTTAAGGTTGAAAGATGGAATAGCTCAGCGAGTTCAGAGCTTGCCCAGCCATTGATGCCACGCAGGCCATGGGTTTGAATATCAATGATGCTGACTCAGCCCTTCATCCTTTGAAGTTGGATAGATTTAATACTATTGAATTTGGTATGAACAGCCTAGCAGGAGGAGGAATCTGACATGTGGAGCTATGATATTAAAGTATTTCCTGCTTGCATGCAGATTCTACCAGTGTCCTCACTTACCCACCAGGCTAGTACCCATGAGTCCTCTGCCAGTGTCCTCACTTACCCACCAGGCTAGTACTCCATGAGTCCTCTGCCAGTGTCCTCACTTGCCCACCAGGCTAGTACTCCATGAGTCCTCTGCCTGTGTCCTCACTTGCCCACCAGGCTAGTACTCCATGAGTCCTCTGCCTAGATAGCAGCAGGCTGAGATGCACTGCTGGGGCTGCGTGTGTGTGGTTCATGGACGCTTGCATGCAGATACTACCAGTGTCCTCGCTTACTCACCAGGCTAGTACTCCACAAGTCCTCTACCAGTGTCCTCACTTGCCCACCAGGCTAGTACTCCATGAGTCCTCTGCCTAGATAGCAGCAGGCTGAGATGCACTGCTGGGGCTGCGTGTGTGTGGTTCATGGACGCTTGCATGCAGATTCTACCAGTGTCCTCGCTTACTCACCAGGCTAGTACTCCACGAGTCCTCTACCAGTGTCCTCACTTGCCCACCAGGCTAGTACTCCACGAGTCCTCTACCAGTGTCCTCACTTACCCACCAGGCTAGTACTCCACGAGTCCTCTACCAGTGTCCTCACTTACCCACCAGGCTAGTACTCCACAAGTCCTCTACCAGTGTCCTCACTTACCCACCAGGCTAGTACTCCACGAGTCCTCTACCAGTGTCCTCACTTACTCACCAGGCTAGTACTCCATGAGTCCTCTACCAGTGTCCTCACTTGCCCACCAGGCTAGTACCCATGAGTCCCCTAACAGTGTCCTCACTTGCCCACCAGGCTAGTACTCCACAAGTCCTCTACCAGTGTCCTCACTTACCCACCAGGCTAGTACTCCACGAGTCCTCTACCAGTGTCCTCACTTGCCCACCAGGCTAGTACTCCACGAGTCCTCTACCAGTGTCCTCGCTTACTCACCAGGCTAGTACTCCACGAGTCCTCTACCAGTGTCCTCACTTACCCACCAGGCTAGTACTCCACGAGTCCTCTACCAGTGTCCTCGCTTACCCACCAGGCTAGTACTCCACGAGTCCTCTACCAGTGTCCTCGCTTACTCACCAGGCTAGTACTCCACGAGTCCTCTACCAGTGTCCTCACTTACCCACCAGGCTAGTACTCCACGAGTCCTCTACCAGTGTCCTCACTTACCCACCAGGCTAGTACTCCACGAGTCCTCTACCAGTGTCCTCACTTACCCACCAGGCTAGTACTCCACGAGTCCTCTACCAGTGTCCTCACTTACTCACCAGGCTAGTACTCCACGAGTCCTCTACCAGTGTCCTCACTTACCCACCAGGCTAGTACCCATGAGTCCCCTAACAGTGTCCTCACTTGCCCACCAGGCTAGTACTCCATGAGTCCTCTGCCAGTGTCCTCACTTGCCCACCAGGCTAGTACTCCATGAGTCCTCTGCCAGTGTCCTCACTTGCCCACCAGGCTAGTATCCATGAGTCCTCTACCAGTGTCCTCGCTTACCCACCAGGCTAGTACTCCACAAGTCCTCTACCAGTGTCCTCACTTACCCACCAGGCTAGTACTCCACGAGTCCTCTACCAGTGTCCTCACTTGCCCACCAGGCTAGTACTCCATGAGTCCTCTGCCTAGATAGCAGCAGGCTGAGATGCACTGCTGGGGCTGCGTGTGTGTGGTTCATGGACGCTTGCATGCAGATTCTACCAGTGTCCTCGCTTACTCACCAGGCTAGTACTCCACGAGTCCTCTACCAGTGTCCTCACTTGCCCACCAGGCTAGTACTCCACGAGTCCTCTACCAGTGTCCTCACTTACCCACCAGGCTAGTACTCCATGTGTCCTCTACCAGTGTCCTCACTTACCCACCAGGCTAGTACTCCACAAGTCCTCTACCAGTGTCCTCACTTGCCCACCAGGCTAGTACTCCACAAGTCCTCTACCAGTGTCCTCACTTACCCACCAGGCTAGTACTCCACAAGTCCTCTACCAGTGTCCTCACTTGCCCACCAGGCTAGTACTCCATGAGTCCTCTGCCTAGATAGCAGCAGGCTGAGATGCACTGCTGGGGCTGCGTGTGGTTCATGGACGCTTGCATGCAGATTCTACCAGTGTCCTCGCTTACTCACCAGGCTAGTACTCCATGAGTCCTCTGCCTAGTTCCCTGAAGCTACCCATAAGTTCCAACTCTGCGTCCCCCGCAAAACCATCCCAGATGTGATTTCTGCCGCACCCAACCTCTTCCTTCCTCTCACAGTACCGCCTACCACCGCGATCGGCTCCTGGATGGAACCCGTTGTCCATCGTAGACAAATGCATTCTATCCTCCTGAAAGTCCCTGCCTCCTCGTATCCTGGCTCCTGGTGCCCAACCACCTTCATGCCCCATGCTCAATGGACCATATTCATTTCACTGTTCAATTTCTTTCTTGGCCAGTCCACCACTGCACTGGTCCTCTACCAGTGGCCTATGCGCTCCCCTCTACTCTTTGGCAACCAGTATAGAGCCAATCCGCCTTCACCCGAATAAGGTCCATGAACGAGAACCACACTTGGATCTTTCACCAAATTGCTCTCCCCCAAATGATGCAAGATCATGCTCGGTACTGGGTGACCCTCTATCGGCAATCACTGCCCAAAACTCCTTCCTCCCTTTCCCCTACTTCCCTTCTGATGGCAGCATCTGTAAATCAAGAACACAGCTGAGAAAAACCAGCCAATACAGTATGAAAAACCCAACCTCCAAATTCTCCTCCTGCTCCCTTTTGTTGTACTCCTTCTAGGTCCTGGACTTCCAGTTTCTCCTCCGCTGACAACAACATTCTATTCACCTTTGATGCCACCCCTATCTGGAATGACAATGTCCCTTAACCCTTTCCCTGCAAACAGAACCTGCCCAGCCCTTCCCAATCATGCCTAACACCTGTGAGCCTTTCAGCATGCATCCGTCTACATGCCAAATAAGACCCCCTTCACCGGTACCCGCCCACCTGATCCACTTCTGAAATGCCCAGATCGGCCAGACACCCCTAAACCCAACCTTATCCTAGTCCACTTTTGCCCTTCTCAGCTTTGTCCACTACTTCCTCCCCCATTCGCACTCCGCGACCCTGCCCTCCATTTCCCGTTTCTCCAGTACTCCAGACCCCTGGAACACCCTCAAGGCATCCAAAAGAAACCAACCTCGAAACAGTTGCTACTCCCAGTCCAACAAACTGCCCTACCACATCCTCTTGAGAAACCAAGCTTTGTTGTAGTCCTTTGGACTTTCTCTTCCGTCTTCTCCCTGACCCATCCTTCCAATATCTTGCACCCCATTTTCCGCTGATGATGGCTCAACCCCACCCCCGAACTATCTTCCCTGCTATGGTAGCCCTCAACTGCCACCTATTGATCAACTCCAACCGAAATGTTACCGCCTCATTCCTCTCTGAATCCTCACATTACTACAGCCTTGCCACGGTTGAGCCTTTTCTGGGCCTTCCTATAACTGTTCAATGTCGAATGTACCAACAAGCCTCAAAGCCCTCTAGTTCCACCACAAGTCCTGTGCCGCTGAGTGTGAGACTGTGCAACTGCTACTCTATTGCCACATCCAGGGATGTGATTGGCTCTGAACACAACGTTCCATAATGGGTAACACACCATCCATCCCTGCTTAGCTGACTGATCACCACCGTCGGTACTGCTTTGTTGTCCATGGTAACATCTACCGTTTCATTTTCCAGCCTCTTCTCCCACAGCATTAAGGGGCCTCAGGCGCGAGACCTTGGGTTGTTCTGCCTGACTGCATTCAGCCCAATCAGTGGGACATGCCTGACCTTCAGTCATATATTCCTCCAAACCCCTCTTCTTTGTCCCAGTACTAGAGAGTTGTTTTCTATAGGAAGTGTGTGTTGCTCTTTGAGGTTTCTTCCTCATCTCATTACTTTTGTGGGTAGGAGGGGGGAAGGATATGATTGGCAATACCCTAGGAGGGCTGAGGGAGGGTAGGGTAGGTCAGCGTTGGGGAAAGGGGGGATACCATGTCTCGCCTTCAGGAACCCTCTCCCCAATCCCAAAGGACTTTCCACTCCGGTGATCCTCCCTCGCGTGTCCACAATCAGGGTTGGGATCCAAAAACAATGGGCCTTCCCTGGCCACCGGAGCAGAAGATCCCCGGGGAGTAACACTGACAGTGCCTTCCGGTTTCTCGCACATGCCAGAAAGTGCTGATGAGGCAAAGGTAGCCAACAGAACAGCCTCAAAGGGGTCATCCACTGCAGCCACAAGCCAATGTCCAACTCCACTAAACCTGCCAAGCTGACCCCCCTCCCCCAAATCCTATCTCAAAATCCTCCAGTCTCACCCAACCATACCCTTCCTTCTTACATCCATGTATTTCCATAATGCCACACTCCTCTGGGTGTTATTCACAGTGTACGCTAACATACGTAGTGAAGGGTTATGCCCAATTCTCTATCGTCACTGGCACCTTCAGTCTCCTGGTCAACGTCCTCTTCCTCCTTGCACCCTTCTTATGCTCGGACCTCCTTGTGCAGGAGAGCAAATGCATCCTCCGCCTCCTCCCTCACCTCCTTCCACCTCTTCCTGGCCTTCTCTGATGCACCCATGTGCCCACCCTGATACTATAGTCCCCATTCTCCTCCTCCATACCCACGCCCACGTCCCTGTGCCCAACTCATTCTCCTACTCCTGGGCATCCCTCCCCCCACAGCTGTGCACCCTCTGCCTTTGGTCCCCTTCATGTTGCCGCTGTGCACCGGCGCACCTTCCAAAGGTTGTAAACCAGCCAAGCCTTGGACCTGGGCCATCAGTTGTTGGTGCTCAGTCCCACATGTTGAGCCATCCATACTTCCCATGTTCTGCATTAATTACTACTCTGATCGGGGACAAAACATCCACACTCGCCGCCTTGTTGGGTCCCCCCACCCGTGTCCCCTCTCTGCCCAATTGCCTTCTTTCCACTCCCCTACTTTGTAACTACAGCCACCATGGTCAATCACCTCCCACTACTTCTGTATCATTGGGTGGGGGGGTGGGGGGATAGCAATCTTCCAGCGAGTTATCCCCTTCCACCAAGTTCCGAATTCGGTTGTGCAGCTTTTTTTTACTATTATATGGTAAGTTGAGGTCATGTATATAAATGGGGATGGAAAGGGGGTCTCCAGTGGAGTAACTTTGCTGAAAATGTTGTGGGGGACATGACATCTGAAGAAAAGGTGCCCAGCCAAATGAATGGGGACAAAATGGTGTGCCATGAAAGTTGGGGGGACAAACACCCCCCACCCCCCTAACATTACGCCCATGGGGGTCTCCCTCCCCACAAACCCCTATTCGCCCTACTATTTCGGCAAAAACAATTGGGCGAAGTTGTCATTCGGGAAAAAAATGCGGCAAAGATTGCTAGAAGCGCCTGAAGGGCCTGGGAAAGGCGCCTGCTCTTGAGAGCAGCACATCCGAGGCCAGGAAAGACACCTGGGCCTCGCTGGGAGCAGTCCCTACCCGTGTGGGACTGTAGCGACCTCGCACAGCACTCTCACTGTTTCCCAAGGTCCTTGTCTTGCCTCTTAGTCTGAGATAATGTTTTCTTTACTCCCCCGTCTCTGGACTACACCCCCGTCTCGGGACTCGAGCGATTAACCTTTACACGGAACTGCCATAAAGTTCACTTTCTTGCAGGGCACAGAGATAGCGAGTCTCTGCGCCCAGGTGTGGTCCTGTAGTTCTTACTGATTGACAGCCGACCACAAACGGCGCACGGGCTTCCCGCAAACCTTAGTGGGCAACCTTGAGACTCCAGTGGCCAGGCTCGGGCACCAATGAAAAAGTGGCCCACAGTTGCAAGTGGCAATTCATTGCTTTTGTGACAGACTGAGTAGTACCCAAGGGGGAGGTTGTTGATAAAATATGATGCAACTTGTGCAATTCAAAGAACATTTATTCAGTAGCACAGGCCAAAACTACTAGTCTCGTTTATTTAGACATGTGTTAAGCGCACCGAACCCAGTGGCTTCTGGGCGCTGGTTACATGGAAAGCTTGGTTGCAGCAGGTCACAGGCAAAAACATGCAATGGGTACTTTGATTACATAGTGTACATTAGTTAATTACATTTACATTGATAGCGTTCGTTACGGTAATGGTCGCAGGAGATGGTAAAGGAAGCGGTGCATAGATTTTGTCTACCACCACACATCTAGCTTGAGTTAAGTTAGATTTGGAGCTTAAGTAACTTATCAAACCGGCCCACATGTATAGTAAAGTGTCCCACTTTGACCAAAATAACTGGCCCACAATGGCATTTTCTGTTTTTTTGGTTCGGGCATGTCCATCCTTTCACACTGTTGTAACTACTTTCTGCTGCGACATGCTGAAAAAAGGCCTCGCTCTCTTGTCCAGCACTGGAAGCATCCATACTTCATTTACTTCTATATGTATATATGTATGTATACTTGCCGCTTGCCGCAATCTATTCACTACATAGCTAGCCTCAAGAATACTTTGTCTGCTTGCATTACTTTTGCATCTGTACACGTATAAAATGATTTGATATCTTCATCGTTTCTGTGGCATAAGCTTCTTCACCTCGATCTCGAGAAGTCACTTATCTTTGACACTCTCTTGATTCCTTACAGAATATTTGCATGCTCTTGCATCTGCATCTCTTCCATGTAAGTCGGCCTAGCTTCGTCTGACGTCACCGTTCTGCTTCTTCTGGAATCTCATTTAAATGGCCATCATATGGCCTCGTATGCTGGTATGGCTACCTCAATGGGAACCTTGCTTCCAGGATTCTTTTTGGTATTGGTATTCTCACTGGTACCGCACGTGTCTCACACTCTGGCACCCATCATATAGGCAATATAGGCGAGATGGGGGCACTTGGCTCCCTCTAGACACATTTGTGACCAATTAATTCACTATTGGGCCTAGGGAGTGAAGGTGCGGGATCCCGCCTGCGCAACCAAGTTTGACTGCACGAGAATTGTAACAATATTATTACGCAGTGGGTGATTAAATTCAGCACGTTCGATATCCCTGGTATTCATTCTGTACAAATTCGGGATCTCAGAAAACACTGTTAAAATTTCAGTCCTGTTAAGAATTAAATTTAGATCATCCTTGAAATCACTTTCAATCGTAAACAGTTGTTTGGAAGTACTCAATGACCAACTTCCAGTGTCAGTCTTGAGCTGTTCCCGTCAAGTTTATTTATTTTTTTGCCATGTGATTTATCTCCTCCAAATTATTTGTTCTTCCAGTGACTCCCCGGAGTCCCGTTTAGCTGTGCATATGGAATGTTGGACACTTCGTTCTTATTTTCTATGATCCCCACTTTCTGGCCATATCGAATCAGCCCCCTCCCAATGTTCTGTGGGGGAGGGGTCAAAGCACGGTTCGACAAGAGCATCCTTCCATTGTAAGCTGTAGTCCCGTACCGACGCTATTTTTCAGGATATTGTTGGGGTCACAGCCCCTAGTTACCACTACCAGATGAGGTGGCGCCGTTATGACTCTGCCCAATGGGATGATTGGCACCGTTTCCTGGTCAGGTCTCTACGTGGCATGCTGACGTAATACTACTCCATCGGATTCAATGCTTTGTACCTCACTCTCGGAAATGTCTCCTCCTTCCGAGAAACTGTCCATTATCCTTCTGTCGTTTTATCCCCTCCTCATGCCATGAATTGGGACAGGTTGACTTAGGCTTTGCAAAGGCGCCTGTTATGGTCACATTCCTGAGGAATTCAGCAATCTCAAACTTTTTCCTATGGGAAAATTTGGAAATACCACACAAAAGAGGCCCAGGGTGCAGAGGCCTACCGGGAAATCTCCAGAGTTCCCTATGGGTCAGTCAACCAATAATTGAAGCCCTGCTCCACCTACACCAAATACATCCATCGATAACACCCAGAGTGCCGAAAAAGCATGCATTGCTTTAAATGACATGCTGCCTTGAGTTACACTATATGAAGGAATTAAGTAGGGGTTACAGCACCCCCATACCATTGTCCTCGAGGATATTCAAAAGGAAATTGGATACTGACTGCGTCGAACTAAGCAGAGTTAAAAGCAGATTTTATCCCTAAGAACTCCTCACAACATAAAGGCATGGCAGATCTCTCACAAGCAATTCTAATGCCGCAACATCCGGAACGGGCTTCACAAAAAAAAGATACAAACGTTACCCGTTTATATCAAAGTGCTCCGCAAACACCGCCCGGGCCCCTTAAGGTGTTTGAAATTGGAGCTTATTAACAGAAAGGCAACGCAAAAGAGAAACAACATTAAATCTTCAAAACTTCAAATCAAAACACATTTGAGTGTAAACAAAGATCTTATTAAATACATGCACACCTCCTGATGAGGCACTGCTTTTAAAAGTGGTGAAACACGTGTAGAGGACAACTTGTGAAGATAGAACAAATAAATCTATACTGGAGCGCCTGTCAAATAGTGTTTTGGAGTGTTTTTTATTATTGTTTTCAAGCTCTCTAGAGCCTGGGGAGCTACCAAACACAGACATAGGCAGCGCCAACCCAGTGACAGAACTATCACAAAATTCAACAAATCTCCATTACTCACCTGATCCACTCCGAAACAAGGCTGTTTTAGTATGACCACGTGATGGGCTAATATAGTTCACAAACCCGTGCTGTGACCATCCAACATCTTAAAGTGCATTTGTGAAAATGGGCTCACCCTTAACAAGAGCAGGTGCACTTTTTTAGAGACCAAAGTAGAATTTGTAAATGCATCGCTTAAGACTCTGGGCTCTTGGTCACCCTAGGTAGGGGTTTTGTGTGCACGCTTCCTCCCCTGCCATAGCTTCTTCAGAGGTTGAGTTTTTCGGGCACGGTGAACTTCTGCATGTGGTTCTTCCTAGACTTAGCAGCACTCTGAGCCCCTCCGGCGCTTTCCACAAAATGAATGCGCCTGGCGAGGGTCAGGTGGGGGAGTATGCGGCATTTGGGAAAATGAACCAAGTGCTGATGCCAGGAAAGGTAATCGCTTTCATCACCCTAGCAAGGCCCTCGCCGATCGTTGCTGATGGCCGTGTCACAAGGGGCAAAAGACAGCCCATTGCTTGTGCCAGTAGGACGCAGACCACCGTTAGCAGAGACAGAGAGGCATTTGCAGTGTTATGGGGTTGCCAACATTGTCATCTGTAGTTCTCTGGCCACCCTGTCGCCATAATATCCAAGCATACCACGCTTTGAAGACATAACAATGGCAGTAGGTGCTATACGAAAAACAAAATAAACGCATTCTCCCCATCATGTCTGGCAGGTCCCTGCATCCGCCTGCAAGAAAGTGGAAAGTGGCGGAAACCAGGACATCAATGACCACAACTAGTGAGGAGAATCAAAGAGCAGATTCCTCTTGCTTTAATAAAATGCAGTGGCGTGACTGGGAGCTTGAAACGGAGTGTGAAGACGAAGGGGCGGGTCAGAGTGTCCTGAGGAATTCCAAAGGGAGCGCCGCGCCAGATGAATTGGTCGTGCAGCAAGAGCAATATCGGTTCACTTTAACCGGTGGCAGAAGACGACCAACCAAGAGGGCTCACAGAAACTCCTGCTGACCAACCAGAAGAATCCCAGCAAATGTCCAGGACTAGGAAATTATCATTAGAATCAGGGGAGATGTTTGTTTATTCGTTCACCGTGTCTCGAGCGTAATGCGGCAATCTCTACGCACCCACCCCTCGTCCCCTCCCTACCACTGTCAATTGCTCTTACTCTATCATTTATGCCTCCTGACTTATTTGATAGCAGCTTGTTTCTCTCTCCCCCTCCTGTCCTCTTCCCCTTTTTCTCCTCCCTCTCCCCCTCCAGCACTATCAGAAATGTCGTCAGGCTATGATAGTCGCTTGTTTTGTTCCTCCCCTTCTCACTCTACTCCTACCCACATCGCCCTCTTTTTACATTTTGGCACTACCTCAATTGTCGTCAGGCATAGTAATGTAGATGCATGTCTGTCTCCTTCCCCACCCCTCCCCCCCCACTCCTCTCCGCATGATTGTCTATAGCACTTGCACTATCCGAAATGTCACCTGGCTGATTAAGATAGTTAATTTCTCACATTCTGATTGTATCAAGGACTTGTAAGAATGTCACTGTATTTTCCATGTTCCCTCCCCGCATTGAAGTGCTTTGAAACACATTGTGTTTTGTCGCTATATAAATAAGCAATCAATCTGCGGAATACGGTTTGGGGGGGCGTGGCCCAGACCAGCATATTCAAAACTGTCAGTTTGCGTTTATCCTCAGTCCGAAGGGTACAGCTCATCACCTCAGGCCCTCAACAGACCCACTCGGGAGACGTGCACCCTCACTACGTAACTGCTCTGTTGACTGGTACTTTGAGCTGGAAAGCTGAGGTGTGTCATAAGTAGGGTGACCAGACATCCAGTTTTTCCTGAGACAGTCCGGGGAAATCACCCGACGTCTTGGGATTTATTTATTTTTTATTTATTTTTTGCCGGGACCCGATTTCGAAATCAGGTCTCAGCGCAACTCTTCCTATGCTTTTCACACCCCCATTTGCTCCCCTTCCACCGGCACTCTCCTCCAAAGAGAGGAGTGTGCCTGTTTGTAAACCCCGCCCCTGCCGTCCCACAGGCCAGCGACATAGAAGTAGGACTAAAGTTGTATGTGTATTTACTGTAGTCCTACGTCTGTTTCCAGGGCCTTTTTTTAACATTTTTTTTTATCTGGTCACCCTAGCAATAAGTTACATTAAATGTTCACCCACCTCTTCTCTCGCTACAAACTGCAGCATACCTGAGGAGCAAGGCGGGCTCCATGTGTTCACTAAAAATATTTGCATCTGCATTGTACACCAGGGCAGGCTAGCAAAGGTCTTATGCCTTGCTGTGGTGCTTAATGGGTTTGCTCCATTGTGCAGTGCTTGTAAATTATGAACTGGCCTGAAAGCTGCCAGGATCGTTGGTGGGCCGGCCCGCCCTCTGAGTATTAATGCGTGCGTCACCCCATGGGCTTCTACTACCCAGAAGTGCCTCAAAAAAAGTCCTTGGCAAGCTGGGCCTTCATTCACATGCCCCTTTTTGTGTCTCGGTTGCCATGCAAACCGGGACACGCTACGAATGCCGCCATTGAAAGGCCAGGAATGCGCGTTTGTCTTCATCTGAGCTTTGGTGATGTTGGGGAGGAGGGACTGGGCCGGTGAGTGCGGGATGGGGTCCTTGCCCTTTGATGCATTGAGATATTGAGGGCAGCCTTTGGGCAAACAAAAAGACCAAGGGGTGTATGTGGTGGAGGCAGGTGTTTAAGCCAGTTGAGGGAAAGGGGTGGCCCTGGGTGACCACTGACCACCAGACAATGTTGCTGCTTGCGCCTGGCAGTGGAGCTGAGAAAAACCCGGGCTGGGGCGGCAGGGGTGCCCTTCCCCCACTCTTGATGGGTGCCATTTGTGGATTACAATACCCCAGCTGTTGCTGCTGGCTACATCTGTGATTTAAGTCTTGCTGACTTTCTTACATTTGATTGCTTGTTTGGGGGTGGGGGTATTTTTGGGATACTGTATATACTCTGCTGTACTTGTATATAGTTTTGTGCTATATTACTGGAAGATGTTATTGTTTGTATCTCGCTGTGATTTTACATCTGATGTGTATTTTTTTCTTGTATGAAATGTAAATAAATATTTAAAAAAAGAAAGAAGAAAATGGAAAATGCGTGCATGTCGTGTTTCCTTTATTTAGTAGCTCTTTTTGTGCCCGTTTGTACTTTTTGTGCCCGTTTGTAGACGTGTTGCAGCCACAAGTCTTCGGCAAAATATATTTAAATGAAGAACACTACACTTCACCCGTGATGTCTTTGGGGGTTCGGGGGAGGTCCAGGATTCCGTTATTTCCCTTCAACCACGCCTGTCAATTTGGTCAATGGACCCCACTGCTGCAGGGAGGCTGTACATCATGGTTTTGTAGGCCAGGGGCCACTCGACCATAGGACACATCCGGCCGACTATGGCCTTACCTTGTGCCCATGCAATTCTTAATTTGTGGGGGTGTTTGCTAGGGCTGAGCCCCGGCACTTGTTTCTGAGCCCCGGCACTTGTTTCTGAGCCGAGCCCCGGCACTTGTTTCTGAGCCGAGCCCCGGCACTTGTTTCTGAGCCGAGCCCCGGCACTTGTTTCTGAGCCGAGCCCCGGCACTTGTTTCTGAGCCGAGCCAGCCCCGGCACTTGTTTCTTTAGCCCCGGCACTTGTTTCTTTAGCCCCGGCACTTGTTTCTTTAGCCCCGGCACTTGTTTCTTTAGCCCCGGCACTTGTTTCTTTAGCCCCGGCACTTGTTTCTTTAGCCCCGGCACTTGTTTCTTTAGCCCCGGCACTTGTTTCTTTAGCCCCGGCACTTGTTTCTTTAGCCCCGGCACTTGTTTCTGAGCCCCGGCACTTGTTTCTGAGCCCCGGCACTTGTTTCTGAGCCCCGGCACTTGTTTCTGAGCCCCGGCACTTGTTTCTGAGCCCCGGCACTTGTTTCTGAGCCCCGGCACTTGTTTCTGAGCCCCGGCACTTGTTTCTGAGCCCCGGCACTTATTTTCTCAGACTCTGATTATGATGTGCTGTTTTGGCAATTTTATTATTGTATCTCTCATTCAGTAGCTATCACACAACAAGCAACAACACTCTGCACTGGGCGCAGTCTCTCCACCCTGAGGCGGCTCGTATAGTTATTCACGAGTCGGATGATGCAAGTTGGCAGTGCAGTGCCAGTTCTCCATGGTTCACAATGAGTTGGAAGGTGACCATGCTGGGTGCTTGTGCGGGCAATGCCCACACACTCCTCCCAGACATGCTGAATAACATTGGGGCAGCTCCACTACTGGGATAACCAGCACCACTGCCAGAACACTGTAGGTTGGCAACAAGAGGACGGTCGCCAGCCAGCAGCACCAACGGGCTAAGCCAGGGAAAAGGGCACTGCCTAAGAGGAGTGTCTGCACAAGTGCCATCCTAAACACGGGCATGTTGCTGCAGTGGTTGACAGGCAAGTTCATCCGTTCAAGAATTATTATGCATGTGTCGATCAGTTTACCCTGGGGGGGGGGGGGGAGCACGTTTGCTCTTTTTCTCTGTAGATAGGTGGTCAAAATGTTCCACTTGCCGCCTTTAGAATCCAAGCAAAATGTTAACAATGATGATGTGTTTAAACAAGCACTCGGCATAAAATAACCCACTACTTTAAGGCCAATGTTTGAGCGCTATGAGTAAATTGCACATCTCCATGGGTAGTGCATCCGTCACCCACAATAGCCGGTGTGAGGTGCAGCTAAATGAATCATAAATATGCTGGCACTGTGGCGAGCAGCGGTGGGCAACATCGGGCCAAGTGTTGGCCACCAAAAAGCTTCCCAGGTGTGCTAGAAAATATTTGGGCCCGGCACTTGTTTTACAAACTAAGCTCTTCTTGTGTCCATTTTACTAAGCGCGGTTTCCAGGGAAATAGTAGCCACAAGAGTGAATCCTTCCATTGGTCTTAACTTCTGATTGTACCCCTATTCTGCGCTATTGCTGGAGCCCCCTGTAGTGTAGGACCCCATCGCTTTGCGTCTAGGCTCACGCTACATAAAACCCAGCACATTTATCCATAGAATTTGAGTCTTGGTGACTGAGAAAAGGGACACCTCCCGAATGACAGTACGAAAGGACATCCCCTTTTATTTGAGGGTTTTTGGAAACCTCTTCCCAAGCCTGGGTTGGACCGTTTTGAGGTGCTCCTGGAAATTCGAACGGCTGAAACCCGAAAGGATTTTGGCATGACTGGGATGTAGGTTTGGTGCAGACTAGCAGCAGGAGAGGCGAGGGCAGTGCCCCGAGTGATCCTTGTAGCATGCGGGGAGCCTGATGTACAGCAGGAGAGGCGAGGGCAGGCCCCGAGTGATCCTTGTAGCATGCAGGGAGCCTGATGTACAGCAGGAGAGGCTCGGACAGGCCCCAAAGCGATGCTTGTAGCATGCGGGGAGCCTGATGTACAGCAGCAGGAGAGGCGAGGACAGTCCCCCCGAGTGATCCTTGTAGCATGCTGGGAGCCTGATGTACAGCAGGAGAGGCGAGGACAGTCCCCCGAGTGATCCTTGATGTACAGCAGGAGAGGCGAGGGCAGGCCCCGAGCGATCCTTGTAGCATGCAGGGAGCCTGATGTACAGCAGGAGAGGCGAGGACAGCCTCCCCCCCCCCGAGGGATCCTTGTAGCATGGAGGGAGCCTGAGGTACAGCAGCAGAGGTGAGGACAGTTCCCCCCCCCCCCCTAGTGATCCTTGTAGCATGCAGGGAGCCTGAGGTACAGCAGCAGAGGTGAGGACAGTCCCCCACTAGTGATCCTTGTAGCATGCGGGGAGCCTGATGCACAGCAGGAGAGGCGAGCACAGTCCCTCGAGCGATCCTTGTAGCATGCAGGGAGCCTGATGTACAGCAGGAGAGGCGAGGACAGTCCCCCCACTAGTGATCCTTGTAGCATGCGGGGAGCCTGATGTACAGCAGGAGAGGCGAGGACAGTCCCTCGAGCGATCCTTGTAGCATGCAGGGAGCCTGATGTACAGCAGCAGAGGTGAGGACAGTCCCCCGAGTGATCCTTGTAGCATGCAGGGAGCCTGACGTACAGCAGGAGAGGCGAGGACAGTCCCCCCACTAGTGATCCTTGTAGCATGCAGGGAGCCTGATGTACAGCAGGAGAGGCGAGGACAGCCCCCCCCCTCCCCGAGTGATCCTTGTAGCATGCAGGGAGCCTGATGTACAGCAGCAGAGGCGAGGACAGCCCCCCCCCCCTAGTGGTCCTTGTAGCATGCAGGGAGCCAGATGTACAGCAGGAGAGGCGAGGACAGCCCATCCCCCCCCCCCCGCCAGTGATCCTTGTTGCATGCAGGGAGCCTGATGTACAGCAGGAGAGGGGAGGACAGTTCCCCCCCCTAGTGATCCTTGCAGCATGCAGGGAGCCTGATGTACAGCAGCAGGAGAGGTGAGGACAGTCCCCGGAGCGATCCTAGTAGCATGCAGGGAGCCTGATGTACAGCAGGAGAGGCGAGGACAGTCCCCCCCCTAGTTATCCTTGTAGCATGCGGGGAGCCTGATGTACAGCAGGAGAGGCGAGGACAGTCCCTCGAGTGATCCTTGTAGCATGCAGGGAGCCTGATGTACAGCAGCAGGAGAGGCGAGGACAGTCCCCCCCCTAGTTATCCTTGTTACATGCGGGAAGCCTGATGTACAGCAGGAGAGGCGAGGACAGTCCCTCGAGTGATCCTTGTAGCATGCAGGGAGCCTGATGTACAGCAGGAGAGGCGAGGACAGCCCCCCCCTCCCCGAGTGATCCTTGTAGCATGCAGGGAGCCTGATGTACAGCAGGAGAGGCGAGGACAGTCCCCCCCCCCCCCCTAGTGATCCTTGCATCATGCTGGGAGCCTGATGTACAGCAGCAGGAGAGGCGAGGACAGTCCCCCCCCTAGTTATCCTTGTTACATGTGGGGAGCCTGATGTACAGCAGGAGAGGCGAGGACAGTCCCCCCACTAGTGATCCTTGTAGCATGCGGGGAGCCTGATGTACAGCAGGAGAGGCGAGGACAGTCCCTCGAGTGATCCTTGTAGCATGCAGGGAGCCTGATGTACAGCAGCAGGAGAGGCGAGGACAGTCCCCCCCCTAGTTATCCTTGTTACATGTGGGGAGCCTGATGTACAGCAGGAGAGGCGAGGACAGTCCCCCCACTAGTGATCCTTGTAGCATGCGGGGAGCCTGATGTACAGCAGGAGAGGCGAGGACAGTCCCTCGAGTGATCCTTGTAGCATGCAGGGAGCCTGATGTACAGCAGGAGAGGCGAGGACAGTCCCCCCCCCCCTCCCTAGTGATCCTTGCATCATGCGGGGAGCCTGATGTACAGCAGCAGGAGAGGCGAGGACAGTCCCTTGAGCTATCCTTGTAGCATGCGGGTAGCCTGATGTACAGCAGGAGAGGCGAGGACATTCCACCCCCCGGCCCCCCACCGGTGATCCTTGTGGTAAATTGAAGGGTTCTATGTTCTTTCATCACCAGTAATTTCTACGACTGGCTTTTTAACAAGTACTTTTGTTGTTGTTACCCTCCCAAACCCCTGTGCCCCACCTATTTTTACCTATTCCCTACCCCCGACCCCTTATCTGCCCTTTTCCCAACCCTTTTTTGTAATTCTGTACACGTTTAAAAGCCAGTCGTAGAAATGACTGGCGATGAAACGACATTATATCATTTGAAGGGGGGGGGGGTGCCAGATTTGCAGTGCGTTGCCTGACATTTGCGTATTGGCTGATCCACACTCTGGCTTCCAATCACCCCACCACCGGGTACTCGGTAGAAGGGGTGCCGCTGAAGGCGGACTGCAGAGTGTAGTCCATGCCTGAGAAACTTTGTTAGCTTTTACTTTTTTTATTTTTATAAACTTTTGTTATGCATTGTTCTCTCCCCTTCTCTTAAAGAAGTAAAGGAGAGGAGACAAAGGGAGATGAATAGCAAGCAAATCAAATTTCAGGGAGAAACCTACACTAATGAGGCAAAGGATGGAAGGGAAATGAGGATGGAAAGAAAATAGAGGTTGGCCCCAACTCGGGTATCTGGCCAAAGTGTATGGTGCAGGCTCTGTGTACATTAAATAACTGACTGTTTCTATAATAGTAACCCATTCCTCCTGCCTTACAATAACATGTTAGGATCCAGAATAGCGCTGGTCCGTGAAAGCAATCAACTCTGCACCTTGTGCAATGTCTTAGTACTTCCCGTCGGTGGCGAGAAGGAATTAATTGCCTCCCTTCAAGATCTACATTGAGCAATGTGCCTGGCAGGAACTGGATTCCAGCAGCTGAAAGGGAATTGTGGTTTGAACGGTGGAGGAGAACAGCATTTTAGATTGTAAATGACCATTATCTGGAACTTGTCTGTGTTCAACTTTGTAGCCATCAATGTACTGGCTGCATATAGGCAATCTCGGTGCTCCTAAGACGTTATTACATCGGCAGGCTTTTTTTTGCAACGCATTTTGCTGGAAATTTTCGAACGAAAAATATTGGGGTTGGGTGCGTAAGGGCATATAAGGGGTAAGGGTTGTGTGCGGTATAGGGACTAAAAAGTAGGGAAGGGGGATTTGGGGGACCCCTCCCCCCCAAACATGTATAAATAATTTGATGATTTTCTTTTCGGCCGAAACATTTTTGGCAAAAAACTCAGTGAAAAAAGCCTTCGATCTAAGAACATAGAACCGCTACAGGAGGGCAATGCCAGTGCTCAGATCCGCTTTCAAGGAGCTAGGTCGATCAGTACCAACAAGGGTTACCCCGAAAGAACACTGCATTTTGATTGTCTGCACTGGTCTTATTCATTCTATTATATAGGATTGGATCCATCCGATCGTCCGTTGACCAATTCCTTTACCTGTAGACTGGCAGCAAGATAGTGTGATAAACAGTGTTGAATGCTGCGAAACGGACTGGCGCTCCATCACCACCATTGCCTGCTCCCATTGTCAATCCAGGATTGCTGTTATTTCTGACTAGTGTGACAAATAATGGGATTCAGTCACTCCTCCCCAGAGCGACACTTCTTCTTGTGAGACTAGGGAGATAAGTCTGGTATGCAATATTCCCCTTGGGGGTGGCTGAAAGCGGATCTGACATGGAGAGGCTCCCCTCTTGGGGACAAGAACTCCTGTTCCGAGAAGTTACTTCCTTTTTTATCTCCTACAAGAGTCGAGGAAAGAAATACCTATAACACCAGACTCCTCTCATATGTGTTACTGAAATACTGGGACGATTACATGTCAAGGAGCAGGAAAGACTGAACAGCTGCCTGGCACTGAGACGAGGAAGCGCAATGGAGGTAGGCTGAGCGTGACTCCAGCACAAAGAAAGGACTTTTCCTGGAACTTGGGGAAGCCTCAGTCAGACCTCCTAAAATTCGGAGGAATTAGGCAAACATGGAGAGAGATCCGGGAGTTTCAAACGGGTTCTGCAGAGACCGAGATGTCAGCCTCCCGAGTGAGGAGAAGTGGAGAAGAGGGTCTCTAAGGAACATCTGTGGGTAGAGAGCCTACCGAGAAGTGCTGTGCAGAATGAGCATCCCTGGAGGGATTTGTGCATGGAAAGCAGCAAAGCGAGAGCGAGACAGACTGAGAGAGAAGGAGAGAGAGAAAAAGAAAAGCCTTTCTGTGCTAAAGCCTTTAAGGTGGTTGTACCCCATGCGTTACCGACAACAGAAATAACCAAGAGAAGTGAAGAATGCCTGCCTTTACAGTAACGGGGAGGAACTGGTACACAGCACGCAGTCGGGTACATGAAGATACCCTGAAAGGAAGCCATCCTGCAGAGACAAAATAAAGAACCAAGGGGAGACCCAACCCGATGATGCAAGCCCAACCCAAGAAGGTAACTGAAAGAATTGGAGTCCCGGAGAGTGGGGAGGCTGTGTCGAATGTCTATACCCTAGTTGGCATAAGAGCAAACCTAACTACGGGGCCCCCTCATACTCTTACAGTAATACCGGAAGTCATAAAGACAGTGAAGCTAGCTACTGGACTCCTTACTCGTCCCAGTAGTAGTGAAGAAGGAAAGAGCTGTGTAACCTTTTGCACATTACTCAGATACCGAGGGAGAAAAACAGAGACCTAAGACTTAGTCTCATAGAGGAAGAAGTAATATCTAAAGAGAAAGAGGGTGTTCGTTGGCAAGTTCAAGACACAGAGGAAGATATGGGGTCAATAGCCCGTAGAAGAAAACTTTAAGGAAGCCAAGAGGATTACAAAATAAGTTCAACTTCCATGTCTCGCTCCATTACTCGCTCGAGAGGGTTTCTTGCTGAATCACGATCAGACCCAAATTGTGGGCCGTCTTATGGTCCTAAAATGCCCTTTGCATTTATGCAAATCACCAGGCTTGGGTTCTGTGAAGAGATGCTGCTTTGCGAGACCTGACCTGGGGCCCGCCCCTTCCTGTGTCCCAGAGGAGAGGGCTCACAAGTAAATGTTATCCATTCCTGCACTGCACATTGGCAAGTGTAAATCTGTAATAGGGTGAGGTTGATGGGGCGCCCCTCGCTTGTGGGTACTCGGCCACAGCCCTCCTGGGCTTCCAGAGACACAACTTTCCTTAAAACCTCCCAATTTCTCTGTAGGCTTTTCCACCACAAACTATTTATTTACTAAGAGGAGGAAAGTGGTTGTTGGCAACCATCGCCTTTACTTTGTGTTGACAGGCTGTTGGTGTGGCCCCAGTTTAATGGTGCAAATAGAGCCATGGACCAGGCGCACCTGACACTCGCTGGCGCCATCAGAACGAGGTGAGCGATAAGAGTTGTAAGTCAACGCATAGAACCCATGGTGCTTTTTCCGGTCTCGCGTCTCCCAAGGTGATCCAGAGATAGTGTTACATGGGGATTGCAGCAGTCACGGGAACTTTAGATCTATACTTGAGCCGTGCACACCAGAACGGTTCCGCCATTGCCGATTTAATGTTGGCAATACCTTTAGGATTCTATGCAGTGCAATCCATAACTGTTGCTAAACAATTTACAAAGTTTACTTTCTAAAAACACATGATCATACACTATATGATCCATATGTAGCCCTGGGGAAAAATGATGCCCGACCCGTATTAAATTTCCCTTCGTAGGATCTCGGTTTAAAGGAATTTCACCTTGGCGTTTACTGCTAACGTCGCCTCCCCTTATCATGTTTACAAATGTAAAAACTGGGCCTCAAAATGCTTTCCTCGCCTTCAGGGACTGCATTTTTAGTTCTCAGAATTTCAGATACCTCGTACTGCGGATTGAGAGGGAGCGCATTGGAGTACTAGCAAACCACTATAGTTCCCATGCGTCCCAGCTGTTGACTTGTGGTGTAGAACCTGAACCCAGAAACCTTGCACATCACCAGAATCCAAAACCACGGACGTGACTGTGAACCTTCTGCCATTATTGGATTCCTCGACTCGCCAAACTGCACTTCTTCTCGATCATCACAGGCGTTGAGTGCAGCCATCGACGCAGCTTGCGTTAGGGCCAGGGCGTGCAGCCTGTGGCTGTCCAGATGTTTTGGACCACTACTCCCATGGTCCCTCACCCTAAGCTGGCTAGGGTTGATTGGTGCCAAAGGTTTTAGATCCATGCGTAAGGGGGTGTATCAATGCACTGCATGTCTCTGAGATGTTGGTAAATGTTACCAACGTGTGTACACACCCTAAGGTGATACCCAAGCGTCATTTACTTTGTGATCATTGTATTGCTATGAACTTCTGTCACATCTGTATGAAAGATTATTTGACCGGGGCCCCCAAATTTGAAATGGTTAAAAACGTATAAAGCATTGGAAAAAGATATATTTATTTACAGCAGTTTTACCATAGGGGAAGGGGTCCATTCACAGCATGAGCTGCTTGATGGATTTTCTGCAAATATGAAACTATTTGAGCACAAATCCATCCCAGAGAAAGAGAGCGAGAGAATGCATGAGAGAGAGAGAGAATGAGAGAGCGAGAATGAGAGAATGCAAGGGGGCGCACTCATCTTTCCTACATCTTGAATGAGTCATGAACTAATAACCTCGTAAGAACCAGAAATTAAACCATTCTCCGATCTCTAGTTGGAGGGAGTGAGGGGCAGTTTGCCTGGGGGTAGATGTGGGAACGCTGAAGCACTAGCATTTGAGAAGTTTGAGAGTTTTTCTAGGGTTGGGGGGGATTTGTTAGGGATTGTGAATCTTTGTATTCATTTTCTTATTTTCACGAGATTGGTGATGTCCTCGTGAGATTGGTGATGTCCTTGCGAGCTTGGTGATGTTCTCGCGAGAGCATGGTTTACTTTTTGAAGAGCATCACTGACTGGAACGGTACCCAGCGATATTAACGATAACACTGAATCACATCGAAAGCGATTCAATATTCTTTTTTAAAGGCACTAACCAACACTTTCCCCAAATATTCTTGGACTGGAGTTTGATTATATAATGGCATCAGTCCTAAAATATATTGGGGATGGAACCCATCCTTTTGGGCAGGCAGCACGCCGCTTCGTGCATTCTCGCGAGAATTTACTGTAACTTCTCGCAGTACATGTTCATGGTATTGTCTTGTGAGAACAAAATGGACAGGGAGCCAAAAAAGCTTTTCAAAATGTATGCTATTATGCCAAATATCACACACATTCTTCTTGTGCTGGTAGACCATTATCGCAAAGTGGCCACTGCCCATGGCCGGCAAGCCACGGCCCTGTAATTGGGAATAATCTCTTGGTGTAAAGTTCAGAAATGTTTTGATAATATTGAACATGACCTCTGTCATATCTCAACACCTGTAGTACTTGTTTTATTTTTCATAACAAATCCCTTGAAATTTAGAGAGAACAACTTTAGTTGAAATGACATTAAGGTGACGGCTAAACGCAGCAAAACTCTTAAGTCGTCAAGTGAAGGAAGTGACCCCACTTTAACTCCAATTTACCCCCGCCCCCATGAGCATATGCATGACATCACTGGAAATTCGAGCTCACTGTACCTCTCTCACGACGTTACTGATGACATCGAATTGGTTATAATGGGAACTGATGCATCAGAATAAAAAAAAACTGTTTTGCGGGTGTCTGTGTGGTGCCCACTAACATACAGGTAAGCCACCTGCTGAGCAACCTTTGATTTGATTGTCCGTGGTCTTGGCCCAGTGGCTACTTTGAGGGCATTGGTGGGGCCGACAGGCTACTGCCAGTGGCACATACTCACTACAATGGTAAAGCTGCCACTTGGCTTGGCCAAAGCACAGGCCCTGTGGCTGCCTTGCGGGTGGGGCATGGCTGAGGAAATGCCCTGAGCAGTACCACCAGTGGCCCATGGACTCGCTATGGTGATGCCAGGCTAGGTGCCTACTTGGGTGCATAGGTGGGTCCCAATCCATGGTGGGTGGCTAATTTGGGTGCCTTGACGATGGATGGGGGAGTCGGTGGCTAATTTGGGTGCCTTGACGATGGATGGGGGAGTCGGTGGCTAATTTGTGTGCCTTGACGATGGATGGGGGAGTCGGTGGCTAATTTGGGTGCCTTGACGATGGATGGGGGCATGTATGAAGGAGTACAATGTTAACCTCACAGATGAAACTGATGTCATCACATATGATGTCATGGGAAACTGCCTGGCAAAGTAAAACATTCAGTGTCCTCCAGTTTCCAGTTATGTCATTGGTGATGCAGTAAGTGATAACATAGATGACATCACATGTGATATCCTCAGTCACGTCAACATGTTCTCATGGTCTGCGCAACAGGGGGCTTCCAACTAGGGTGGCATTGCTTCCATCACCGATTCCACTTGTCGAATTCCTATGGTTTTGATGTTCAAAACCATTACCCAAATAGAGAGAGCTAATTGTGTAACGATTTATTGAGGAGCCACCCTCAACACAGTGAGTTCCTTACCTACTTACTTAAGTGGTTATGCAACAAACTGTTTAACAGATTCTTTTTATTTTTAGCCCGATCTTAGAGACATATAATGCCCCTTGGATCTCTCTCCCTTGAGCTAAAAAAGAGCCAAGGACCAGGCTGGTGTACGGGAAATATATTGATATTTATTTAAATTAAAAGTAATAGAAGTTAGCACGAAAAGGTCAAAATCCCACTGTATCCGTGGCACAACACAATCAACTTCTCTCAGCATCAGCAAATCAGAAAACGGAGTTAAAAAAACATCACCACAATTCTTCCCTTTCTGTAAATTTCACTTCACAAAACAATTACACTGAGCAATAAAGAAGGCACTTATGTAATGTTGTGCAATTTCGATTTTCCTGCAGGCTTAATAGGCTAGCAATAGGATTTCAAATACATATGGCAATTATGATTTCGCCCACACTTCTGGTTTAAAATGAACACAGGGTGATTTAACGTTTTGTTATTCAGACGCTCTCCCAAGCCCCCCTTGCTTTGGTCTATGTTGGGAAGTCAGACAGAAAAATTGGAAAAATTGGAATGATTTGGGGAATTTTGGATTTCAGACCCCCCACCCCCTTACTGAAAGGCCTGTGTTGGGAAGCTGGATAAAAAAGGTTTGATTGATTTAAGAACAAAAACAACCCTCTTCCTTAAAGAAGTCGGGGTCAGCTGGGCAACAAGGATTACCCAGTTAAATTATAGGCTATAGTTTTCAGCGCACACTGGGAAGTGAGCTTTGTTCATTTCAAATTTTAACAATATCCACACAGTAGTGTTCTGCCAAATGGGGAATTAATTCAATTAATAATTTTGGTCATATAGGCCATGGATCTACACAGTTTTGAACCCTCCTCCCCCCACACCCATTATAAAGGGAAAGGATTCAAGGCAAGCAGACTACCCCACCTTTTGGTTTCCCAGGGCTCTGTTCTACTTACATAGCAAGCCTCTGTTTAAGGTTCAGAAAAGCTAGCTGCTTCTCAGGACACTAACGAAAGATAGGGCAGGGGTCTGGTCACGCCACTCTCAAGGATGGCCTCCTGCTCTCCACCAGAAGACCCAGTCAGCTTTGAGGACTTCCTAGAAATGGACAGATGCATTCTCAGCAGTCTCCTCTGGTGTCTCCTTAGAGCTGTCAGATACGTTTCAGCAGTCTTCCTGATGGTCTGTCTCTTCACTCTGTCCTCCTGTCTGTCTCCTTTTTCTGGCTGTTTCCTGTCCTAGTGCAGTCCCCATTATATAGCAGCGATGGCGCCACCAATTGTACAATCATGGGTAAATACCCTGCAATAATCTCTGCCACTAGTATTGGACAGTTACCCTTCTCTCTCCTCTCAAGCCCAGCCTCAGGATTGGTTTAGGGGTTTGGAGCAACATATGGCAATTCCCATTTGTCATCATCCTTTGTTCTCCTTTCAACTTTTTGGCAAAAACTAGTTATGTATCACAACTTCATAATTATACTAGCAGCTGCCAGACTAAACATATTTTCTGTTTCCGCTAATCATGGGGAATTAGATAAGCCAACCACCAAATCTGTATCATGTAGCACAGCCATGTGGCACCTTTCTGCCATTTCCATAAAAAGCAAAACAGTTATGAACATCTAAGTTATTAAGCCTTTCCTAATTTCAATTTCCACCCGCTCACCAACATTTGGAACATGTTCAGATCAGCCAGAAACCTAGTTTAACTATCCCTTACACTCCCCAAAGTCACAGGAAGATGAATTTTATATCCCCCAAATCGCCTGGAAATGACATAAAAAATGGTACATAGATGAAATCCATCCGTCTTATGATGGCTGAGAAAAAGGCCTAAATGATAATAGTACTTTTAAACAAACTGCGAATGTTCATTTGGGACAAATGCTCCTGCCTTCCGGCCATTTGGTTTCACTGGGTCAGCCTGTACCTCTCAGTCTCCTTTGTGTTGGAAGATTGCTCTTTGAAGTGGGTGCCCCAATTGTCGCACATATTAGCCGTGCTCCAGCCAAGGATGACTTTTCTTGATGTCTTTGCTTTCAGAGCCAGCAGGTCTGGAGAACACTGAATTTTTGTTTGTGTTTAAAATCTTGTTATTCATGTGAAAGTGAATTCTGTTAGGGGCCTTTTAATGCATCACACAATTGGGTGTAGAGAATGAATGGACTGTGGTGATGGGCGTACATTTACACTGTGCCAGAGAGATCAACATGTCTATAGATGCTGTACCAAGTTGCCTAATTTATTTGAATGTTAAAAGTTTGGTACCTCACAAATTGGCAACAAATCTCAGTTATCAGAAAATAAACTCTTGAATACAACCTTCGCTCGTCAGGTCCCAGTAGTCCTGGCCAGCATAGTCCATGTGCAGGTTCAGTGGAGTTGTAGTCCAAACTCCTGGATAGCCGCAGCTTGCAGACCCCTGACCCAGAAAGATAGATTTGCCTCATAGATCAGATCCACTTAACCTCCGCAAGTCGAATATTGTTTGGAAGAAGCCTCTGAGCTGCATGGGTCTTAAGATCGAGGCGGCCCACTCACAGTTTGGATCTATCGCACCTCTTCCTTAAATGTGGATCTTGCTGTGCCACCGTTTGTGATGCCTTATTGGCAGCTTTTCTTTCACTGCTCTTCAGCAGGGAACGGCCGTATGTATGTTTTGTGCAGAACAGAACATGCCAATAGCCAATTACAGCGCACATTACCAAAATGTGCCATGCAGGACAATCTGTTAACATTTTATAAGTAATGAGAGTCTAAACATTCTGTGTTTTAATAATGTTATGCATGTCCTTTACGCTTTGATGTTAATCATGTGTGCATTCAGAGCCCACACTTACCTTCTCCACCCTCTGCTGCCCTACTGTGGAGGTGAACAGGGCTCTCTCAGGGCACCTCTGTCTTAACTTGCATCATGTACTGGACATTAAGCACTAAGACCACTGCTGGGTTATCGCGATGCACCCTGATTGCATCATGTACTGCGCAAGTACTGATGTGCCCCCCTTCTCTTTTTTTGTAAACATATTTATGGACTTGTTTACAGACTCTTGTTTAGTACATGCATCTCCAACATGCCAGTCCATTGTGCTCCTTGCAGCCTTTATCGGCCGGCTTTTTTCTCGATCAATGTGGGGGGAGTCCCTCCAACACCCACGTATTTGTTTTATCTCACCTTCTAGGTCTACTTGCATCCAGGGAAGAGGCACACAATCCACCCTATTGTCCATGCCTTACTTTATGCAATGATGCCCCCCCTCTCTCACAGCCTGGCAAAGGCCATTTCCACCTTGACTTATCCGTTTCCTTCTGTTTTTGGTGGGCCACCTGGATCTAGGTTATTTGGTCAAGGAGAATTTGTCGAATTAGATTTCAACAAATTTCATTTTTGTTAACCATTTTGCTGCAAATGTATGGGAGGCGTTTACCCCCTCACCTTAATTATTACCCTTCCCCAACCCCCACATATATTTGCGTGAAATTCAGTAACGAAAATTCATTGAAATTGACGAATTCTTCTGTGCAGTCATCTGCCTATCCCGTCCACCTCCATCCTTGGTCACATGATGCCTTTCCCCGGCTGCTGCCACGTTGGATAAACGCCCCATCAGCTCTGCCTGTCTGTGAGGTAGTATACCTTCAATTCCTTCTCTCAGGGACTGGTTGACTCGTGCTTGTAAGCTCCCTTTGACGATCTTTTTTGCTGCTTCCCTGGTTGAGTAGAAACTGACGCACTGAAATGGCTGCCACCCCACCCCAGGCCATCCTGAATCTCTTTCCAGATTGCATCATGTACTAGTACCCACGCACTTGGACTTCTTCTGCGATCTCACCCGGGGCATAGACCGAGCATGCCTGTTACTGTTTTGCATTTCTGCTGCTAGCTTGGCTAAGCCTGGCTTTCTGGTGATGTGATTGATGACCAGAGACAGTGGCTTTGTCTGTAGGGTGACCAGATTAAAAAACAAAAAACAGGACAGGCCATAGACATAGAAGTAGGACTAAAGCAAACACACATAACGCTGTAGCCCTACTTCTATGTCGCTGTCCTGTAGCGGGGGATGTGGGGGTGGGGGGGTGTGTGCTCACAGGCACACTCCTCTCATTGGAGGAGAGCGTCCAGGGAGGGAAAGGGACCGTAGCCACACACCCTTCCAATCCTGGGACAGGGTTTATAAAATAAAACGACTCCTGGGACCGAGAGCAATTTCCCAGGACTTTTCTGGGAAAACCGGGACGTCTGGTCACCCTATTTGTCTGCCAAGTGGGAGGGAAAGGCATAGTTGCCGCTTTGAACACTCGGCAGCCAGCTTTGCATGGGCTGCATCGTGCCTGCTTCTAGGAGCAGCCACTGACCTTCAATGACTGTAGGTGCCGTCTGGTTTGCGTAGACCTTTGATGCAGGCAGCATTTTGGAGGCTGCTTCTCGTAGGTGGGTTGGGGGTCGGTGGGCACATTGTTTTCAGACGTCCAGATGTGATAGGACCATGGCCTGTATGATGGATCTGAAGTTGGTGTTGGGTTGGAAGGGCAGGGTTTTTCCACAGATCGGATAGTTGGTGCCATGCTGGAAGGTTTTTTTTTTTTCCTCCCCCTCTTGTTCCGCTCTATACCTGGACTGGCACAAACAGTGTTTGATACATTTTTTGTTTTGTAACTATCTAGGGCATGTTAAAGCATGCATTGTCATCCCCCAAGGGTCACGTCCTAAAAATTAAAGTGGGGGTGAGGGGGGGCGACTCCTCGGTAAATGCAGTGGGATGTGACAACGCCAGAAATTAGCATATCAAGGTGAAATATGCACATTTCATTAAATTGGCTTTGCATAACCACCCAAATTGCACAGGACGAATGGCATTTGCCTTTCATAAAATCGACACACACACAAAACCAAGAGAAGATAATTTCTTCTAACAGTGTTTTTCTAAACTTTAAAAGGTGTGCATGGTTTAAACTCAAAGAACCAATACAAGTGTTTTCCCTGGGACCTGCAGTACCGAAATGGGACCTTTCACCTTTAGTTGTTCGTTATCTTTCACCAGGTTATGTAGTGCAGTGGTGAAGTGTCCGGCCTGCAAACCTGACGACTGTGGTTTGATCCCTGTTGGCGTTCATTCATAAATTCAAAGAGGACATACAATGTTTCTCATTTTAGCCGGGGGGACTGAGTCCCCCCTCTGAATAAAGTGGGTGAACTCCGTCCCCCTGTGTGCACCCTCGACTTGAGCCCTGTTTCAGCTTGAATCCTGCCTGTCTCTGCAGTGCTGGCTGGCTAAGATCCTGGGTGAGAAAGTGCCCTGCATGATGGCATTGAGCTGTGGGGCTCCTGGGCATCCGAGTTTGGAAGGCAGGATCCATAATATAGCAACATGCAACTGCAACCTGCCAGGTGGTGGGTGCCGTGTACGGGTGACTCCGGGGTCCCTCCCACTCTGTTCCTGTGCCAAACATCCACCAGCTTGCGGAGGCTTCCGACCCATGAGTCCTATCCCCGGCCCCACCAAGCACGCAGTGGACCTCGGTCGGGTCCTAGCGTGAAGTGTTTGGAGGCTTGGAATGTCTGTTTTGATGGGGGTTGGTGATGAATCGTATGACGAGGTTATCCAACCAGTCAGAAGGCAGGGAATGCTATATTGTGGGGCTGGTAAGGCTGTGATGAAGTTCTGGATGTTGCCTTTGTTGGGAGTTGAGTTGGTTGTGTGCTGGATGAGGTTGCATGTACGTGACCTCATGATTAGGTAGATGGTTAAACCGACTTTCAAAAACTGCATGCTTTCACTGTTCCCGCCTAACTCCTAAAGTCTCCAGGGGTTGGGAGCTGTATAGAAGCCATGCCTTGTGCTCAGTGACAGCGGCTCTTCCCCTGAGCTACAGTTGGGCCTGGTTTACTCCTATAATATAAGAGGCTTATGTTGAATTGAATTGATATTTTATTTATATCGCGCTCATACACAAGTGTTTCAGAGCGTGTTAAGATGGATTTCTGAACTCTGACCTGGTGGGCTGAGGTTCAGAAGGCCAGCCTAGTTTCTTGGAACAGGGTAACCTCTGGACAAGACAGACCAATCAAGGTAGCTATGGCAGGCGGTCAAGACTAAGTCTCAGGAGGGGTGAGGGTGACTGAAGGACCTCAATGAGGACACAGAGCAAGGACACTTACAAATTACTCCAGACAGGTGTTCTATCAAAAATATAGACACATTTATTACAAAGCCTTTATAACATCGACCATAGCAAAGGAATCACAGTAACACTAATTAAACCAACACATCGCAATCAATACAATATATATACAAGACCATTGGGGTCTAAAGGGTTAAATGCACGAAGTATGTCGACACCCTAGAGGGGAAGGAAACGGGCAGTGCAGATCGTCGTTGGGCCCAGTTAGACATCGACAATATACCTAACTAAGAGGCAGTCCAAAAAGAGAGGAGCCTTGTGCTCAATAGTACATGCAATGCCAGCGCACGCGCTTGTTCCAATGGGCAAAATAGGGTCTCTTCAGGGGTCTCTAGCAGCTCGGGAAGGTGGATGAGGCGATGCAGAACAAGTTCCCTCTATTCAAGAAGGAACTCCACTTGAAGGCAGAGGCAGTTCGAGAGTTCAGGATGGAGTCGCTATTTCGCAATAGCAGTGGAAAGGAGAAGGACCCTCAGGGGCCACTCGTGCGTAAAAATGGCCCCCATGCTCTGGAACGCTCTGCTGCCCGTTCTTCGTAACATTTCGGAAGATCTTCTTTTTCGAAAGACTCGAAAAACTCATCTGTTCTAGCCCTGCTTGTCTGAAGTGGCCCTCTTTCTCTCATTTCATTTAGCACCTTGATGCCTTTCGATTTTTGTTTGAGCTCTATAAATACTTCTACAATACAATAGATTGAGCTGAAGGATGGGTTGGATTGGACACTGCACCAGACCTTCACATTGGCCTGTATTCTCGAAGGCTTGTGCATTGAGCTGGAGGTTGAGGTGTGGGTTGGATTGGACACTGCACCAGACCTTCACATTGGCCTGTATTCTCAGGCCTGTGCATTGAACTGGTAGGTGAGTTGAAGGTTGTAATGAAGCCTGGATTATAAGAGCCCTAAGCACTGAGCTAGGAAACCGGATTGACCCCAGGGTTCTGGCATATGTTACCAGGACTCCATTGACCCTAGGCGAGGTCAAGTGACTGGTTCCTATTATTCGAGTCCCCTGCCATTTGACTCCTCGTCAAGGTGTCTGACTAGCCGGGCAGTGCCCCTGACCTTGTGAAGTGCTGTTTACTCTTTATTAATAAGTGAACTGCTTTTCGCATACCAAGGGAGATCGGACCTATGTTTAACCAGTCACGGGAGAAGGCATGCCAGGCGGTGCCTGTGGGCGGGAGGAGGTTCCTGCAGGCTAGAGCTGTGATTGCAGCTCTTCCTGGCCCTCCCTGCCACCTCCCCGGCCAGTGGGGTAGGCATGGTGTTATGTAGTCTGATATGGGGCCTATGCTGATCTTTAAAATCCACGGTTACGAATTGCGCCCCCTATCACCTCCCGGGCAATGTTGCATTGCGGCATCTTGCCCCTTGCTGCCCAGTAATCGGTCATGGACTACCAATCCCCCCCACCAGTGGCCTATACTAACCTACACTTGCCCATAATTCATTCCTGCTTTTCCTTTTTTTCCTTCCTTTTTTTTAAACCAAATTCCATTTTCGTTAACATGGTAAAAAAATGCAACTGTGTGAACAGAATGAGGATAGTAACCTAAAATGCAATCCTGTACAATGCTACGTATCCTGGTAGAGTGGTAATTATCTCTTGCAAACTATCACTCCAAGGATTACAATTAATCTGTCGGAGCAAGAAAAGCCGGCTATAGTGAAGATCAGATGAGTGAGTGATCCGCAGGTTAGAGTTTGGCTGTGCGAGTGAAGTGATCTCCTCCCCTACCCTTTGGTCCCCATGCCTCCCTTCTAGCTGGTTCCCCCGTATGCCGCTGCATTTTCTGCAGGCTGTGCCCCTTCCCCCCCCAATTGCTTCTGGGTCTGGCCTTCCGACCCACTCTCGCGTCTTAGTCTGGCCTACCAACTTCCCTCTTGCTTCCTGGTCTGGCTTAACACTATCTCCCGCGCTCACATTCCGGTTTAGCCGCCTTTCTCCCACAGCCCCAACCTCTTTTCTGGCCTGTCTTGCTGCTCCCCTATCCAAGCTCGCCCACTTCAGTCTGTCCTCCGACTACCCTCTTGCTTCTCATTCTGGTTTACCAACTCCCCTCTCACTTCTCTGTCTGGCCTACCAACTCCTCTCTCTGTTCTCTGTTCTCTGTCTGGCCTAGCAACTCCCCTCTCATTTCTCTGTCTGGTCTACAAACTCCCCTCTCACTTCTGGCCTAGCAACTCCCCTCTCCCTTCTGGCTGGCCTACCAGCTCCCTTCTCACTTCTCTGTCTGGCCTACCAGCTCCCCTCGCACTTCTCTGTCTGGCCTAGCAACTCTCTTCACTCTTCTCTGTCTGGCATGTGTACGGGTGCAGAAGTAAGTCTCCGACACAAAGGTGGCATAGTTTTGGTTATAAACGTTTATTAACAGTGAAAAGGTTGGGAGAAACGGCATAGCTGTCCCTGCCTAAAAAGAAACGGAGGGAAAATGTCAGGATGGCAAATGGAGTCTGTCACTGTCGTGCCCCAAAAACCTACTTCTGACCCTACCCAGGGTCGGACTGGGGCATACAATTGTCTCAGACATGTGTGCAATGTGTGCATTTATAATGAATATCAATTCAGTAACACTGGTCAGAACTACCAGCCCCATAGTGAAGTCACTTTTCAAACTGGACCGCATTGGCCAAAATGTGTCCCACTTTGTCCCAAAAATTGGCCCACACTAGCATTTGGGGTTTTTGGTTTGGGCCTGACCCTATAGGCCCGTCCGAGCATGACCCTTACACTACTAACCTAAACCAAATGTGTAATGTGTTCTCTTCCAAAGTAAACGTGGTAATAACAATTTGTGCCAAGAGAACTGTTCCCACTGTCTTCTGTGATGAAAACGATAAAAGAAATGTACCACAATGCGTAACTCCAAGGATTAGGGGTTTGCTCCTTTCCCCTGGAATTTGTTTTGGTTCTACTTTAGAAGTTGACAAAAGAAATGTTATATGGCATTTGTAACGTGCCTATACACAGGTGTTTCAAGGCGCGACGAGGCAGGGAGGGGAGGAACAAGGGGAGACAGACAACGATCCTACTAGGCCAGGTGTCATTCAGATCGCGCAAGTGCAGGGGTGGGGGAGGGGGAAAAGTGCAAAGGGAAGGGGAGGGGGGGGAAGTGCAGTACAAGGTAAGTGGCGTAAAGTAATAAATAAATAGGGCCAGCTGGTGGCAAGTGCAAGGTAAGTGCAGAACAAGTGCTGGAAAAGGGGGGGGGCTGTAGGGATACAGAGACAGTCCCGCAGTGCAGAGGGGTTCCAGGGCATCAGTGCAAGTGGAGAGTGGCTGGGCCCAGGACCCAGGCCGTTAAGAGTGGTCCAGTTGCAGAGTCAGTGCAGTTTCAGTGAAGAATATTAGCTGTTCAGCAGGGGAGAGGGAGAGAGAAAGCAGAAGCAAAGAGGAAGGTTTTGAGGTGCTTCCGGAACCGGAGATGGTTCTCCTCAAGTTTCAGGGAGGCAGGAAGGCTGTTCCAGAGGGAGGCCCCTGCCGCAGAGAGAGATCTACCCCCAGCTCGTTGCTTCGAGAAGCGGCTGACCCTGAGGTAGTTGGAGGCGGATGAGCGAAGGGCTCGGGAAGGAAGATATTTGGGAAGAGAGAGTTGAAGGTATTTAGGACTAAGGCCCCAGAAGGCCTTGTGGACAATGCAGAGGGTTTTGAACTTTATCCTCGCAGCCACTGGGAGCCAGTGTAGAGATTTCAGTCCTGGAGAGATACGGTCCCTGGGCTTGAGGCCAAGGACAAGTCTCGCAGTTCTGTTCTGGATGAGTTGTAGAGGGCGGAGAGTGGAGGCAGGCAGATTAAGATAGAGGCTGTTACAGTAATCCAGCTTCGAGAGAACCAGGGCTCGGGAGACAGTGAGCTTCTGGGGGAAGGAGAGGAAGGGAAGAATACCTCTGAGGAGGTGCAGCTGGTAGTGTGACTTCTTAGCGACGTCAGAAATATGAGGAGCGAAGGAGAGTGTGGAGTCGAAGATGACCCCAAGGTTTTTTGCATTGCAGGTAGGAGCAGGGAGGGGGCCAAGGGAGGCAGGCCAGAGAGCTGCAGGGAAGGAGGGAGTGGGTGTACCGATGAGTAGAATCTCAGTCTTACTGGCATTAAGGCAGAGGTCATTGGCGGCACACCATTCCTGGATAGCAGACAGACAGTCAGAGATGAGGGAAGGAGAGGGGGAGGCTGAGGGTAGCCTGAAAATGAGCTGGGTATCGTCCGCATAGCACTGGAAATTAGGGCAGAGAGCGGCGATGCGGTGGGCAAGGAGTGCCAGATACTGGACTGGTTGAACAGCCAGGGAGAGAGATTAGATCCCTGGGGGACACCACAGGTGGAGAAAAAGATGTCGGAGAGGAAGGGCCCCAGTTGGACCTGGGAGGGTCGATTAGAAAGGAAAGAGGTCAGCCACGCCAGAGCATGACCAGTGATACCCAGGTTTTCACGGAGACGGTTGAGCAGGATGGCATGGTTGACAGTGTCAAAGGCAGAGGAGAGATCGAGCAGAATGAGAACACACAGAGTGTTGGAATCGAGGTTCAAGAGCAGGTCTTCACGGATGTTCAGGAGAGCAGTTTCCGTGCTTCTGGCAGCTCTGAAACCAGATTGATGGTCATGAAGACTACCAACAGATTCAGCATGGAGGTTAAGCTGGGAGATGGCCAGTTTCTCCAGGAGCTTGCCCAGGAAGGGAGTGATGGAGATAGGGCGATAGTTAGCTGGGCAGGAGGGGTCGGAAGAGGGTTTCTTGAGAAGAGGGTGCACAAGGGAGTGCTTGAGGGGGGAAGAGAAGACTCCAGAGGCGAAGGAGTGGTTGCAAAAGTCAGCCAGGGCAGGAGCCAGGGAGTCGATGTGGTCCTTGATAGTTTTGGAGGAACAGGGGTGAACCTGTTTAGACGAGACTTTCATAGATCGGACTTATCTGGAAACCTCGTCAGCAGAGAAAAGTGGAAAGGCAGAGAAAGAGGGAGGAGGGGTGACTGCAGAAGGGCCAGAGGAAGAGCAGGGAAGGGAGGGAGGGAGGTGAAAGGAGGAGAGCGAGGACAGGATGTCCTGAGTTTTAGAGATGAAGTGAGAGGCCAATGCAGTGCAGAGGGCCTGGGAGGGGACAGGAGAAGTAGAGACTGCAACAGGGTTGGCCAGCTCCTTGCAGATTTTAAAGAGTTCGGTGGAGTTGTTAGATGCCGCAGAGATGCGGGCTTGGATAAGGGCTCTCTTCTTGGTGAGAACGGAGAGCCGATACTGCCTTTGGAGCAGGCGGCAGGCCAGTTTGTCAGAGGATGAACATGAAGCACGCCATTTCCTCTCTGCAACCCTGCACTTGCGTTTTAGGGTGGCGAGATCCGAGTCATACCAGGAGTTACATTTGGCTTTGGGCTTCAGGCGGATTCTCATGACGGGGGCAAGGATATCAAGAGTAACAGATATAGCAGAGTGGAGCATGGAGAGGGCTGTGTCAGGGTGGGAGTCAGCCGAAGTGGCAGGGGGGGGGGGCGAGAAGGTAGCAGCGAAAGCCTCAACTGACACACGCTTCATGGGTCGGGTGACCGAGAAGGTGGGTGGCAGTGAAGAGGGTGGCTTTGCCTGTGGGGTAGGGAGGGTGAGGTGGGAGGATAGGAGAAAGTGATCACTCCAGGAGAGAGGAGTGGAGAGAGGGACGGAGAGGGGAAGGTCAGAAGAGATCAGAGCATCAAGAGTGTTCCCAGCAGAGTGAGTAGGCCCAGACGGGAGAATAGAGAGTGAGAGAGAGTCGCAGAGGTCACGAAAGAGAGCAGTGGGGGGGCTGGGGGATCAAGGTGGATGTTGAAGTCGCCAAGAAAGAGGAGTTGAGTGGTTGAGGACAGGAGTGAGGGGGAGAGGTCAGCCCACTCAGAGAGGAAGGAGGAAATTTGACCAGGTGGCCGATAATTCTCTCATGGGTGCTAGACCCAGACTCACAGTTCCTTATTCTACCAGCTTGGTGTACTATCCTTCCAAGCACAGGTTGCCTTCTGATCGGTCTCTTTTGCTTTCAGGGTCCCAGGCCCTCTTATTCTCATGTGGGTGCAGGTCCCGGACTCAGTGTGTGGTCGCAATAGCTTGTTTTACTCTCCTGCCGAGCGTATGCTCTCTTTTGGACTGTCTATTTCTCTCAGGGACCCTCCTATCCCTTGGCTCCCATATGGGTGTGGGTCTTATATCAAGTTATTCTGCAGTTGCTCTCCGATTCCTCCCAGACCCCCAGCACCTCTCGGTTGGCCCACGAACCTGTTTCTGTGGTTCCCATCTTCCGAGCAGCGGTGCTTCCCTCTGAGCTGCCGGCAGCGTTCGGGCATTTTCTGCAGCCGGTGTCGTCCCTGCCAGTCAATTTGTGTTCGGGTTTCTCGTCTCTGTCGCGGTTACTCCGCCAGTCTCTTCTCCCTTCTTGGATTGGGGCTTTGCTTTCTGGCAGCTGGGTACATCCAGAGGTTTGTTCGGGCAGCGAGCTAAGTAGCTCCTTCTCTGTGGACTACCTTTGCGCTCCTGTTTGCCTCGGTGCACGGCATCGCCTGCTGCGGTTCCATGTTCGCTGGGTCAGTATCTCCTGGGTTTCCTTCAGGATGGCATGTCGGTTTTCCTCTGTGGTTTTGTTTTGGTCAATCGAATGGTTCTCTGGAGTGAGCGGTCTAGTCTCTCACCGCAGAGTCATCTTCATACTCCTAGTCATCATCTTCACAGTACTTGTATTGGAGTTATATGGGAAAGAGTTGGCATTTTCATGGCCACAAGTCAGGTCTAATATACCAGGTTTTGGCACTGACTGTGAACAGGGAAGTAGAGTTTTGCTTGGGGAAGCTGGGGGGTCTAATTAAGCTGTGGAATACCACGTTCTCTGGGAATGGTCATCCCTAATCCCATAAGAGGCTTCCTCTCCCATGTGATCCTCCCCCGTTGCACCACCCCCAGGGGGGCCATTGTACTGTGGATGTGGCGCCCTGGCTCCATGAGAAAGGTCTGCCCTAGAGGAGAAGGGACGACATCCACAGATTAGTCACTCCTACCAAACTCCCCTCTTGCTACCTGGTCTGGCCTACTGCCTCCCCTCCCCTCTTGCTTCCTGGTCTGGCCTACCACCTCCCCTCTTGCTTCCTGGTCTGGCCTACCGCCTCCCCTCTTGCTTCCTGGTCCGGCCTACCGCCTCCCCTCTTGCTTCCTGGTCTGGCCTACCGCCTCCCCTCTTGCTTCCTGGTCTGGCCTACCACCTCCCCTCTTGCTTCCTGGTCTGGCCTACCGCCTCCCCTCTTCCTTCCTGGTCTGGCCTACCACCTCCCCTCTTGCTTCCCATGTGACCTACCAGAGTAATGTTTTCATATTTGTAGCCCTTTCACACCTTCTGTTCCTCAGGTCCAGTACACTGTACAGGGTCAGTGGATGTGTGATCGGGTTCCTTTTGAAATTGACGCCTAACTAGACTGAAGAGATCACAACCAATCCCCACTGTGTCTCTTGTGGATTACCCGATTACAATTGATTGCGAATGGGGGTTAGGATGCCCCCCTTTTTTTTAGGGTGAGGCGAAGAAGGCGGCTATACAGTTTGTGAAATAGAGGCACAGTCACTCTCCAACACAAGCTCAGGCGGGCAATACCCGATGGAGTGACTCAACATTGCAATATGGGAAAATGTGTTGATCGATCTGTCAGTTTGAAGGCTTAATGCGGGCACTACCACTGTATTAATGCCGTGGCACTGATGGGTCTTCTGGGCTTTGAGGTCACTTCCTGTGACCAGAGCTGAGAGCACCATTAGAATGTTGGTAGCAGGGAAATAAACTCCCTGGGCTACTCCAGCCCTTGAGGGTGCCCGGGTGTGCTAAGCTACAGTCTCGGGGAGACTTAAGACTGTGGGCTCTGCCATTGTGGTCTTAGCCCTGTATGGCCCTTAGCCCATCCTGCTTATTCCTGCTTATTCCACTACCATGGCAACATCCAGCCTTTTCAGAAGCAACACCAATTGCTCCCCGAAAACAAAGTGGGGGAACCTCCCGAAAAAGGGGGGCAACTATGAATCCTGCCAGTGAAGCCGGTCTACATTGATTGATGGGCACGCACATCTCCGATTAACCAATTTTCTGTGTCCTGTCTCGTGGCACAGGAGGTTAATGTCATTCTTCCCATATCTGAGCTCACAGTGGCTTTGCAATTGGTTATTTATAACGCGCTTAATAGCCAGAGGTTTCTAAGGGCGGTCCCAGGGTTTGAACCTGTGGTGCCCCGTGTCGTCTCCCTTCCAAGGCGAGCACGTTGACCCTGAGCTATCCTCCCGTTTCTGCTACCATCATTCTGCTTGACTTTTACTTGCTTGATTGTGGGGTGCACATCGCCTCTGCACGTCTCTTCTCCACAAAGCCGCTAGACTTTTCCCAGCATGCACTTGGTACTTTTCATGAATTCTGTTTCCGTCGATTCTAGTTTTACTTAATGTCACAGCATAGCCAGTGGGGCCTGATATTAATGTAGGTGGGCCCAGCGCAGTGACGTTAACATCTGTAAATGCCCACACAGCACTGCTGAGTGGGCATGTATGGCTTTCGGGTGGGCCTTGCCCGCTCAGGCCCCACCCTGTCTATGCCTCTGCGTCCCAACCAATGTTGAGACCCTTAGTTGAGAAATAATCTGTTGCGCCTGATAGAGGGGCTTAACCGAGGCCGAACGTGCAGCCATATGTTGCCTGCATAGTTCACATGAAACTGTAGAGCCCTAGCATAGCTCCAGCTAGACCTGTCTTCACTCTTTCCCTAAGTTACAACATCCATTTCACCTCCAAGCGCTCCATGTCGGACTGTTGACTGCCTCTTTCCGTAAGGTCCAGCTGGAGTACTGCAGTCCTGCACAGCAAGCGCAAGGATTGGACGTGGCACACCAGTCCCCAGAGTACAGGAATTTGTGTAAAGTAGCCCCTATACATGATACAATGAAAGCGGGACAGTGAAGGGGGTTGACTATGTGCGGGCAATATAGACCTACTAGACTATAATGGCCAGGAACGGTGCATAGATCACGCTGGTCTTCAGTCTTTGCTAGCATCCTGGTCCTCTGACCACTTAGCCTGAAGACTTGCACCTAATGTGTAAGACTTGTCATTCTGAGGGTGTGAACCCAGCGCAGTGAGTAAGACTCCCCTCCAAGGTGGGAGACTTACACCTAATGTGTAAGACTTGTTCTTCTTAGGGTGAGAAGGCAGCGCAATGAGTAAGACTCGCCTCCAAGGTGAGAGTCTAGCACCCACTGCTTGATGCTCTACTGTGCTCCAAGGCATGAGATTTGCAACCGACTAGTCTGGTTAATCCCGGTCAATGGAAAGTAATAGCTCAGTGAGGGTAATTGTAACGAAATTACATCTGCCCCGCAGGAGTACAAGGATGAGTAGTGACTAAACGGTCTACTTATCCCTCACTCTTTTACAAATCAGTGATTCCAATCATCAAGGTGAAACTGACGCAGGCAAGAGATACGGGCAAGAGATACACCTTAGTAATGTTACGCTCGTATAAATAGTTGCATGGTTTGATGTGCAAGAGTTTTTAATAATGAGCCTTTTGAATGGGAATTTTTGGCAGGGAGATTTAGGTCACTACGCAAATGTAACCCCTTATATTCAGGTTCTGCTTATTGAAGAGCACCCAGTAGCACAGAATGGAAGGATGACTGTACAGTGAAGTTTTCTCTACCCCCCTCCACCCTTCTTCAATTTAGACCATGGATGAGGCCTAGTCATTTGTGGTAATGGCATGAATACTCCAGGTGTTGGGGACAGGTGCGTAGTTCGCAGGAGTCATTAACCAGGTTCTCAAAGTTGGTTAATGTGGGTAGGGGTCGTCTGAGCACTACAAGGGACGTAAGGGAGCATTGGATGGAGGGGAAGACTTGAGTGGGTGTGAGAGGCACTCCAAGGGCACTTGTTGTGTGTAATATCAGATCGCACAGGGGTGTGTGTAGTCCAGATGGGTGGTTTTGGAAGGGTTGCACCTACCATTCGTGGTGGCAAAAGGGGTAGAGGGACCAACGGTAGCGAACAAGGGGTGCAAGGGAACTTTTGTCAGGGAGATTTTAGGTCAATGCATGACTTGAATCCCTTCCATTCATGCTCTGCTAGTTTAAGACCACTCACCAGCACAGAATGGAAGCTTGACTGTACGTGAGGTTTTCTCTAAACCGCCCCCCTACCTGCAATTTAAACCACGGATAGCCTGCCCTCAGCTATATTCTTATGAGGGGTGTGAGTATGAAACTGTAACAACCTAAACAACAAAGTACAACAGTCCAAATTAATGGACTGTCCAATCGAGGTTCTATCAACATATATATACTTCAATTAAACCCACCATGTGCCATGATACTTAAATAGAAAATAGGGGAAGATGCAGAACTCTGGGTAATGAAACCGAGTTGAAAGGCAATCAATAACCACAATATTTGTAAAGGATATGTTCTTGGGTTAAAAGGTGATTAAATGTGACATAACCAGTCTCTAGAGCAAAATGATGAACCAAGGAGGCTGTTGGCAGTCAGTAAGTAATACCTCTTGTTCTTGGCGGTTTTACAAGGTTGAACCAGGGTTCAGGGTGTTGTGTGAGCCATTCAAATCCAGCTCGCATGTGGCTGTCACTTTTTTCCAGATGAGGAGCAGGTGTAGAGCCAGAGTTGATCTGAAGTTTGCGACGTTCGAAGAATTGCACCTCATGAGGACCGCCAGCTTCGGTTTGACAGCGAAGATGCTGGCGACTGAAAGTGCAGTTCAAGGCAGTGTTTGAGAGTCATAGTTCGATGAGGCCATGCAGGTCAGTTTCACCGTTGATGCGGGTCAGCGGCTAAGATGCTGGTAGTTCTAAAAGCTGTGCAAACGTAGCAATTGCTGTAAAAGGATTCTAGTTCGAGCCAAGGCAACGGTGCACACAGCTGGCGGGTTGTGGCCCCAATCTGGTTTGAAAGTGCAGCACAATGCCTTGAAGATCAGGAGAGTGCCAAAGGCAGCTGCGACGGGTCCTTTTGGTTTGACCGAGTCGAATGGGCACAAATCGCATCTGTGGTTCGATGGGGAGAAAACAGTGATCCTGCAAGTATTTTCTCTCAGGTTGCTGCAAGTCCCAATCCAAGGACTCGGATTGGTCCTTTTTCTTGTGCTCCCAAACACGGGGGAGGCTGGCACACACCTGCAGGGGTCCTTCAGCAAAGTGTGAGATCCTGGGTACCAGTGTGGCTGCCGGAGAGGCAGGTCTTGCTCCAGTAGCAGCTTGCCCTAGGGATGCTTAGGGAACAGAGCTTGCCTCTGGCTTGTACACTGTCTTCACCTTGGAAAGTCAACTCTCCCAACAGAGGTCCAATTAATTCTTCCTTAAATAAATGTACAAAAGTGAATCAAAGGAGGCGTGGGAGACCCCCTCTTTTATACGTATTTGTTCCTTAAATAACTGTACAAAAGTGAATCAAAGAAGGCTTGGGAGACGCCCTCTTTTATAGGTATAAGATCACAAGGACTAAAGCAACCCTTCTTTATGGGAGTCCAATTCCAGTTCTTGAGACAAGTGGTCTTTTCCTGCTTGTATAGTTCCCAAAATGCTTTGTGCTAAAGGAAGTGGAGGGGACAGGAAGGAGTGAGAGGAACAGAGAACAAGATGGTGGAACTTTCCACTAACTATGCTGACGCTCCCTCTTTCTGCACTAACCCTGCCGCCTACTCAGACGCATAGCATCAAAGGCCCCTTTGATAGACTACCCCCTGATGGGACGCTAGTCCTTTTGTGTAGAATATGCCCTTTGTTGCTGGTTTCCTAGGACAACCTCTGCTGAGGGCCTGACACCCTGTAGACTGGTATTGCCTGTCCTCCTAAAGGACCAAAGGAGAGGCAGCTCTCACTGGTTCCCTGCCTGCTGAGTGCAGCTAGACTGCTAGCCTAGGGAGCAAACGTGTGGCCTGTTCATGGCTGGGCTCACAGGGTTGATTTTGGTATACCAGTTTTTATGGAGCCTCAATAATTATGAGAAATACTAACCACTCGGTTATGTGCTTTGGGAACAGAGCTGCAGCCCCAGCACTGAGGTGACGTGGCTGTCACTGCAGCCATCAAGAGGCACCTGTGACCTCTGAACTTGCTCTGTGCCACTGAAGAGCAGGAGCTAAAGATCCATCCGAATGCTGATTCGGCAGGGCACAGGCGTACACTATGCTTCTGGCAAATCACCTTCTGAGATGGAAATATCTGCTTTATTTTATGAATTTCTAAAAAATCTAAAAAGCCAGGGCTTCTACGCGCTTGCCGGATGTCAATTTCTCACTGGGCCATTCCATTATTTTCCAACGGGACGGAGGAGAAATGGGCTTAATGCATTGAACCTTGGCTCGTGCATCTTCCCCGCAGGCCCCCCTCCGCCCTCTTGCACCCCTCCTGTTCTCGCCTCTTCTTGGAAGAACATCGTGTGGCACCCCCCATGCAGATGGCCTTGCCCTTTGTGGCCGCAGCAGGAGTCTGTCCCAGTGAACTGTTCTAACTCGGCATTCTTTGCAGCTGCTGTTTTCTTTCACTTCGGCGGCCATTGTGTTTTACCCAGTGCCACAACTCCCACTCCTCGCGCTCATTCCGCAGTCACAGAGCGAGCACACGAGGCCCCTTGAAGGGGGAAGGGAGCAGGAGAGTGTGGGGCGTTGGGTCAGTCAGTCGAAATGGACATGTGTATACTTTTCTATCCCCTCTGGTGCTGTGGTTTGAGCCACCAGTGCACCTTTTCTGCATCCTCCCCCCTCCCCGATCTCATGCAGCATTTCCGAGGCTTTCCTCACAGCTGCACACGCCACCGCAGTGCACAGCTGTGTTGCCATCAGGAAGGTTGCCTTTGGGCCACTCGCCATCCCAAGACCTATTCCCGTGTTGCTTGGAGTCTACCATTATGCCTGAACGCCACCCTCGACCTGTCGTAGTAGACTCTGCCTGTGTTCCCCTTGTTCTCAACCATACAGCCCTCTACCCCGCTTGCCGCCCAGCAGCGAGCCCCAAAACCAACCATTCTGGTTGAAGTGGGCGGGAGTGGTGCTCCTCTACTATTCTGACAATTTTTCTAATTTTTTTTTTTTGTTAAGTTGTACTGTTCATATACTTTGATTTTTAAAAAGAAACCGTTTCAGAATGTTTTAGTTTTAAAATAAGTGTAGGAAGAAGTTGAAGCTTGCACTTCACTGCACTGAACATTCCCTTAAATAGCAGATGTGCCTGTTTGGGTGTTTGGATTGTGTGTGGGAGGGGGCGCAGGGATGGGGGTTGTGGGGGGCAGGGGTAGGCCAGCAGGGAACATAGTTCCACTACTTTATGCACACTTCGACCACTGCTCGTCTGGACTACACACATTTATTTATTTTTTATTTATTTGCATATTTAAAGCGCTCACACAGCCTGGGGGCATCGATGCGCTGGTACAAAATGTTTTTGTTGTTGTTTTAGTTGCATATTTATAACTCGCTTAAATACCCAGAGGTTTCTAAGGGCGGACCAGTGGATCGAACCTGTGTTGCTTCGTGTCGTCTTGCTTCCAAGGCGAGCACATTGCCACTGAGCTATCCTCCCGAACTTCTGTGCGTTCTGATGCTGTCATCATGCATAAGTGCCTTCGCATCGCTCTCACAACCACTTAGGTTTACCCTCGCAACCATGGTCCCCTCCCGTCCCTCATAGTGCTTAGAAGACACCCCTCCCACACAAAAAACAACTTGAGTACCCGATGGCCAACACGAACTCTGCACGGCCCACAACACTGGAGAATTCCTGGCGTTACCACCAGCTCGGCCTCATGCTGTACAGTGACCCTTCCGTTCTGTGCAGCTGGGGGCTCTGCAACTAGCGGAACCCGACTACAGGGGTAATTGCAGAGGCATAGACGGTGCAGCCTGAGCAGGCAAGACCCACCCAAAATCTGTAAAATGCCCACTCAGCAGCGCTCTGTGGGCATGTACAGCTGTTAATGTCACTGGGGGGGGGGGGTCCAACTACATTAGCTTCAGGCCACACGTGTTAGACCATCTTGGCTACGCCTCTGGGTATTCGTGCAGTGACCTAAATCTACCTGCCAAAAATTCCCACTAAAAAGGCTTCATCTCAAAAACTCTGTGTTGAACACCAAACCTTGCAACTATTTATACGAGCGCCACTAGGCCACCAAACATGCAGGCGTGGCTCTTTACATGACCCGGTTACCCGCGCAAAGTGCCCCCCCATGATTTTAGGATTGGCCCATTTTTTTGACCCAAACCAGCGCCCCTGAATAGCGTTTAGTCTGAATAGAAATCTGTGTTTGTAGGCCACTTTTTCATTGGCCCCAAGCCTACCCTGCCAGGTCATACTTCGTGGCAGGATCTGTTCTCCGGGAAGTATTTCTGTGCCCTTTAATTCCTCGGTCACGTGGGTTCTTCGTGTCCACGTGCAACGCTATTGCAGCTGATGGGCCTGGTTCACGCTACAGGAAAATGCAGACCTGAGCGTGATTGCAGTGGGGAAAGATTTTCCATTGCGTGTGGTGGTGCTAAAAATGTTGTGAAAGTACTTGGCGCCCGCGTTTGGTTCTTGGGTAACGCAGACTGGAGCAAATAGGTGTCACCTCCGTCGCCATTACACCCGGGCAGCAGCAAAGCAGTCTGTGTTTTTACCATGTTGCCAGCCAATTGGGTCTGAAATGGCCATCTTACTCGCTGGAAAAGCGAAGAAACCTTTCATTTTCTGCTTTCCGCCTGCATTCTGCTGCTTGAGCCGTTTCGAACTGTTGTGTAATAGGTTTTTTATTTTTAAACTGGAGCAAGACCTCTCTTCCCTGTTATCCATCCTGCAGTCTATTGCAATACCCTTTGTCATTTGGATTCAGGCAAAACGGGTTTTCTCAGTTCTGTTCAAAACTGTTGCTCAATTGTTCTCCAATGTTAGGTAATCTGGCCTCCTGCCTCCGCCCAGAAGGTATGCGCACCGAAAGGTGGGACACCCGCCCAATAAACCAGATGTGCACACCAGTACCTCCATAAGCACTTCCTGGTAGGGTGAGCAGGCTTCCCGGGACAGTCCCGGGAAATCCCCCTCTGTCCTGTGAGTTTTTCTTGATTTCGAAATTCTGAAATCGGCCTGGCGCGATACTTCCTGCGCGAACGGGGGGAGTGAATGCTTTATTTCCTCGCAATTCCCCTCCCTGGCCACTCTCCTCTAAGGAGATACCTTAAGTGCTTTTGGTTACTAATTACACCTTTTGCACTAAACATAAAAACAAATCAAGACATTAAACACAAAAGTATATCCAAGCTATACACCAAACACCATATTCAAGTTCACATCCATATAGGGTCAATAGGATTACACATGTAAAAACGATAACCATGACGCAAGTACGTCATGCCTCATTTACATAAAATCATAAATATACCAATTGCCACAATTAGCATAATACCATCATTTACCACATAACTCCCAATGTGCAGATTCAAAAAGTGCAAGCACCTCATTCCAGATCTGGAACGCGGCAGACGCGATCACCAAGGACTCTGCCCCTATTATCGTACTCCAGAATTGATCTGCGGAAATACTTTCCTCGTGGCTTAGGAAGTGACCATATCCCTTTATGCATGTGGCCCTTATTATCATACTCCAGAATTGATCTGCGGAAATACTTCGCTCGTGGCTTCGGGAGTGACCATATCCCTTTATGCATGTGTCCCTTATTATCATACTCCAGAATTGATCTGCGGAAATACTTCGCTGTGGCTTCGGAAGTGACCATATCCCTTTATGCATGTGGCCCTTATTATCATACTCCAGAATTGATCTGCAGAAGTACTTCCCTCACGGCTTAGGAAGTGACAATATCACCTTTATGTATGTGGCCCTTAGCATGATGTTAGGACATGACGGCCAGGTTCGATTGCACAATGACAAACGCAGCACCGTCTTTCATTACGTACGATACAGCCGTTCCAACCTCCTAGATATTCGTTAGTGGGCAGCAGGAGTTTTGCTAGATCTGGAAACAATTCGGGGGCTACACTAATGTCGGGACTGCCCGGACAAGGTGCTAGCTAGCCTTTTGGTTGTAGCCCCTGAGCTGCTAACCAGGGCTACAACCAAAAGACTCGGGGCTAAAGCCCCTTCAGCCACACCCTAGCAGCGCCTCTGGCGCCGGGCAGCATGTTAAAGCAGAGATGGATGATACATCTCCACAGCTTGGGAGAACCGTTCCATCCGGTATGAACAGGGGATACGTATCGAATATCCCTGAGTGGAGTATTCCACAAACCTCTTTTTTACTTTGGAGTTTAGTCAGGTTTTCACATCGATCCCAGTCGATTTGACTTTTTAGGACTGCATGCACATTGGGAAGAGTGAGTGCATGATCCAGAGGCAAACCAATTTTATTAAGGTGGGATAGCACAGGGTTTTGCAGGTCTTGAATGAAGAGGTTGTTAACCACATCTGAGATGTGCAAGGCTACTAATCTCAGCACAGTGTCTGGATCAGAACGTAATAGGCATAACTTTAGATAAAACTTAGTCCGCTGAACCGGCCATGAAGACCTAATGGAGGGTAGGCCAACCTCCCTTCTTAAAGCCTCAACAAGCACTGCTTTGGTGACACCCAGGATGGATCTCAACATTTTCCCTTCAATTTTCATGACCATGGAGCAAGGCCTGTTGACAGGACCTCCAGCCCAAATAAAAGACTGGTGATTATTCACTTTTTTTAATTTTATTTTTTATATGTAGTTAGTAGGCCTTCGATATTAAAGCCTCCTTTCCTGGCAATAAACTTGATAATTGCATGCTATTTTTTCATGACTCTAGGCATGATAAATTCACAATAAGGAATCACTGCTCTAGATTTGATGGGGCATCCTAGATAGAGAAAATTAGTTACTGTTTCCAACATTGCATTAGCCAATTCCCAGATGTAAGGGCATCATTTCCTGGACCTAGCCCAAATTATCATCATTTTTGATTTAGCAGGGTTGATCTTCAAGTTCAGTGGTACAATCTGAAAGGATATTTATGTAATGTTGGGCCCAGTTGGGGTAAGGTGAAGTAACACCGTTCGTCGGGATATGCTAACCATGGGAGGGGCTCCCATCCAACATTAGGAGGGATTTTACGGCAGGATCGAATTGCGTCGTGCATATCGGACACGTCAATGTTAAATAGCAGGGGGGCAAGTACGTAACCCTGCTGATGGCCTTGGTTCGTTTTATAGACCGGGTAATGTCTGTATCTTGGCTTATCCGCTCCATAACGGTCTTCTTTGTATGCAGCAACCTTACAAAAATGGAGCATACTTTGAAAGTTTGCTCCATAGAATGGGACGGGAGATGCAGTCAAAAGCGGTGGAGTAATTGATGAAGCACAGGTATAATTAGTGGTTGGGCCGTCAGTTTCCTCTAATACACAATGCAGTGCACATAAATTATGTGCCGTGCTCGCGCCTGAAATTGGTCTGTTTTTTAAGCAGGTTTTTCTCCTCCACCCACTTAAAATGTCTTAATATTGAAGGGGTGAATATCTTTGCACTGGAGTATAACATTGCCAAAAGTCCGTCCTGTCCCCCTTATGTACCGGGACTAGGATGGATTCCCTTCCACTAGGTGGTAGTGAGGCAATCCAGTCCAACAATTAACAGAGCTGCCCGCAAGTTAGGATAAGCTTTTATTACTAAGTAGGCAACTTGTGTCCTGGCCGGGTGCTCGGGAGGCCTTGAGCTTATAGATGACCTCTAAGACACCATCAGTTTCCAAACCCTCCATGATATTAGTGGTCAAGTAGGGAATTTCCGGTCCGCCACCGGCTACGTTCTGATCGTAGTAAAGCCCAATACTATGGTTAATCCAGACTGACTCTGGAATAGGGTTATGCTCCAAAGATATAGTCCCCACCACGAAACTCCTATAACCATTCCGGTATCGCTACATATTACCACCACCGAAAATATAGCTGTATATATGGTTGTCTGGAACAGCCAAAGGCGATATTTCTGGGGGGGTTTTGGGAGCGGGGGGTTTACTAACATCACCCTTCAACAGGCGAAACAGGAACTTCATTTTGCATTGTTAGCCGAGAATTTGTATTGCTTGTGCCAGTTCTTGTAGCAGGTGGAAAGGGGGGCTATTTGAGACTCCCTATCCACTCTTGACAACAAACAGGATATCTTATGAGACTACCCCCCCCTCCAGATTGACCTGGTCATATATAACAAAAAAGGCCCAATAGCCACAAATCACCATTGGCATGGCAAAAACGTAATTGTTGTAAACTTAGCGTGTTCACAAACCCATCTATTTCTAAAATCCCATTTCCTTGCTGCCAATGAGGTCTTCGGTTCATAGTGAACAGTGCATAACAGCGTTATTTTCTTAACATTGGAATCCGTCCAAATGATGCAATTGCCCAATCAGTTTACCTCTACATCTGTCCAAGAACGATTCAATCTCTTAGGTTCCGGCAAAGACTGAAGCCACTTTAAGAGGGTATGGTCATTAATAGTGGTGAAACTAATGTGCAAGGCACTGTACCACCTCTACGGAGTTGAGTCAACAAACACATTGTCGATGCAGGTGATAACTTTGCCATTGATCCAGGTCTTCTCGGGCAACCTGTCCCCTGCCCCTCCCCCAACGCCTTCCTATTTAGGCATTTTAGGTCAAAAGTTGTTGCTGCCCATGATCACCCGTGCTCCCCAGAACCTGTAAGGAGCAATGGGCATCAGCATCTCGGAATTCATTGGCAACATTCAAAGGAGAAGGGTATCAACAGGCATTAAAATCACCCACAAGGATCACTTTTTTTTCTCCAGAAATGTTGGTCTGACCATTGGAGTAACAGCCGTTTAATAACTTTCTGTGCAATATTTGTGGCAATACCTCCAGGAGGCTCATAGAGATTAATAATCAGGAAGGAACCTATTTGCTGGACTAAAGGGATCCTCGAGAACTGCAGACAAAGCCTGTGGAATCGTGGGTCCTGCAGTATATTCATTTAGTGTAAATTGGACCCTAGCGCTGATTGCTAACACCCAATAGGATGACCCCTCCCCTTGATAGTTGCTCATCGGCAAATTACACTATAGCCATCAATGTTGATATCGGTGGTTGCCCAGGTCCCCTGTAGAAGAAAGACATCATTAGGTGGCAGATAAGAAGAACTCGAGGGATGGGAGAGGACATTTCTAAATCCTAGGGTATTCCAGGAGAGCCACTTGATCTAGCCCGATCGATGATTACTGACACTCAATTGATCTGGGATCTGGCACTCAACGGTGCTGCAATTAGGAACATTTTCCACCGGCGTAAAGGTCGAAAGCATACTGGCTCTTTCCATAGTATGACTAAGCCCTGGTGCGAGCCGCGCCGATTGAGAGAAATAGAGGGAAAATATCCAGTAGAAGAGGAACTAAGCATCTGTTTGCAACATATTGTTAATTGCCCCAATGTAGACAAATCGGTATGACAAGATCTCAACTTGTCGGCCACAACTGATGACACAAATTCATCAACAACCCAATTCAATGGGCGGTCCGGCATCTGTTCCAATGGCTCTCATCTCGCGGATTTTCCAAAGTAAGTCCAACAAAAAGCTTTGATTTAAGAGCCGGCCCAGTGCCAGAGGAATTAGATCTTTTTCGCACATTTGCCCAACGAGGAATAGTCCTCATTCGACTGATATGGTCGAAATCCTTGTGTTGCAGGGCATGTGAGATCATCGACGGCTTGCGTTCCAGCTGGCTTCTCACCAATATTGGGTGCAAGGGACCAAAGGTTTGCGGTAAAAGGCTGGGAAACCACGACATTGCTGTTCGGTAACTGTATGCTCGACAGATCTTTGTATGCAGATGGAAGCAGCCCCCCCACCTTGGCGAGGAGCGGAGCTGACGCAAAGGTAGCAAAGCCTCAGCCTTGCATTTATCCATTTGTCCATTGGGCCCCGCAAAGGGACCTGGTGACTGTACCATCATATAGTGTCTTAGTAATAATAGTCTTTCCTAGGGGGGGGGCTTGCTTTTCCATAATACATTGGCTTTTACCTGCCGATGTAACACCTTTGGCAAAAGTCACTACTTTACGGGTAGGCTGGTTATTACCATTGGTGAACAAGGGCCGTTTCTGCCGCCTTTATTTCCGGGCCATACTGGGCTCTGAAGAAGCAATAATAACCGCATCCTCCTCAAATGGCAAAGCAGGTACTGGGATATCCCTGGATTCCACCTCAGCCGCTATTGGAGCTGATACCCCGGCCGGCCCAGGGGGATATGGGTGCGATAATGAGTGTTGCTGCCCAGAGTGCTAGGGCCCGACAAGTTTTGTAGGCTGGGAAATCCTTGGGCTCCATTGTGGATAGAAGATGGTGTGACCAAGTGAGCCTGATCCAACATCCAACATGCTTGAGTTCAAAGCGGGGGTCACCCACGTAGCTTTCCAGGATGACGTCTACAACTCTGGCGAGAATTGGCTTGATGCCAGACTGCTCCTTAGCCATTTTTGAGCAAAGCCCAAACCGGGCATCCACAGTAGCTGCGGATTTGGGTTGTAAGACCGTAGCTGAAATGTTTGAGGGAGAAAAGATAGAAAGTAATTTTTCTGAAAATAACTTTTGTTGTTCTCTCCCCTGAACATGTCAGACTTTGCCCTTATCCCCACCCCCCTACTTACCTGTGGGCGGCACACCTCTGTGTGTGCTGCCGTCCCCAATATCCCTCTGCGACACTGGTTCCCTTCACTTACGTGCTTGGGAACCAGCGCTGCAGGGTCCTTTCCTTTTTTTTGAACTTTTTCTTTATTTTTTACATAGGGTGTGTCCCCTATGCGGGGGGACACCCCTGGAATCTGAAAATGCCGAAACTTGAGGAGCGTGGGGACACCCCTGCTCCTCATGTTCGTTTTTTCCACTCTTTCGTTTTTTCCACACTTTTTCTGTCTTTTGTACCATTCGTACGAATGGATACAGTCTTTCGGGTGTTTCCAGTAGCTGTGATAGCACTCGGTGAGGGAGATGAGAGTGAGGTCTCATAATAAGAAAACTTGGATGAGAAGAGACTGCCTCACTGGCACCATCTGAGGAGTCAGAAGGGGGGATGATTTTTTCAAGATCCGGAGTAGCTGTGAGATTAGAGCCAATGATATTGTCAAAGTGCTCTGAAGAGTCCTTTACCAGCTCCACTCAGTCCCTTTGTAAGCGAAGGCCCACATTCAATAAAGAGTTGCTACAATAAATAGAGGGTAAGATGGGTGCGGAGACTGTTAGGGTATTAAGACTTGACTGAGGCAGCGATGCATCTACTAACTGGCTTCCTCCTTCCATCACTTGGCCCGCCATAGCCAAAAAATACCGCTATTTTGGACTGTGCATCTGGGGTGCTAATAGTTTGTCCTTCTCGGGGTGCAAAGTATCATTATTCCAACCACGCTCTGCTGGAGGGCTACACAAGCGTTTATCAGAGCGTGCAGGATGACTTTGCAACCCATACACACGAGATTTAACGGGTTTCGTTTTTTGTGGTGTTTTTTGTGTGTACTTGCCATAATTCCTGAACCTTTCTCTGCCTCAGGGCAATAAGGCACTCGGCTCTGCACTCGCCGACGTACGCGCTGATGCGAGGCTAACGTCAATCCGCAAGATGGAAAAGACCAAAGCAGTTGATGGGAGGTAGAAGGGATGGAATTAAAGTATAGTGTGCCAATCCACACCAAGTGCGCCCAAAGTTACAAGCACCAAAGTTTACAGGGCTTGCACACAGGGTACCAGGCAATAAGGCACTCGGCTCCGCACTCGCCGGCCATTCCTCCATTACAGGACAGTCCTAGATAAAAACCTGCATCCTAAAACCCTCTTAAAAGTGTTGCTGCAATGTTTTTCACGATTTGCTGCAGCAGTTAATTTTTAATTCATTTACCTCTTCAATTGATGTTTTGTTCGTTCTTGAAAATGTAAGCTGTTCAGTGTTAGTATTTTAACTGCAGTTATATGGAGTATTTTTCAACTTTTAATATTTTGTTGTTTTAATAACGCTGTGTAAATGATCCCTTCCTGGATTCTGGTCCAGAAAAAGATTTTACTTAATTCTTGCCATGGGTTCTTTTTTCTGGTTTGTTTTTACCGGGTGCAGTAGGTGCGACCTGCAACACTCCCCCTGCCTATGGCCATCTTTTGATGTCTGGTCCAGGAAAGGTACCCCAGAACATGGACTCAGCAGCAGGGTCCCAGCACTAGGTGTGGCCAAGGCCTTGGCTCCATAGTTAAAGGGGCTATCTGGCAATAATAAAAAATTCCAGTTCTCAATACCCATCTCTGTGTAGTCAACCATTGCTGACCAGAGGGTTCCAGGATGTGACTTGGGGATTTGGTTGGGTACTGCTAGCTTCTTCCCACACTTCTACTCCCATGAAGATGCTGGGACGTTCCTTGGGGCGTATTGTATAGGTCATATTGCAGCCCTGCTTTAGGGAAAGGGGCCTTACACCATTAACCCTCCCCTCTCCCCAGATCAGACGGCCTCCCCATGTAGATACCAATAGTATCAATTGTTTAGCTTCAGACCCCACTTGATAGACAATCTAGTTGGGCCCCACCACAGTGACATGAACATTTGTAAATGCCCACACAGAGCTGCTGAGTGGGCATGTACAGATTTTGGGTGGGCCTTGCCCGCTCAGGCCCTACCCTGCCTACGCCTCTGGGCCAACCAACACCCGACCAATATTTCCAAGATCCGGTCGAAAGGCAATGAGGCTGCTTGCTAATGCCCCCCCATGGGTGTGTCCCGATGAAGACCTCCTCACGATAGTTAAATCATGTGTGGGTGGGCAGCCCTTGACCTGCATTATGACAGAGTGTGACCGTTTCTAAACGGGTTACTCGTCTAATTGTATTCACTCTTTGGCAAGAAAATGTAATGTAAGCATTTTACGCTGACTTCGGAATCCCGTTTTCACTCAACCACTCACTGGCTTGAGATAGGAAAAGTGCGCCCAACAGTCCATGCAGCCTTGCTCTGGGCCCCGGAAGGCTGCAGGCATGTGCCCACGGCCCAGGCGCCTCTCCTGGCTTCTTCGTGTGCGCTGGCATGGCGCCTCCAATGCCCAGTGGGTAACACCTTGCCTCAACCCTCTGAAAGGAGCCATCCATCCCTGTCAGGACACGCTGTGCGGGGGTGGTTATCCTTTCCTGCAATCGGGCTGAATTAATTTGCGCGATTGCCAGCGGATGAGTGGGCAGTTGGCGGATTGCCCGGTCACCACCTGCACCAGTGCCAGGTCATCAGACCAGAAGAAGAGCTGTTGGTCTTTGCCAAGGTCCTGTCCCTGTTGAACAAAGAAAATAATTCCAACAACTTGCTGTTCACTGCAGTGCCCCTCCTGCAGCCTGCTGGCGCTGGTCTGCGCACGCGCAAAAGGGTTCCGGGGATCCACGCTGCGGTTCTAGGGCAAGCGTCATAGGCATGGCATTACCCCCGTGTCGGAAGAGAGACGGGCTGTAGTACCCCACGGGGAGGGCGGGGTAGACCACCAGAGCTCTCTGTGGAGTGCCCCCACATTACAATCCTAATGTGAAGGACTAGTTAACAGGCCAAGCACGTGCTGGACGAGGGTCTAGGCCTAGAAGCAGGATGTGCGTTCGTAGACGGCGGCACACGTCAACTCGAAGTCAACGGGACACACATAAGACGCTTAATACACTTCATGTGGGCAGCTGAAGTCAAAACAAATGCAGCAACCCTGAATCAAAGTGCGGTGGAGCGCAAATCCCTCACCCTCTCGCCCAACATGCCAGAGTGGATCTTGGATTGAGGGGGCTGGGCTGCCATGCATGGAGGTTGGTCGAGTACAAGTACTGTATGAAATCATGACCGAATCAGGAAAAGCGACGCGTTACAACTGTGGCATGGGTGAGGGCAGCACTGAAATGAAGTAGCAGCATGGAGACCACGTGAGGGAGCTGGGGGCATGGAAGCGAGGGAGCTGGGGGCATGGAAGCGAGGGAGCTGGTGGCATGGAGACGAAGTGAGAGCTGTGGGCATGGAAGAAAGGGAGCTGTGCTCACGGAAGCGAAGCGAGGGAGCTGTGGGCATGGAAGCGAAGCGAGGAAGCCTGGGGCATCGAAGCAAGGTGAGGGAGTTAGCATCGAAGTGAGCGAGCTAGCATCAAAGCGAGGGAGCTAGTGGCGTGTATGAGAAGTGAGGGAGCTGGAGGAGTGGATGCGAACCTAGGGGCATCGAAGCGAAGTGAGGGAGCTGGGGCATGGATACGAAGCGAGGGAGCATGGAAGCAAACTGAGGGAGCTGGGGGCATGGAAGTGAACTGAGGGAGCTAGGGGCATGGAAGCAAAGGAGCTGGGACATGGAAGCGAAGCGAGGGAGCTGGGCATGGATGCCAAGTGAGGGAACTAGGGGCATGGAAGCGAGGGAGCTGGGGGCATGGAAGCAGAGCTAGGGGATGGAAGTGGAGTGAGGGTGCTAGGGGTATGGAAACGAGGGAGAGGGAGCTGTGGGCATGGAAGCAGAGCTAGGGGCATGGAAGCGGAGTGAGGGAGCATGAAAGCAAAGCTAGGGGCATGGAGATGAAGTGAGGGAGCTAGCATCGAAGCAAGGGTGCTAGGGGCTTCGAAGTGAGGGAGCTAGTGGTGTGGATGCAAAGCTGGGGAGCTGGGAGAGTTGATGCCAAGCGAGGAAGCTAGGGGCATGGAAGCGAGGGAGCTAGTGGCGTGGATGCGAAGCGAGGGAGCTGGGAGAGTGGATGCAAAGCTAGGAAGCTAGGGGCATGGAAGCGAAATGAGGGAGCCTGGGGCATCGAAACTAAGTGAGGGAGCTGGGGAATGGATGCGAAGCGAGGGAGCATGGAAGCGAACTGAGGGAGCTAGGGGCATGGAAGCGAAGGAGCTGGGACATGGAAGCAAAGCGAGGGAGCTGGGCATGGAAGCGGAGTGAGGGAGTTAGGGGCAAGAATGCAAAGCAAGGGAGTTAGGGGCATGGAAGCGAGGGAGCTGGGGGCATGGAAATGAAGCGAGAGCGCTAGGGGCATGGAAGTGGAGTGAGGGAGCTAGGGGCATGGAAGCAGAGCTAGGGAGCTAGGTTCATGGAAGAGCGGGATGTGGGGCATGGAAGCGAGGGAGCTAGGGGCATGGATGTAAAGCGAGGGAACTATGGGCATGGAAGCAAAGCCAGGGAGCTAGGGGCATGGAAGTGAAGCTAGGGTCATGGGGGTGAAGCGAGGGAGCTAGGGTCATGGAAGCGGGGAGCATGGAAGTGAAGCCACAGAGCTAGGGGCATGGAGGCAAAGCCAGGGAGCTAGGGGCATGGAAGCAAAGCTGTGTAGCTAGGGGCATGGAAGCTGGGGAGCATGGAAGCGAAGCCATGGGGCTAGGGGCATGGAAGCAAAACGAGAAAGCTAGGGGCATGGAAGCAGAGTGAGGGAGCTATGAGCATTGATGCGAAACGAGGGAGCTATGAGCATTGATGCGAAGCGAGGGAGCTGGGGGCATGGATGCACAGCGAGGGAGGTATGGGCATGGATGCACAGCGAGGGAGCTAGGAGTGATGGAAGCAGTGCGAGGGAGCTAGAGACATGGATGCAAAGCGAGGGAGCTATGGAATGGAAGCAAAGCGAAGGAGCTAGGGACATGGAAGCAAAGCGAGGGAGATAGGGGCTTGGAGACGAAGCCAGGGAGCTAGGGGCATGTAACGGAGGGAGCTAGGGGCATGTAACGGAGGGAGCTAGGGGCATGGAAGCGAAGTGAGGGAGCTAGTGGCATGGAAGCGAACCAAGGGAGCTAGGGTCATGGAAGCGAAGCGGGGGAGCAGGGGGCATGGAGACAAAGGCACGGAAGCAAATCGAGTGAGCTGGGGCATGGAAGCAATGCAAGGGAGCTGGGGTATGGAAGCGAGGGAGCTGGGCATGGAAGCGAGTTAGGGAGCTAGAGGCATGGATGCAAAGCCAGGGAGCTAGGGGCATGGATGCAAAGCAAAGGAGCTAGGGGCATGGATGTAAAGGGAGTGAGCTGGGGGCATGGAACCAAAGCCAGGGAGCTAGGGGCATGGAAGCGGGGGAGCATGGAAGCCAAGCCATCGAGCTAGGGGCATGGAAGTGAAGCGAAAAAGCTAGGGGCATGGAAGCAAAGCGAGAGGGCTAGGGGCATGAAAGTGGAGTGAGGGAGCTAGGGGCATGGATGCAAAGCGAGGGAGCTAGGGGCCTGGATGCAAAGCGAGGGAGCTAGGGGCATGGATGCGAAGCGAGGGAGCTAGGAGCATGGGTGCACAGCGAGGGAGGACGGGGCATGGATGCAAAGCCAGGGAGCTAGGGGCATGGATGCAAAGCAAGGGAGCTGGGAGCATGGATGTAAAGGGAGTAAGCTGGGGGCATTGAACCAAAGCCAGGGAGCTAGAGGCATGGATGCAAAGCCAGGGAGCTAGAGGCATGAATGCAAAGCAAAGGAGCTGGGGGCATGGATGTAAAGGGAGTGAGCTGGGGGCATGGAACCAAAGCCAGGGAGCTAGGGGCATCAAAGCGGGGGAGCATGGAAGCCAAGCCATCGAGCTAGGGGCATGGAAGAGAAGTGAGGGACCGGAGCTAATGGGCATGGAAGCGAAGCCAGGGAGCTAGGGACATGGAAGCAAAGTGAGGGAGGTAGGGGCATGGGAGCAGACCAAGGTGCATGGAAGCAAACCTAGGGAGCTAGGGGCATGGAAGTGAAGCGGAAAAGTGAGGGTCATGGAAGCAAAGCGAGAGAGCTAGGGGCATGAAAGTGGAGTGAGGGAGCTAGGGGCATGGATGCAAAGCAGCGGCAGCAGACCCGATTCCTATCACCTGCGGAGTGCCACAGGGATCCTGTGTCTCGCCAACACTATATAACATCTTCACCAAGCCACTCTTCGACGATCTCGATAATCTGGGTATCACTTATACCAACTACACAGACGATACCCAGATTCTCCTACCACTTACTGGGGATTATGTTGAAGACCTGGCTCTGGTGAACAGAGTCTATAGCATCGTTCAAGCATGGATGGTCAACAATGGCCTATGCTTGAACGATGACAAAACAGAGCTTATCATCCTGGGCACTGCAGCCCGCATCTCCAAACTCAACCAAACTACTCAGCCTTCATCATCGATGGCAACACTATCAAGGTCGCCAGAGAAGTAAAAACCTTAGCTTTCTACCTTGATGCAACACTATCCTTAACCAAACAGGTGAACTCACTGGCCTCATCCACGGCCTATACATGTAAATTAATACGAGCCGGGAAACATTTCTTATCAGATGACAGTTGTCTTATACTAGCCAGAGCCCTCATCTTATCAAAATTAGATTATTGTAACGCCCTTTACATAGGGACAACCAAACAAATCATAAATAGAATTCAAGTGCTCCAAAATAATGCACTTAGAGCGGCCTTAAGCATCCCTAGAAGAGCACATATCTCAGAAATAAGACGTAAACACAAATGGCTTTCTACTCAAGAAAAAATTAACCTTAAATCTGCCTCCATCATCCACAAATGTTTAAATAACAAAGCCCCCAGCTACCTTTCAGAACGCTTCAATAGGAAAAATCCCTCCAGACCTACAAGGACAGTCAGCCCTAACTGCCTCCTAGTGCCCAGATTTAAACTTACCACTATTGGAGGATCCAGCTCAGTTATGGAACGCCCTACCTCTTGCACTTAGATCCGACCAAACGTTCAACAACTTCAGAAAGAATACCATAAAATGGCTCACCGAGAATGCAATGGCACTCAACCTCTCGCACCTCCACTTGTACCCTACCTGGCTTGCTATTTTTTTCGCCATTGATTTGACTGTTTGGGGGCGCTCTATCTGCACTTGTACTTGTCTCACCTGTAGAGCCAAAAAACTGTCTACTCTGTAACTTGCTTGTTCTGTAACTTGTAACTTCTGTAACCAAGCTGTAAACTTCCTCGTCTCTTGCGCCCTGCTACCCCAGGGTCCGGTGCGCATAACAAATAAACAAACAAACAAACAAAGCGAGGGAGCTGTGGGCATGGGCATGGAGGCGAATGAAGGAGCTATGGGCATAGATGCAAAGCGAGGGAGGTAGGGGCATGGGTGCACAGCGAGGGAGGACGGGGCATGGATGCAGAGCGAGGGAGCTAGGGGTAATGGAAGCAGGGAGCTAGGGGGCATGGAAGTGAGGGACCTAGGGGAATGGATGCAAAGCGAGGGAGCTGGGGTCATGCAAGCAAGGGAGCTAGGGGCATGGAAACGAAGGCAGGGAGCTAGGGGCATGGGCATGGGGGAGCATGGAAGCTAAGCCAGGGAGCTAGGGGCATGGAAGAGAATCCAGGGAGATGCAACTGGAGGAGCATGGAAGCGAAGGGATGGAGATAGGGCCATGGAAGCAGAGAAAGGGGACTAGAAGCATGGAAGCAAAGCGAGGGAGGTAGGGGCATGGACGTAAAGTGAGGGAGCTAGGGGCATGGATGCAAAGCAAGGGAGCTATGGGCGTGGATGCAAAGCCACGGAGCTATGGGCATGGAAGTGAAGCCAGGGAGCCTAAGGGCTTGAATGTGAAGCGAGGGAGCTAGGGACATGGAAGCTAGGGGCATGGAAGTGAAGCGAGGTAGCTAAGGGCAGGAATGCGAAGCGAGGGAGTTAGGGTCATGGAAGCGGGGCAAGGGCGCTAGGGTCATGGAAGCGGAGTGAGGGACCTAGGGGCATGGATATGGAGTGAGGAAGCTAGGGGCATGGATGCAAAGCAGGGGAGCTCTGGGCATGGAAGCAAAGCGAGGGAGCTAGGGCCAAGGGCATGAAAGTAAAGTGAGGGAGCTAGGGGTAGAAGCTAAGCAAGGGAGCTAGGGGTGTGCTGTAGCACTTTTTGGGCGGATCTATGCGCAGAATGGAATTTACCTTAATACAAATCTTGGACCTAATAACCGGACAGACTCAGAGAATATGGCAAAGTATTACTTTATTATCACATCAATAAAGTAGGGCCATCAGCGAACGTCAAAATACAAGTCATGCTCTCACACTCAAGTTTGATTACACAAAGGCTTTATACCTCGATATGCGTCATTTATGATGTCACCCTACGTGGCAAACTGTAAAACCTATTGAAGGGAAGGATTAGTTAAGGAAACATATATACCTATATATCATGTAAGTATTAGTAATATTACTGGATTCCCCTTATCTGGTGAGCATGCCTTGAACTACCTCGAAATACGTATAATACAGATTATAGCAGAATAATGGCAGCGGATTGGCCTATGCAACATTGTAAAGCATGTTGCTACATAAACCCTCCAATTGGTTGGCATGTTTTTCCAACCTTGGACCTTCAGCTCGTCGGCACGCAAGCAAAACGGAACCCAGATGCCGAGAGTAACGCCAGACTACTCCCCACTTTCCCAATTAGTCCATAATCTCTCATCGGTCCGGCCCTAAGCCAAGGCTTCTCCTTTGTAGTTGACTTTGCAGCCTGTTCTCTATTCATGGACTTTTAAGGGAGTGTAGGTACACCATTATCTTCATCTAGAGCGCTTAATGAATAGTCCTTGTTTTCGACTTCTGAATCGCGTGTGAGGAGGCCACAAATGTGTCCATTTTGACCTTCTATTTACTGCTATTTAATTCAATTGAGCTGGGTGTCATTACTTCTCTTGGCCTCTAGAGACTTGCTCACTCCACCCTGCAAAGGCTTTTTCCCATCTTTCATTGTCCATTAATTGGCTCTTGCAGATGTTTTCTTCTGTTACTTAATCTAAGAGAAATATGTCTTGGGTACATGGTCTATCCTTTTGACTCCCCTTGTGCCTTGCCATTTTTCCCTAGATGTGGCATCCTTGATCCCAGGCCAATAGACTCCTCTTTATTCCTCACGCAAAGATGTTTTTCCAGCGTCTCTTCGCTCTGCCGCCCTGGTCTGTCTCAGTGCAACGTCCATCTTTCCATCATGGCTGCCATAGCCCCGTTATGTTTTCTTCTGCAGCAAGCCTCTATATGTCTAGTCTACCTTGCATTTCTGCGTATATACACTTAATAGTGTGCAGACTATTATCTTTTTGTGTATATGATTTCTTCATATTTGATTATATGTTTCTCTTGTTACTCCAGTTACATCTTCATTCTTTAAGTATTTGCACATCATTTCAATATGCATCTTCGTTTCTCCCCTTCATGACGTCAGTTTGCTCTTGTCCGATTTAACGCTCTATGATGTCCAATGGTGTGTGCAGACATCCTTCCATGCTTTCAGTATGAGGGTACAATCGATAGTTTCCTGAGTGCATATTGTCTCTCATACACTCGGTGTGGTATTGGGAAGATACCTGGTGTCCCACATAGGGTTATTCTGCTGTTCCGATATGATAAGTCATTTATAACGCGCCTGTACACAAGTGTTTCTAGGCGCGACAAGCCAAGGGAGAGAAGACAGAGGGAGGACAAGACAAACTATCTCACTAGGCCTTGTGTCATTCAGATAGTGCACGTGCGGGAACGAGAAGTGCAAGGGGAAAGGAAGGGGGGGTGCAAGAGAGAGGGGAGGGGAAACCGGGCAGTAATGCTCTGAGTAAGTGCAGCCAGGGCAGCACGGCTCTGGGTAAGTGCAAGGAGACGGGGGAAGGTACGGTTAGTTACAACCCCTAAGTGTATTGTAGGATTCGAGGCCGTTCGAGAAGACTGATCAAGGAGGAGTCTGGTACCCAGTGAGACTGAGGGACCCAAGCAACCAATCGGGACAACAGACCGGTAGGTCAGCAGGGGGGGGGGGAGAAAGCAGAACAGAGGAGGAAAGTTTTGAGCTGCTTCCAGAATTTAGGGTGGCCTGGCTGAAGTTTGAGAGGGGCAGAGAGGCTATTCCAGAGGGAGACACCTGCAGAGGAGAGAGATCTACCCCCACTCTCTGCCTGGAGAAGCATCTGAGCCTTGGAGAGTTGCAGGTAGCTGAGCGAAGGGCTTGAGAAGGAAGGTGTTTTGGAAGAGCATGTTTGATGTAGTGCGGGCCCAGGCCCCAGAAAGCCTTGTGGACAATGCAAAGGGTCTTGAACTTGATCCTTGCAGCCACCGGGAGCCAGTGGATAGATTTCCGGGCTGTAGAGATACGGTCTCTGGGCTTGAGGCCAAGGATAAGTCTTGCAGGTCTGATAGAGGTGAGGGGGCGGGAGCTAGGGATGACTTGTCCACCTGCTCCTCTACAGGGGCATGGAAGCAGAGCGAGGGAGCTAATGGCATGGAAGCAGAGTGAGGGAGCTACGGGCATGGATGCGAGGTTGGGTTCATCACCCATGAACTGTATATATGTGTGTATATTCTGCAATTTATTCTGCACACTCACATGTGCCTGTAAATTGTTTCTGTATATTTTCCTATACTGTATTTTTTCTTTGCTTATGTACCTCTAACCAAATTCTCTTGCAAGCGGCCAGATGTCTGACGGCCCGGTGCGCTATATAAATAAATAAACAATACAACAATACAATGCTAAGTGCATGGAAGCAAAGCCAGGGAAACTTCATCTGGTAGAAACCCCATTGGTTCCCTTTAAGCCTGCCCTGTAATTTCTGAATCTGGTCTTGGCACTAGTTGATGCCATCTGTTAAATAATAGACGTCTCCTTCCAGTATAGTTTTCATGATAGCCTATCGCTTATGCCGATGTTTTAATGTGAGTGGCACACACAGCTCCTAGAGGCTTTCCTCTCAGTATCAACGCATGTATATGATAACTGTGAGTTTGGCGAAGCATAGCAAGCCACTAGTAAATGGGCCTGGCGTGAGATGGCATCACTGCACCAGGCCAGAAGTGCAATATTGCTCCTGTCCCCTTGTGGGGGCGGGGTGGGTCTGGATGTCACGTAATTTGGTGTTCCCTCAACCCCCTCTCCTACCCCAGTCGCTTGTCCAGGAAGTGGCCTGGGGTGACACGTGCTAATCTGATTGGCCACCTTGGGTGCCACCCCATTATCCTAAACTATGATCATTATGTGTGTGTGGGCGTGCGCTTGTACTTCATGCCAACCCCGCATGCATCCGTGCCCCACTTGGGCCACCCCAGTGAAAAACTGCCTATCCCACGGCCTGAGGGGCCCACATAGCTCTCAACTCACACGCTTTTTGCGGGCGTCACCTGCCTTGTAAAGGGCTGACTCACCCGCCAAGCCTCCTACATGCCCATTCATTCCAATGGGTGTCTCACCCGCCAAAAAACAAAATCGGGTGATTTCACCCGCCTTTGCAAAACAAATGGTTGAGAGCTATGGGCCCACATCTGGGGGTCATTATTATTCTTCAAAACTTTCCTTCAGCATTAAAATTATACAGCATCAACACAACAGTGGAGTGTAAAAGCTGACGGGCAATAAAACGAATTGGTAAAGTAATTAAAGAATGCAATAAGGGAAAACCGACCTAAATTAATTAATCCGCAGTACGAATAACAGAAAAACTAGATAAATGGTCATGCTCTTCACGATGCTGTTCGAAGGAGAGGACGGTTCTGAAGGGTTCAGGCCACACCTCCTTCATACCACGCTCCGCATGTTGTCTTTGAGCTGTAGCCGCATGTGTGACGGGAAGGCCAAGATACACACACAGCCCTGCCTGCTTCCGCTGAAGAGAGCAAGCCGTCAGAACTGCACGCGGCGCTGCTCTGTGCGCAAACTGCGCATGTGCGCCGCGCATGCGCCCTGGCGGCAGCGCGCCAACTTCTCGCTCTCGGAACAGCCGAGTCCAGAAATGCTTGCTCGTAGTTCTCTCTAGGTGAGCAGCTAGATGAACCTCTGGGCTCGCAGAGTGTGAGCCCATTCAACGTCCACAGCGGCTTGTACATTATTTATGACCAGGTTTGCTTTAAATGTCTTACAGGTGTGTCGGCCCGAATGTCCCTTTATGCACGTTCTCAAACACGCACGTTTAATGTTGGATGACTATATTTGCGTGACAGCAGTTGGAGACGCGTGACGCGAGACTATGCAAAGATGGCCCCTGTATTCCATGCATGAAGCGCCCACATCACTAACCTAGCTGGACATGGCTGCCTGGCCATCTGAAAGGAGCTCCTGCTGGTGTCCAGCAAAGCAGGCTTTGATAGGCTACTGGCGGGAGTAGAATATCCCGCAGCAACTTGAATCCCTGCCTTGGTCGGCATTTCAGATCCCCACTGGTCCTTGCTGCTGGTTTCAGGCCTAGTGGCGGTGCCAGGGGAGGGCAGATGTACCGCTGACGATTGCCTTTTTCTCTCTCTCTCTCTCTCTCTCTCTCTCTCTCTCTCTCTCTCTCTCTCTCTCTCTCTCTCTCTCTCTCTTTCGCTTTCTCTCTCGCTTTCTCTTTCTCTCTCGCTTTCTCTCTCGCTTTCTCTCTCTAAAGAGAGTGCCCAATGGATGCCCCAGCCCCAAAGAAAGGGAGGGAAGAAAGCGAAAGAAGGAATACACTTGTCGGGCCTTAACATTATGGATCTATTGACGATCACGACGACCCCCAGGTGCGGGGCTCTTCATTCTGTCTCTCAATCAGCTCTTGGGTGGGGGGGGGCTGTATTCACACACACACACACTTCCTTAAACTACTAGGTTAAGATTCGCAATCTCCACTCCTGGGTGTGTGTTGTGAGAAGCAAATTCAATCTGTGACTGTGAAGAGTTTGTTAATCCAAAATGTGAATAGATTGTTAATGGGGGCTGGCTCGTCCTTACCAGGTAACACAGCATGTCCTCCTGCCACCCATGGTGGTGAAGCCAGGCCGCGCCCTCCTCTACAGTGAGCTACTGAGCAAGCACTCTGGGCTGACACACTATTGTGGGGGCATCCCTGCCCACTGGGCCACGCAAAGCTGAGGGTGGCTTGCTTCCCAGCATTGCAGGGCCCATTGAGGTTCTGCATTACTCTTCAGCGAGGGTTGTTTAGCAGTTTCGCTCTCTGAGCCAGCCTGGTTATGTGTGTGCATGCTTGGGCCTGCCTATGCATGTGTGTGAATGTGCTTGGGATTGGAGTATGGAATGTGTGTGCGTTGCAGGGGAAGGGTGGCCCGTGATTCGGATGGAAAGGGAAGGGGGCTTTGAAAAGTTCTGGGCGAGATTAGTGTGCACTGGAGTGCACGCGAGGATTCTGTTTAGTGCTTTAAGTGGGGTAAGAAATTGAGGGGGGGCTCGTTTGGGGGCGTTGCTTTCATTGTAGGTGTGGCCTAAAAGTGCAAAACTCGTAGTAAGGTGTGCAAACAAATATATAAATGTATGTGAGCATTTATATGTTGACTACTGTGGTTTGTGTACTTTTCAAGCCATATTTTATAAACGTAGCAATGTTACATATTTCTATCTTTATAAAAGGTGGCTTGAAAAGTTCACAAACCATAATATGTTACGCACACTTGTGTGCTTACCTTACTATGGTTTGTGTACTTTTCAATCCACCTTTATAAACATAGACATTTGTAACATGTTTCTAAAAGATGGCTTGACACGTAAACAATTCCAGGCATCTTTTATAAAGCGTTGATGACGAACAAAACCCAAGGTGGTTTTGTCCGTTTCAAGCCATCTTTTATAAACATAGAAATATTTCTATGTTTATAAAAGATTGCTTGAAAGGTACACAATTCAAGGCATCTTTTATAAAGCTTTGCCAACGGAGATAGACGCCTCGGGCCCAGTGATCTCTGCTCAGAGCACATAGATCAAAGAGCCCGAGCCGCCTTTCACCCTATGCGAACCCGCGGGTTCTGTGATTTAATCTGCATATTAGATCACGGAGCAAGTGGGTTTGCGAGGGTCAGTGACCTGGGGAGGGCAAACAAAGGGACAGTAACTTCCTCTGATGAGGGGTCATCAGAGGCAGTTACACTGACTGACAGAAGTGCTGCCAGCCTCAGTGTTGCTGTGGCTGGCTGGCACTTCTGTCAGCTTGCTTGACTTAATGGCGGGCGCATCTCCCGTTGCAGCTGCGGGATAATGCATCCCGCCAATGTTGTGTGGAACCGGGAGGGGGGTTAAGGGGGTCGGTGGGGGGGTGGGGCCCGGAAGAGCCCCGGCTCAGCCCCACCTTCTGGAGACTGCCGGGGCCCGGCGCCGGCAGGCCCAGGCCCACTTAAAGCACTGGTTCTGTTGCAGGGCTAGCGTGTATTGCCGCAGGCGGCATTTGTGTTCTTAATGTGGCGACATGGCATTATTGGGTACATCGCACAAATGTGTTATCACAGTGGCAGCATTGGACAAAGGCAACCAGTTCTAATGTGGGAACACTAGAATGCATTGGCAGAGCCATCAAGGCTTTGTAGTTTTACAGTGGCAATGCTGGCATTACTGGGCACTATCAATCCAAAAGCAAGGGGGAAATGAGGGTGAATAAATGCTCTTAAATGATCAGTATATATCATTTAATAAATCTATATCCCCGCAATATTCTGGCTTCAACACATACATGTTACAGAGCACATGTTATGCACCTCTTAAAAGGATCACAAAAAACGCAAGAAATGAGGAAAGAATGATGTGGAAAAAAGTGAAAAAGTGTCACAATGGCGAGCAAGGAAAAGCGAAACACCCCAAGTGTGGTTAACAGAATTATCCTATACTGTTCAATCAGGCTTCAACAGGGAGGCTCTTCTTGAATCACAATCTATTGTGTGGTCGCAAATTCCACATCGACCACATTTTTTTTCTAAAGTCAAATACATCCCAATGTAATGAATGCAATCATATGTAGTCCGTGTACTAGGCGAGACAATGTGCAGTTCACATGGTCTTCTAAACATGAAATGAACGAGTGCTAAATGAACTCCTAGTTTCAGCTCATCACCCGGATAGGGCTAGTCTTCTTCAGGACTCGTCGCCTGCTCTACAGTCAATAGAAAATGAATGTGTCACTAACCATGTGCAAAATAACATCGGTGTCAAATCAGGAAATGCACTCTTTCTACCACTGGGTGCACTTACTTCATTAAAGTTTAAGCATGTGCACAGAGTTCTGAGGGTGTCCAAAGATCACCCTCACAGCCCTGTAATGAAAAATGGCAGAAACACACCCGGAAGGGTTGTGAGTTAGACAATAAAATTAGCAATTCAGAGTGTATGTGGGGAGAGCACTGCCCGCATGAACATTCTTACACTGCCATATATGGTCGGTGAAGGCATCCTGAGCATGTTATGTTACTTTGCATTTATATAGCATTTTATGTACCATTGGTATGGTCTGAAGGCGCTGTTAGGTTGAACGCCCTCGGGAACCGAAGTTCAAGTCAGTAGAGAGAGTAGAGAGAGTCAAAGGTGCGTGTGAGCACCGGATATGTGTGCAGCTGGTGTGACATTTGTGTAATAGCTGCTTCCTAGCGGTAGGTGTGATGGTTGGGAGATCAAGAGTATGTGTGCGTTCTGGCAGGATTTATCCCGACCGATTGTGGCTGCGTTAGGCCTGAGGAGAAGCCTGGCTGGGGGGTGTGTAGCCAGCAGTGTTTAGAGTGGTGGGGGGGTTTGAGGCAAATGATGGAATGAGAACAGCTATACCGAATGGTGTCATAGTATCGCTGTGTTACAGTTGAGTGGTGGTGTAAAGAAGAGAGTAAGCGTGAGTATGGTGGTTTTCCTTAGGTGCTTGAGATCGTGCCCACTCCAATAGGTCCATGAACTTCATCCGTTCCATGTACTCCGACTATTCCGTGCATTACGGCCGTTTCAAGCACTCAGACCGTCCCTTTCAATGCTCTTTCAGACGTTCCATTCCCTCCAAACCATTCCATGTACCTCACGCCATTCTGTGCGTTCCCATCCGTTCCATGTGCTCCCATCAGTTCCATGCACTCCCATCCGTTCCATGCACTCCCATCAATTCCATGTACTTCAACCATTGTATGCACTCCACCATTTTATGCACTACTCCTTTCATTCGTTCTACCCACGTTATCCTTTCTCCATGCATCATCCATACACATACGTCATCTTCACACTGCTCCTTTCAATCGTTCTACCCATGTTATCCTTACTCCATGCAACATCCATTCACATACGTCCTCTTCACACGTTCCATTCACCAGTTCCAAGCACATCACCTGTTCATTCACCTACTTCATCCGTTGTACCATTTCATCTGTTCCACCCACTTCACCCGTTCCATCCTCACACTTCACCCGTTCCATCCTCACACTTCACCCGTTCCATCCACAAACTTCACCCGTTCCATCCTCACACTTAACCCGTTCCATCCTCACACTTCTCCCGTTCCATCCTCACACGTCACCCGTTCCGTCCACACACTACACCCGTTCCGTCCACACACTACACCCGTTCCGTCCACACACTACACCCGTTCTGTCCACATACTACACCCGTTCTGTCCACATACTTCACCCGTTCCATCCAACTACTTCACCCGTTCCATCTAAATACTTCACCCGTTCCATCCAGATACTTCACCCGTCTCATCCAGATACTTCACACATTCCATCTACATACTACACCCTTTCCATCCACATGTTGCACCCGTTCCGTCCTCACACTTCACCCGTTCCGTCCTCACACTTCACCCGTTCCGTCCTCACACTTCACCCGTTCCGTCCTCACACTTCACCCGTTCCGTCCACATACTATACCTGTTCTGTCCACATATTTCACCCGTTCCATCCAGATACTTCACCCGTCTCATCCAGATACTTCACGCATTCCATCCACATACTTCCCCAGATATAGGGCATCCACTTCACCCGATATAGGGCATACTTTCTAGACTTTGGCATAGTGACGTTATTGGGGACACTGTCAAATTCCGCTATGCCAGAGTGGTGGTGTTATATACACTTCTAGAATCAACTTTGTACCGAGAGGATATTAGGCACACTTCTAAAATCAGCCAGGCACGCTAATAGGCACACTTCTAAGTACAACCAGGGCACACTATCAGGCACACTTCTCAATTCAACCAAGGCATGCTATTAGGCACACTTCTAACTTCAACTTTGCACAAAGAGGATAATAGGCACACTTCTATATTCAGCTTTGCAGAAAGAGGATAATAGGCAACCAAAACAACTTTGCAATGGGGATATTAGGCAACCAAATTTAAATTTGCACAGTGAGGATATTCAACTAAGGCGCGCTAATGAGCACATTTCTAAATTCAGTGTATGCTATTAGGCACACTTCTAAATTAAACCAGGGTACGCTATTAGGCACCCTTCTAAAATTCAGCTTTGCACAGAGAGCATATTAGGCACACTTCTAAATTCAACAAAGGTGCGCGAATAGGTACAGTCCTAAATTCAACTCTGCGCAGAGAGGATATTAGGCAACTCAATTCAACTCTCCACAGAGAAGATATCAGGCACACTTTTAAATTCAAACAGGGCGCGTTATTTGGCACACTTTTAAAATCAGGCAAGGCACGTTATTAGGCACATTTCTAAATTCAATGAGACCATGCTATTAGGCACACTTCTAAAGTCAACCAGGGCATGTTAATGGGCACACTTCTAAATTCAACTTTGCACAGAGGATATTAGGCACACTTCAAAATTCAACCAAGGCGCGCTAATAGGTACAGTCCTAAATTCAACTCTGCGCAGAGAGGATATTAGGCAACTCAATTCAACTCTTCACAGAGAAGATATCAGGCACACTTTTAAATTCAACCAGGGTGCGTTATTGGCACACTTTTAAAATCAGGCAAGGCACGTTATTAGGCACACTTCTAAATTCAACTTTGCACAGAGAGGATATTAGGCACACTTCAAAATTCAATGAGGCCATGCTATTAGGCACACTTCTAAAGTCAACCAGGGCACGTTAATAGCAGGGGTGTTGCTAGGGGGGGGCTAAGGGGGCTATAGCCCCTGATCTTTTGGTTGTAGCCCCGGATAGAATTTCAGGAGCTACAGCCAAAAGACTAGCTAGCCCCCAGTCCCAACAGTTCCGACATCAGCTTAGCCCCGGGTCTTTTCCAGACCTAGCAACTCCCCTGGTTAATAGGCACACTTCTAAAGTGAATCAGGGCATGTTAATAAGCACATTTCTAAATTCCACTTTGCACAGAGAGGGTATTAAGCACACATTCTAAAGTTAACTGGGGCATGCTATTAGGCACACTTCTATAGTCAACCAGGGCACGCTATAAGGCACACTTCTAAAGTCAACCAGGGCACGTTAATAGGCACACTTCTAAATTCAACCAAGGCACGCTAATGGGCGCACTTCTAGATTCAACTTTGCACAGAGAGGATATTAGGCACACTTCAAAATTCAATGAGGCCATGCTATTAGGCACACTTCTAAAGTCAACCAGGGCATGTTAATAGACACACTTCTAAATTCCACTTTGCACAGAGAGGGTATTAGGCACACATTCTAAAGTGAACCAGGGCATGCTATTAGGCACACTTCTAAAGTCAACCAGGGCACGCTATAAGGCACACTTCTAAAGTCAGCCAGGGCACGTTAATAGGCACACTTCTAAATTCCACTTTGCGCAGAGGGGGTATTAGGCACAATCTAAAATCAACAGTGAATTTCCCTTTAAAGATGCAACTATACCAGGGATACGCTTTTAGGCACACTTTCTCGATGCAACAGTATCACCGCAATGCTATTAGGCGGGCTTTTAAGTGTAAGTGCACCACATTATGCAGATTTTACAAGCGTTTGGTTTCTAGGGTTGAGTGGTGGGGGAGTATGGTGTGAAGTAATTGCTTCTGTCCCCGCATGTGTTGGAAAAGGCTCCTGTGTACTGTTGTGTTGGATATGTTCTGGCTTTTGCCCATTTTCTCACAAATAGTGTGATGTAACATGCATCCTTAAAAGATATTTTGCATCAGATGAACCCTCTTCCTTCCCCCGCCCCTCCACAACCATCCTTGGTGGTTTGGGGCGTCCTCTCTGCGCTCGGCCGCGCATGCGCATTCATCGGGAATATTTACGACCGCCACTTCTGTATATGACCTTTGCACTGCTCTGGGGCAATATTCCACCGAAACGCCCTCCTTCTCCCACAGTTTGACAAATGGGTATTGCATTGGTGCAAAGTTCCTGTGTTACAGACTCTACGGAGACAATTCACAACAGTTTTGGAAGACAGAAAAGCAAATAGTAAATGTGTTCCTGTACCCAGTGGTGGAAATGTAAAGAAATTGGTGGGGGGGTCCCACAAGGGTCGGGGTGGGGGCCCAAAGAGGCGGGATTTAGAGGAGGCGGAGCTGGCAGTTCACCTCCGAGCAAAGGAAATGTAAAATATCAGTTTAAAACGGTGTCATTTCTTTCAGGCTGCTTCTTTTCCAAACTCCACACTATATATCAATTCCACTTTAAACCACTTCCATGGCACTGGTGTGACCAGTGTTGCTGAGTAAATATTCTTTAAAATGCACAATCTGCACATTTCATTTTTTTTAAACGTCCCCTTGGGTACTATTCCAACAGGGTGATTTCTGTTCATACAGCTCCTGCAGCTCCCCTCTGAAAGCAGTTGGGTGGCTGCATCCTGTGTGATATTAATAGGGGTATTTAGTCATGCAATGTTTGTCAGATACAGGAATCCAACAAACATTGCATAAATAAATAAATAATCTGTGTCCATGTGTCCGACAAACACTGCATAAATAATAAATAAACCTGGTCGTGGCTGAGGACTATAACTTCCTCTAGTGACCTCTTACATGGGGGTCACGCCTTTTCTAAGAAGTGTTGACCGCACAGGCCGATCCCTTTCGGTGTCAAGTGGAAGCACCAAACAAGGGCTACATAGTGTAGACTGTGCGGCGTGTCCGAGGACTCTACACTGCCCGTTGTCCTTAGAGGAGATCGGTCAAGAGTGCTTCACCTGACTCCTTGAGTGCGACCCCAAAAACCTGGACGTTTCTGCCGTATGCCCAAAGATGCACACTGATGCCATCTTCGTTTTCACCACAATTGAGGACCAATGTTATTATTTGGCTTATCTTGAGTTATGCTGCTTTTTCTGATTTTGTCAGGGTCGACGCCAGGACCTTTCAGATTTATTTGAAAGGGACCCCAAGGCTCCAGGGGGCCCCAATGCAAAGCCCCTCGTCAGACGAATAGAACACATTGCTGAGGCAAAGGACGGCTCAAGTAGGGGTGGCAGGGGGTTCATTTTTCACCCTGCCTCGCTGCTTTTTTGATCTTGCTTCTTCATGGCACTCTGGCCCCCTTTGCTTGCAATGGCCCAGCTGGAATGCAGGGAGGCCCCGCAGCGTAACACATGTTCCCAGGTAACGCGACGTAGGTTCTTTGCAAACCTGTTCATTGTGGTGACCTCTGTTGGTGTCTGGAAGAATGCTCTGTTGGACCGAGTGCAATGCTATCCGTGGCAATACAATGGGGGCCACTTGTAACCTACCCGTCCCTTTCCCGTCCCTCCAGTATCAAGTTGCAACTTTCAGCACAGTAGGGCTCATGTTTAACCGGTGCAGTTTTCTGGATTGCTTCCCAATTATTGTCAGATATTCAAGCCATTGTGTGATCTTGTTCCTCTTGAGAGTGAATGTGACTAATGACTTGTGTAGAGAAACCCCCTCAAAGCTCACACCAGAAAAAAAGGCAACCCACTGCGGAAAAAGGCCCAGCACGCCTCTTGCAAGGAGAACAAGGTTTAGTTCTACAAAAAGGTACTCTGCTGGTACGGAACGTTCGGGCAAAATAGCCACAAGCAACAAGTTAAAAAGGCCCACAGCGTCATCAATGACGTAAGTTACATGATATGATATGTGATATGATATGATAGGTTATTTAGAAGGCGCTTAATACCCAGAGGTTTCGAAGCGCGGATCTGGGGATCGAACCTGTGGTGGTCTGGCATCCAAGGCGAGCACGTTGCCCCTGAGCTATCCTCCCGAGGGTTACAAATCCAAACGGCTGGTTATTGAGATCCTATTCATAGGCCTCCTGTTCACTAAGAGATGCCAGGCCATTGGTCCAAGCTCCTTCTGTCCACCTTCTTCTGCGTGGGCTCCTCCGTGTACGTCATTGGATGCGTGGCAGCGGTTAATTACCAATTAAACATTTTTAAAAATGAATTCCCGCTGTCTAACCTAGTGTGCACCTGGCACTGCAGACATGGGCTTGGAGAATACTTTCGAGGTGACTGCAATTTACAAACCCCAGCTTGATTCCAGACACGTTGGCGCCCTTCCCAGTCGCTCCACCCTCATTTTAGATTTGCTGTTTTGGCCCTCCCGGCACCTCGCAGCACAAATCACACGACTAAATAGTGTGGGCAGCCTGTCTCTGCATTCTGATGTTTCCTGGTCGATTGGAGGTATGGCAGTCATCAGTGGTCCGGGGCTGTCTGGTACCTTGGATTGCTGGGGCCTTGGGACAGGGGCATCTTGGCACTATCACTTGTTGGGACGGGGCGGGGAAGGTCAGAGGCTTGTGGCCTCCTTTTCGTGGGATAACTGTGCGCAGAGAGCTCTCAGCCCCCTCATGGCCTTGCAAGGTGCATTCCTTCTAAGGTCTGAGTGCGGGAAGCATAAGGCAATGGAAGGGTTATGAATTTCTGGATCTGGCCTTTCTCACTGTTGCCCAGGGTGCAAGCTATTCTCGTGTGCCCAAGCCTAATTCTACCGCCATTGGCTGGGCCCAATGTCTTGGTGGAAGCTCCGCGCTAGACCTCAATTTCAATATGGCTGCTTGTATCTAAGATGGTGCTTCGCTCCTCATGCGATGTATATTCGCACTAGCACTAACCTACCCATAATACAACTTCTATGAACACCGCCCTCCACCCTATAGCCTCCCCAAGCCACTAGAGCACACTCTACGGCCTCGTCCTCACTCAAAACCTCTGGGGATCCTGGGACGAATGCCCCTGCGTCTTTACACTTGCCAGGTTGTTTTCGTATGCCGTATGGAATTTATAAAGCACAAACCTAGCTAGACTGCAACGGAGCCCTGTGCAAGTCCGATTTATTGAACACAGACTTCTGGATTAGGCTGTGCAGAAAAAGCATTGCCTTTTGGTGTAAAACAAAATGGTGTGTGGCCCAATAGGGCCCAGTGGTTGAGTTGCAATGGATGGAGCCAGGAAACCAGAGCTGAAATCCCAGCTTGCCCACTGGGGCAATTTGTGCAATCGTGGACAAATTACTTGCTCACGTTTCCCGGTTCTGTGTAACCGCCTTAATAGGAATTTCTGGGCCTTTATGTACTGTAACTCTAAATACAATTGTTATGTTGATTTATAACGTGCACCACTACCAGCCAACGGCAGTCTCCAAGCACTCGCATGGCTATGCAAGAGAAGAGGCCTGGTTGTGTTAGTGGGGATAGTATGATAGGATAGGTTCAGAACCAGGAGCAACTGGTGTCTCTGAGTGTTGTCTTGCACGTGGGAGTTTGTTCAGGAGGCCCCACATGTTGTAACCATATGGGTAGCACTGAGTGCCTCGAATGTGTGCTAGTGTTTGTGTAGGGTGTGTGTGTGTTGAGTGATGTTAGGGTCGGGTTTGCGGTCAGGCACACTGGTTAGTTGTATCCATATGGGTTCCAGAGTCGCGGATGACTGTTCTGTGTTAGAATGTATTGTGTTGGTGTGCACGTGTCTAGTGTGGATGGATTTGGGGACTATTTTCAAGGTTGTCCCCTCTAATGTTCTTTCCAGTGTCTGAGTTGGTTGGGTGCGAGCATTAGATTCGTTCTCGGTGTGTCTGTCTAGTGTGGCTATCCCATTAGCCATATATTGTGGCGTTGGTTATGCTGGAGGAGCAGGAAAGGGATGGGAAGTGGCTTTGTAAATTTGTTAGTTTGATGATGCCTCTGGTTTGAGTCTTCGTTGTCGCTCGATGATATGTTCCAACGTTCTTGGTTGTGGTCTGTCAACCAATCTTGCCTCCTCTCCAAACCTGGAGGCTGACTTCCCTACGGGTTTGAGGGCAGAGGATTGGTTGTAACTAGTGTGTGTTCCTGGTTACACAGCCGGGTTTAGTCGTAGCAGTTGGGTTTGGACCTGCTGTGCGGTTGGCTGCTGAATGGGTGCACAGCTGGTGTTATAATGAATTGAGGAAGTAGTGCTTGACCGGGCGGCCCTAGTTGTGTGGGTGGGCAAGTTAGGTTTTAATGCTTTACTGGGTTTTCATTGGTGCATACATTTCATGTGGGTGTTCTCCCCGAATCTGTCTTGATGGGGCGGCTTTCTCTTCGTGGATCACTCTTGTTGTTGGGCGTGACTGGGGGATGAGGAGTGCGGTGATTGTGGGCGGTGTGGTGTTTCGGTCCTGCTTGATTTTGCCGCGGTTATCTGCTACGGCATCCCTTTGTGTGGTTCTTTTGGTTTGGGAATGTTTTTGCTGTTGCTGTCCCTTTGCGCCTATCATTGTTTGTTTGTTGAATAACCAGGTTTTGAGTTGTGTCCTGAAGCTGATGTGGTCTTTTGTGGTTCTAATTTCTTTGGGCATGGTGTTCCAAAGGTTGGCAATTAGACTTGAGTATGCTGTTCCTCCGAGGTTAGTCCGTTTCATCAAGGGGCACATGTAGATTTTGAAAATCAGGGGAGAGAGGCTGGACCCAATTGAAACTCCACAGGAGATGTTTTTGGTGTTTGGGATGAAAGGTGGTAATTAGGGTCTTTTGGTTCGATTTGTGAGGAATGAGGCAAGCCACCTTAGTGCGGATTCCTGTATGCCACATTCCAATAGTCTTTTTATTAGTGTTGCGCGGCTCAATGAGTCGAATGCTGCAGATATGGCTGGTAGTATGAGGGCAGATTGGGCGCTGTTCTCTGCATTTATTTTAGGTCGTCCCAGATCAATAGGAGTGCTGATTCTGTTCCTCTCATTGGTCTCAAGCCAACTTGTGAGTGGTTGAGTATTCCGTTAGTTTCAACTTATATAAGTAGAGTCTTGTATACATGGTTCTCCAGGATCTTCGCTGGGTAGGGCAGGTTGGATATCGGTCTCTAGTTGCTTGGGTCTTCTGCACTTTCTGATTGCTTTTTTGCTTGTGGTTTGATGTATGCTGATTTGAAGGCGGTTGGTACAAGTCCTGTTTTAAGTGATAGGTTCATTAGGTTCCGGAAGTGTGTCACTGCGGTTCTGTGGTTGAGAATTTCTTTGAAGATGTCTAGGGGGCAAGGGATCCCTTGGACACCCTGCAAGGTTGGTGTCCTTGATAAGTGTGGAGAAGATTTCTTCGGTGATTGTTTCTAAGCAGGTGAGTCTTGCAGTAGTTGGTGTTTCACCGGTTGTCTGTGGTTCAGCGGATGTGGTTGTATTAGCGCAGTTTGTATTGGAGGTTTGTTAATTGGTCAACACCACAATGTCAATTGTTCCATGACCCTATGCTCCCAGAAAAGTGAATTGAATTATATTTTTAATGTCATGATAAAAAAAGGAAAGATATTGACTAACTCATTCGTGCACACAACAAATGCAACGTTCTCTGGCAGGGTGCACAATGTGCATCATTAGTGCACACAACAAATGCAACGTTCTCTCTGGCAGGGGGCTCAATGTGCATCATTCGTGCACACAACAAATGCAATGTTCTCTCTGGCAGGGTGCACAATGTGCATCATTCGTGCACACAACAAATGCAACGTTCTCTCTGGCAGGGGGCACAATGTGCATCATTCGTGCACACAAATGCAATGTTCTCTCTGGCAGGGTGCACAATGTGCATCATTAGTGCGCACAACAAATGCAATGTTCTCTCTGGCAGGGGGCACAATGTGCATCATTAGTGCACACAACAAATGCAATGTTCTCTCTGGCAGGGGGGACAATGCATCATTCGTGCACACAACAAATGCAACGTTCTCTCTGGCAGAGGGCACAATGTGCATCATTCGTGCACACAACAAATGCAACGTTCTCTGTGCGTGTGCAATGGGCACACTGGATCGCAGGTATAGGCGGGAAGCTCCCATGCATTAGTTTGAGACTGGCCTCTGCTGCAAACTCGGACTGGCCTACATGCCAGTGCCCAGCAGGCTATTGTGGGTGTGTTTTTTTTGTTTGTTGTTGGTCCAAGTGGACCACTTTGAGGAGCTACTTCACTGTGCTTCGAGGAGTTTTGACCAGTGTTGCTGAACAAATATTCTTTAAAATGTACAATTTGCAAGATATTTCATCAAAAAACTCAGTCGTGGGCATTACTCAGTCTGTCGGAAAGGGGATATTTGGCTATTTGCGACTTTTAGCTTTTTTAATGTGCACAGTGCTTGCCTGCCCCCTGTAGGCTTTCTAACTTATATGAAATCTATTCGGGGCGCTGATGTAAGCGTCTGTATCTCACTATCTCGTGCTTCATAGCTATAATGAGCTTATTGTAACCGCTTCTTCAAGGTACCAGCGATGCATTCCAAGTCTAAAGCAGGTGCAGGTGTTCTCGCTTCTGCTCTTACCAGCCCCCCCTCTCTTTTCTTTCCTCGCAGGGCGTGAAGAAGCCGTTCACGGAGGTGATCCGAGCCAACATCGGGGATGCGCAGGCCATGGGCCAGAAGCCCATCACCTTCCTCCGGCAGGTGAGCCGCTGCAGGGCCAGTCTGCGTGCGCCCCACCGCCATGCCATGCGTGTCGGTATGAGCAGTGCATGTGTGGTGTTGCAGCTTACCATAGAGCGCCAAGAAGCCAGGCAGGGGCAGCATAGCGCTAGAAATATGTCCTGTGTCGGTATGAGCTGGGCGTGTTGTGAGATGTGGTGTTACAGCTTACCATAGAGCGCCAAGAAACCACGCAGCAGCCGTATAGCGCTAGCAATCCCTCATCTGTGTTGGTATGAGCACTGCATGGTGTGGTGCGAGATGTTGTGTCGCACCTTACCATAGAGCGCCAAGAAGCCACGCAGCAGCAGTATAGCGCTAGCATCCGTCATCGGCCTGTATGAGCAGTGCATGTGTGGTGCGAGATGTGGCGTCGCAGTTTACCATAGAGCGCCAAGAAACCACGCAGGGTCCGTATAGCGCTAGCAATCTGGTATTGTGTCGGAAGAGCACCAAGAAACCACGCAGGAGCAGTATAGCGCTTGCAATATGTCATCTGTGTTGGTGTAAGCAGTGCATGGTGTGGTGCGAGATGTGGTGTCACTGCTTACGATAGAGCGCCAAGAAACCACGCTGGGGCAGTATAGCGCTAGCAATCTGGTATTGTGTCGGAATAGCACCAAGAAACCATGCAGGAGCAGTATAGCGCTTGCAATATGTCATCTGTGTTGGTGTAAGCAGTGCACGGTGTGGTGCGAGATGTGGTGTTACCGCTTACCATGACTAGTACATTTCAGATTATTAGACTTTGGCTACAACCGTAACTTCCCCTTAGCAAACTTTTTTTTTTCACTCATTATATATGTTTTTAAAGCCTACAATGACCAATAACTTCTCCCGCTAACGTGTTTTCACTCATTTTCAAAGTTAGAAGTGCAAGTGTTTCGGAAGGCAGCAACACTGTACTTGTAGTGTTAAAATGCCGTCTTTTTACATATGTAACTTAACCCCAAGTCCTTTTAGCAAGTTATTTTTGGCAGTGTACATTGCCTTACGTCAGTAGGGGGGACGCAAGTTATGGTTGTGTTGTCCAGGGGCAGGGCAAAGGCCATGGCCATGTTCCCAGCCCACTTAATAGGCCCGTTTAGCCATTGGGAATGGCTTTAACTCCATGATATGATATGGCATTTATAACGCGCCTATACACAAGTGTTTCAAGGCGCGACGAGGCAAGGGAGGGCAAGAGAGGGAAGAGAAAGGCAACGATCTTACTGGGCCAGGTGACATTGAGATCGCGCAAGTGCGGGGAAGGGGGTGGGGGGGAGAGGAAAAGTGCAGAGTGGGAGGGGGGTGGGGACAGTGCAGTACATGGGTAAAGGACAATAACAATGAGAGGAGTGCGGCCAGCTGGTGGCAAGTGCAAGGGTAAGTGCAGACATCCGGTGGCAAGTGCTGGTGGGTGACTGTAGGGATACAGAGAACAGTCCCCAAGTGTGAGGGTGGCCAGGCAGGCAGAGGGGGTGTGTAACTAGTTGGAACCTGGACCCGAGATCACAGGGTGGCCAGGTATCCAGTACAGTTTTAGCCAGGAGTTCAGCAGGGGAGAGGAAGAGAGAAGACAGAAGCAAAGAGGAAGGTTTTGAGGTGCTTCCGGAACCGGAGATGGTTCTTCTCAAGTTTCAGGGAGGCTGTTCCAGAGGGATGTCCCAGCCAAAGAAAGAGATCTACCACCAACTCGTTGCTTGGAGAAGCGACTGACCTGGAGAGAGGTGGAGGTGGATGAGCGAAGAGCTCGGGAAGGAAGATATTTAGGAAGAGAGAGTTGAAGGTATTTGGGCCCAAGGCCCCATAGGGCCTTGTGAACAATGCAGAGGATTTTGAACGTAATCCTCGCTGCCACTGGGAGCAAGTACAGAGAATTCAGTCCTGGAGAGATACGATCCTTGGGCTTGAGGCCAAGGACAAGTCTCGCAGTCCTGTTCTGGATTAGTTGCAGAGGGCAGAGAGTAGAGGCAGGCAGATTTAGAAAGAGGCTGTTGCAATAGTCCAGCCCAGAGAGAACCAGAGCGCGGGAGACCATGAGCTTCTGGGGGAAGGAGAGGAAAGGAAGAATACCTCTGAGGAGGTGCAGCTGGTAGTGTGACTTCTTAGAGATGTCAGAGATGTGAGGAGAGTGTGGAGTCGAAGATTACCCCAAGGTTTTTTGCCTCGCAGATGGGAGCAGGACGAGGGCCAAGAGAGATCGGCCAGAGAGCGACAGGAAAGGAGGGAGCGGGTGTGCCGATGAGGAGAATCTCAGTCTTACTGGCATTAAGGCAGAGATCATTGGCGGCACACCACTCCTGGATAGCAGACAGACAATCAGTGATGAGCTGTGTCATCCGCATGGCACTGAAAGTTGGGGCAGAGAGCAGCAATGCGGTAGGCAAGAAATGCCAGGTATTGGTTAAACAGCCAGAGAGAGAGGTTAGACCCCCTGGGGGACACCACAGGTAGAGATCGATATAGAGAAGAGGAAGGACCCAAGTTGGACCTGAGAGGGTCGATCAGAGAGGAAAGAAGTCAGCCAAGCCAGGGCCTGACCGGTGATACCCAGGTTATCATGGAGACGATTGAGCAGGATGGCATGGTTGACCATGTCAAAGGCAGAAGAGAGATCAAGTAAGATGAGGACAGAGGGGGTGTTGGAATCAAGGTTGGAAAGCAGGTCTTAACGGATGTTCAGGAGAGCAGTTTCTGTGCTTCTGGCAGCTCTGAAGCCAGACTGATGGTCACGTAGACAACCAACATGAACCATCATGTTCATCATGTTCAGTGTGAAGATTAAGCTGGGAGTTGGCCTGCTTTTCCAGGAGTTTGCCCAGGAAGGGAGTGATGGAGATTGTGTGATAGTTGCCTGGGCAGGACGGGTCGGCTGAGGATTTCTTAAGAAGAGGGTGCACAAGGGAGTGCTTCACTGGTGAAGGAGTGGTTGCAGAAGTCGACCAGAGCAGGGACCAGGGAGTCAATGTGGTCCTTGATGGGCTCGGCATTACACAAGTTCGAGAAAGACTGCATTGCCACACTTTAGTATAATTGTTTACTGTCTTGTGCTACTCCCTCTTAATGGAGAACACACCTTCTGCCCCTCCCAAGGTCTGCAAACATTGCCTTCAAAGGTTTGGTGTCTGTTCCCATCCCAGGACTGAGGGAACAGGGAGGAAATAAAGAAAGGTGATGACCGGAAACGGGCAGAGAGGAGCAAGCGTGTGGCTGCTCCATATGTGCATGAGCACGCGGTTTTATGACTTCAACCCAGACCTCTCCGCCGCCGTCTGGAGGTCGGGACAATCCTTATCACGAAAGGGACCACGCTGAGGAAAGTGCTTGGCCTGTGAAAATTGTTTAAACCCAAGACCCTAAAGGAACAGCGCATGCCATAGAGTCGAAAGCCTTGTTATAAAATTCTAAGAGTTAATTTACAGCGCACTTAATACCAATGAGAGGTTTCTACGCGTGGGATGAGGATCCAACCTGTGTTGCGCTGCATTGTCTTGATTTGCTTCTAAGACAAACGCGTTGCCCCTGGGCTATCCTTCCTCCCCGAAGACTTCCCCCTCCGAGAAGGTCTTAAGAGTCAAGTAGCATGGACAATGTGACAAATCGGACCCGGCAAGAGGGTACCATTGGGGCACCCTTAGTTCGTCTGCCGGCTAAAAAGGACCTGATCGACGACGGCCTATGGAGGCCTTTTCTTCTACCCCGAGACTGCCACACACCCAACAACACCAAAAACACACTTCTCAAAAGCTGCGGTGCTGACCTGCAAAGTTACGCGCTGAGGGCTCTGGGTCTCTGCCAAAGCATGGCATTGATCGCCCCCGGGCACTCTTCAAGCATGTTGTCGCAATGCCATCGCAAGAAGACCAAAAGTGCTCAGTACACACTTCACACCTTCACCTGTACAAGCAAGTTACATGTTCAAGAGACTCAAGCGACAAACATTCGATTCTGAAAGCATGTCTCTGTGAGGGGTAGCTCCATCCCAGCGACATCCACTGCTTCCCACGCCGAGCCACGCAGCCTTACTAGTTTGGCCCCAAACCCACACTGTAAAGGGACTTGTTTCGCAGGCGAGCCAGACCCTTTCTTCAGCCTTACCAGAATGATGTTCTGAAGAAGTGCGAGAGAGTGCCCCACAGGACGACTCTGAGTTCCCCCTTAAACCATTGGGGTATGCTGAGTTTGCAAGCTGCAGACTTTCTGCAAACCAGACACGGTAGCTTAGAAAGGAGGAGGACCCCAGATTACATTAGTCTCTCCTCCCCTGGCTGCGATGGGCGGGCACTCTCTGAAGATCCACGAGATCCCAGTACCCATACCTGCCTACATTTCGAAATCAAAATTCCTGAGATTTATGCCCCGCCCACAGCCACACAAGGCTCCGCCCATCTGCACACGGCTCCGCCCACACGCCCAAAAGGTAAACACGGTTGTTGTAGGCTTCAGTTTCCTTACTATAGCATTTAAAATAATTCATTCAATGCTATAGTAAGCAAAACTGAAGCAGGCTGAAGGCGCTGCTGCCTTCATAATAGTGCTTTCAATCAATGCCATTGGATTGAAAGCACTATAATTACGGCGGCGGCGCCTTCAGTTTTCTTACTATAGCACTGAAAAACATTCATTCAATGCAATGGTAAGCAAACTGAAGACGCCGCCGCGCCGAAATAATGCTGCTTTCAATCCATGTAATTGGATTGAAAGCAGCATTATTTCTGCTGCGGCGCCCCCTTCATTTTGCTTACTATAGCATTGAATTAATGATTTTGGTAAGCAAAATGAACGTGGCACCGCCGCCGTAATAATACTGCTTTGAATCCAATGATATGGATTGAAAGCACTATTACGGGGCTCAGGGGCCGCATTGAGAGCCGTTTCCGGGTCACGGCCACTTCTCCACCCGATTTGCTACCGGCGGCAGCCAATCAGGTGGAGAATATGACGGGACCCGGAAAGAATCTCAAAATTCCTGAGATTCACGGGACTTTTCCGGAGACCCGGAGAAATGCTTAAAATTCCGGAGTCTCCGGAAAAATTCCGGAGGTTAGGCAGGTATGCCAGTACCACACATGGTTGACATACATTCACTAATTAATTCCAGATCAAGAGAAAAGGGCCCCTTGCAGAGCAGCTCGTATGTAAAGGCAGCGTTTAAACCTGAATTCTACCATCGATTATTCTCCCGGGGATCGCAAGGGCATGGATGCCAAGTCCAAGGCTATGTAACGACTCGTGGGGTTCGGTCACTTCACCCGTACGAAGGTTTAGAGAAACGGTCCTGGTTACCTCTCAATTCCAGTTTTTAGAAACCTTTGTATACATTAGTTCCCACGCTAGTTGCGGTGTTCAAGAATTACAGTTGTATTGTTATGTGCTCAGCCGACACGTGTTTCGACCTTGAAGGGTCTTTATCAAGGTTGCGCCCGTTGGGGCTGGAATTTTCGTATTGGCTCCCAGTTTTGAGTCTTGGAAATAGCCTAGGGGTTGATAATGGGGTCCCGGTGGCGCTGTTGTGCTACGAGGGATGTAACTTGACCCCTGGTGGCCATGCTCTATACATACTCCTGACCCTGAGGTAGTTTGTCGCATTTAGTGTGCGTAATAAGCCTGCTTTTTTACGCAATCGGGATGTTTCTGCAGCCTCCCTCTTCGTTACTGGCAGAGCACCCCATATCTAGTGCCCCCCACTTCTAGAGCTTCCCCCATCGGGCCACAGCTGACTATCCGCATTGAACCGAGTTGCAATTTGGTGCTTTACTGCAGTAAGTTTTGGAGTTGTGGCAGGCAGAGGAATGTTGGGTAAGGTAGAAGTGGGTGGACTGGGGGATATAGGATGCTGGCCCCCAGATGAAAAGACTGCGGCAAAATGAGCCAAGTTGTACTATGAGGCCATACATTAGCTTTGACTGCGAACAGTTGCAAGCCACACCTGTTGCATTGCACTTGGAATAAATGGAGGGCTTTTGTGTCCAGGTGAGGATTCGAAATGTCTGCCTGATTTACACATGGCTGCCAAGAAGCCCCATGACCTGCGTTAGGTCAGCCTTAGATTTGCGTGTTGCATGCTGGGAGTTGTAGCCCCGTATTTTCTATGTAATGCATGTGCCTGTTCTGACTCCCTCTGCATGTGCCTGTTCTGACTCCCTCTGCATGTGCCGGTTCTGACTCCCTCTGCTTATGCCGGTTCTAGGTGACTGCGCTCTGCCTGTACCCGGAGCTGCTGAATGAGAACAAGTTCCCTGAAGATGCCAAGCAGAAGGCCCGGCGGATCCTGGGGGCGTGTGGCGGCCAGAGTATTGGTAAGTGCTGCCACCAGAGCACGCTGGCATGGCAGGGGCACCCAGGGCACTGTAGTGTCTTGGGAAGGGAAGTCAGAGAGCCCCTTTGCCGCCTTCACCGGCCAGCGCATAGGAGTCTGCTGCTGCTCACCCAAGTGGGTTAGGTTCCAGGAAAGTCCTGCATAATATTCCGACTGGCCGGTGACTGCAGTGACACGGGTAAGACACAGTGGCCTTTGCAGGGATGGGAACGCATTCGTATAGAGGAGCTTGTGTTACAGGCGAATTAATCACCACGTTCATTCCACAGGCACCGGCGGGTGATAGACTGGGACCGCCAAGCCCATCTGGTCCGACCATGTACGTGCATAGAACGCCTTCTTGGGTTCCAGATATGTCTTTTCTCTCGCACTATCGCGCCCTCCGTGTATTCCCCCCGTGTACTCCCTTGCGTAGTTTGGCTTCTGTTATAGATGTTGCTGCAGCCCTCCACCTGGAGGGTGCCCCACCCCGGTTACCCCATCTTCTCCCGGGGCCAGATTCCTCACACTCCACTTATCCTGGAATGAATCTCAGACTGAAACTAAGGTTGCGGATTAGGGGAGCACAGGGGTAAACGTTTCAAGGTGCCAGCTACTAGCCAGCCAAATAGCCATTCGTGCTAGGCGAGTGACTTATCTGCATTCTTCCAACTCCACTTACCTGGAATGAATCTTGGTGTGACGAAGGTTAAGGATTGGGGGAGCACAACGAGCACAGGGGTAAACATTTCACGTTGCAAGCTACTAGCCAGCCAAAGGAGTCCCTCGCATAGCATGGACGACTGTTATCCAGATGCACACAACACGGCATGGCTCACTCGCCAAAACCAGATTATCATGCACCAATGGTGCTCTCACTCGCCAAGAGCAGATTATCATGCACCAATAGTGCACACAACACAGCATGTCTCCCTTGCCAAGAGCAGATTATCATGCACCAATGGTGCCCACAACACAACACAGATCACTCGCCAAGAGCAGATTATCATGCACCAATGGTGCACACAACACAGCATTTCTCACTCGCCAAGAGCAGATCATCATGCACCAATGGTGCACACAACACAGCGTTTCTTACTTGCCAAGAGCAGTTTATCATGCACCAATGGTGCACACAACACGGCATTTCTCACTCGCCAAGAGCAGATTATCATGCACCAATGGTGCACACAACACAGCACGTCTCACTTGCCAAGAGCAGATTATCATGCACCAATGGTGCACACAACACAGCATTTCCTACTCGCCAAGAGCGGATTATCATGCACCAATGGTGCTCTCACTCGCCAAGAGCAGATTATCATGCACCAATGGTGCACACAACACAGCATTTCCTACTCGCCAAGAGCAGAATATCATGCACCAATGGTGCACACAACACAGCACGTCTCACTCGCCAAGAGCAGATTATCGTGCACCAATGGTGCACACAACACAGCATTTCCTACTCGTCAAGAGCAGATTATCATGCACCAATGGTGCACACAACACAGCACGTCTCACTCGCCAAGAGCAGATTATCATGCACCAATGGTGCACACAACACAGCATTTCCTACTCGCCAAGAGCAGATTATCATGCACCAATGGTGCACACAACACAGCATTTCCTACTCGCCAAGAGCAGATTATCATGCACCAATGGTGCTCTCACTCGCCAAGAGCAGATTATCATGCACCAATGGTGCACACAACACAGCATTTCCTACTCGCCAAGAGCAGATTATCATGCACCAATGGTGCACACAACACAGCACGTCTCACTCGCCAAAGGCAGATTATCGTGCACCAATGGTGCACACAACACAGCATTTCCTACTCGTCAAGAGCAGATTATCATGCACCAATGGTGCACACAACACAGCACGTCTCACTCGCCAAGAGCAGATTATCATGCACCAATGGTGCACACAACACAGCATTTCCTACTCGCCAAGAGCAGATTATCATGCACCAATGGTGCACACAACACAGCATTTCCTACTCGCCAAGAGCAGATTATCATGCACCAATGGTGCTCTCACTCGCCAAGAGCAGATTATCATGCACCAATGGTGCACACAACACAGCATTTCCTACTCGCCAAGAGCAGATTATCATGCACCAATGGTGCACACAACACAGCACGTCTCACTCGCCAAAGGCAGATTATCGTGCACCAATGGTGCACACAACACAGCATTTCCTACTCGTCAAGAGCAGATTATCATGCACCAATGGTGCACACAACACAGCACGTCTCACTCGCCAAGAGCAGATTATCATGCACCAATGGTGCACACAACACAGCATTTCCTACTCGCCAAGAGCAGATTATCATGCACCAATGGTGCACACAACACAGCATGTCTCACTCTCCAGGAGCAGATCATCATGCATCAATGGCTGGTGCACATTCTGAGGCCTGATTCAATGTGCATCTCTTGGTTATTTCTTTTGACTTCCTGGTCATTGGGCACTGCTGCCTCCATATGTCGGGCACCACACGTCTCGTCAAAGGTTATGGAAACTGAAAATGATGTGCCGTTGGTAATATAAATGGGCACGCCCGTCCCCCCCACCCCCCCGCCTGCCGCATCCTCCGGAGACCTAAACTCAGAGCACTTTATTTGATTACTCTTTATGTTTATAGTGTGGTAGAAATCCGTTTATAAAGTGCCTTTTTAGTTCCGCCATCCTCTCCTTATTTTGGTTTGGTTATAAACGTCTTTTTCTTGAATCCCGCCTCCTGGAGTCCATTACATTCCAAAGCAGCAGTGAGCGCCGAGCTTTTCCCAAACAATACACTTGTTCCCAGCGCCCAGATGTCTCCTCCATGGACACCGCTGTCCTTCCTGATATGGTTTGCTAGAGGCCAGGCGGTTACCTGCAATTATATAACGAATACAAAATAACGAATTTCTTTTTAGTTGTTTTTTGAAGCGGCCCCCCAAAACTCCCTCATTTTTAAAATAATACTTTCCCCCCACCCCCAAAACTACTATTCCCTCTCACACCCCCTTTTTAGTTTTATAAACAATGAGTTACTTTGGTATTGGTGTTTTTTTCATTGGTTGTTTTGTGTTCGGTCCAATCCCTGCATAGCGGCCAGGCGTGTGCCAGTGCGGTGCAAGCATTTAATTCTTGATCTGCTCCTTCAGGTTGGAAGCAGCAAAGCCCTACGCGGGGTAATTCCCCTTTCAGTGACTCTTGTACCTTTAGTTGATCGGCTTCTGATTAATAACCGCAGCCAGGCACATCCGGTACCTCCATTACTAATGCTTCGCTAACCTCTACTCCAGCGACCATGATCACTGCGAGGAACCCCTTGGTCTGCTCAGGAGAGGGCCACTGTTACTCTACAGGCAATGGGGAGACATGAGGACTAACATCAGAACCTCCTTGCATTGGGACTTGCTGGGAAGGATCTTTACTCAACTTTAGCCAGGAAAATCCATAGGCACGTCGCAAAGGGCCTGATGCTGAGTTTCTTTAGCAGTAGTTTCAAAAGTTCTGGCATTTCAGAATACTGGATGTGTTGTCACTCAGTCGAACTAGGAGTTTCAGCCCCAAAACTCCTATTTAGTGCCCGCTTTTCTGCGGTCCATATCTTTCGCCACGCAAGCATTACAGATTCCAACCGCGATTGGACTCTCCAAAATGGGGACTAACAGAGCACGACTCTGATCATGTAGACCCTTCCCGTTGACCCCATGCGGTAACGGTAAATGAGCTTGGCGGTATTACCACAGGTAATACCGCCTGGACTAATGATATGGATTTATTTCCACCGTCACATGCATACACAAATGTACCCATGTTCTGTTTGATGCCGTGAGTAAATTCTCCCTGATTTTTTGGCAAGCAGAGTGTCCTTTGGAGGGTTACACCATTCACTCTTTATTGGTGAGCGAGTCTGGTTGTCTTTCTTCGCTCCACCAATTCTTACCTTTACTCAACCAAACCCTTAACATGAGCTATTATTCACTGATTGCAAATAAGTAAAATCCTACTTCTGTATTACCTTAAATGAGAAAGTGAATGTCCTGCAATGCTATACCATGGAGTTTACAGAGCAGCACTCCCCACAAGGGCATAGAAAGAGATGAGGGACCACTGACTGTGGCCTGAAAATAGATGCAGTTAAGACTTCTAGCCCATTCATGGTCTAATGATTGGCTGGGCATGGAATAAAGTCATACTAAGAGCCTGGCTGAAAAGGAGGGGGTGAGGGCATTCTGATGAGCTCACCATGCACAGCCTATGTAGAGTATGTATCCTGTAGTGACGGAATTTTTCAGTGTGAAAAACGAGATTATTTCAGCAGTTTGTAGGTACCAGGCAGGGTCTTCTGGTGGTGACTCTGACAGGACTTTGCAGAGCACAGCACACTGGCAGTGCTTGTGAGCGTGTGGGGGTTCCTTACGTTGAACCGTCATATGAGCAGCAGTTGCGAGAAGGACATGAAGTTATACCGGTGGTGGTACTGGGCAGCTGGTGTGGCTCTTTAGGAAATGTCAGTGGCAAGTTGTCCCTGGTCATCCCAAAGACCAGGAGGGAGCGTTCCTTGGGCAGATAGACAGCAGCTCTTCCGCGAGGTTGGAGAGCTACACCGCAGTAAAGCCTGGAGTTGCTATTTGCCAAAATGGGGACATAAGATGCATTTACTGTTTGCCTTGAATTGTAAGAGCCTCTGAGTACTTGGGACACCAGAGGCGCTTTCACATTAACTCTTAATCTGGTGGTCCAAGCCCCAGCGATGCCTCTGGGTCTAGCCTGGTCTCTGTCATTCACCATTAGCAAATTTCCTCCTCACCGAGGGATTCTCCACCCTCTGGCTGGGGGATGTTACCAAATTCCTAACTGGTCAAAGTGTTTGGGGCGAGTCCTCCTTGAGGGATGCCTACAGGTCAGACAGTTGCTCTACAGATCCAGATGCGTGTTGTTGCTGCTGTGTTCCCCCAATTAGGCACATCCCCTGTAAGAGCTCGCCTGATACTACAATCATTGCATCCTCACTGCCAGGCCATTTCACATGGTACTGGCAAGGTTTGCAGTGTGATTCTTAGCTGACCAACCCCATGGCCTCAATTTGAGCATTTATAATTGTTTGTTTCTTCAATCTCGTGCTCCATGCGCATGTTGCAATAGTAATTTACTATTAATAGTAGATACTATAATAGTAAAAACTAAATATTATGCCACCCGCATAACTGAAGCAGCCTGCGCTTCTAGAGAACTATTCCTAGTAGCTAAGGCACTCTTAGCGTGCCCCGCGGGTAATGCCATTAAACCTCCTGATGCCCAGTTAAGATGCAATGAAATCAGTACTTTTTTCCGTGAAAACATTCTTGATATTCGTAAGGGCATTAAAGATCGCCAGACTGCTGAGGGCATCCCACAGATTCAGCCTAGTAATGGCACCTTTTCGTCAATTTCGGTAAACACCTTTACACTTGACCCAATAGATGATGAAACTACTTGGATAGCCCTCACAGGCCTTAAATCGGCCTCCCCCTAGATGCGGTCCCTCTTCACATTCTGAAAGCACTTCCTCAAAGGGCCTTGGGCATGTTGACTGACGCACTGCAGTATTCTTTTTTCAATGGGCATTGTGCCGCCTGCCCTTAAAGATGCTGTAGTCTTGCCCCTTTTGAAAAAAAGCAATCTGGACCCTTGAGTGCCTACATATTATAAACCTATCACCTTGCTTCCAACAATGATGAACCTGTTGGAGGCTGTGATTTCCCCTCAGATTTCTAAATTTCTGGAAGAGCATATTTGCCTGCACCCTTCTAAATCCGGCTTTCGTCCCAAGATGGGGACACAGTCTGCAATGATTTCTGTGTTAGATGTTCTTGCGTTGCTTCAGGACCGCGCAGAGACCGGAGTACTTATTCTCCTTGATCTCTCCGTGGCTTTTGACACGGTATATCACGAAATTTTACTGACTAGGCTGGAGCAAGCGAGTGTTAACGGTTGCCTCCTTTTATGGTTCAGATTTTTTTTGGAAGGCCGCTCTCAAACAGTTTCCTTTCAAGCGTTTCTCTCCCCTCTTGTGGAGTTATCTTGTGGAGTCCTGCAGGGGTCGGCCCTCTTCTTTTTAATTTGTATGTTCGAATGTTGGCCGATCTGATTACAGAATGCTCTTATGCTGATGACGCATAGCTTATATGTAGCTTATATTTCGGCTGGACTCTTCTCAAGCTGTGTCGCCCCAGAAACTGCGAGACTGTTTGGAGAAAGATGGTAGTTGAATGTCGGCCAATTGGCTGCAACTGAACAAAAATAAAACCGAGGTACTGGTGGTTGGGCCTCAGGGGAAGGACCAGCTCTGGAATTCCCAATACTAGCCCGAGTGACTGGGCCCTTGTCCGCCCCCCGCCTGTGCCTCTGTTAAAAGCCTTGAAGTGAAACTTCTTCCAAGCGGATCACGTTAAGCCCAGATTTCTGCCATCTGCAGTGCGGGCTTTGGAAAATTGGAAGCATCGAAGAACATTCTTCCCCAGCTTCCCTCTGAATACTGCATTACACTGGTAACCTACTATGCTCACTGACATTGCCCGCTGGATGACAACTGACCATCTCCTACTATAATGGGCTCCCTAGATTACTGTAAGGGTATCTAGTTGGGGCAGCCGAAGTACCAGATTCAGAGGCTGCAAGTTCTTCAGACTTCAGCAGCGCGATTGGTTTTTGAGGTCCCACGTCTGTCTCCTTCTCTTGCTCTTTTACTGGTGGCCGCACAGTTCGAGTTTAGAAATCCTCTGTTTTGTCCACCAAGCCATGCACAATGTCGGCCCTCATCTTAAAAAGAAATTGGAAAGGTACTGTCCAGCAAGAAGTCTGCGTTCTGAATCCCATGTGCTCCGCAAGATTCCTTAATACCATCGCAAGCATCTGGGTGGCTGTTCTTTTTCAGTTCTGGCCCCTAGCTTGTGGAATGCTCTTCCGCTATACCTGAGAGCACTGGTTGACTATTTCCCCTTTAGGAGAGCACTGAAGACTCATCTGTTCTAATCCTCCTTGTCTTTTTAGTTTAACCTGTTACAACCGATTGCTTTGGGCTGCTCCCAACCCCCCTCCCCAGTGCCTAGAGGCCCTTGGGCCTTAGTCTGCACTTTATACATTTTATAATAATAATTTCTACCCGCTTCCTGATCACTCCCATTGACCCACTTCCCTCTGATCCACGTGCCCTGATCTACAATGGGCAGCCCCCTACCCATAGAGCCCAGTTGCTAAGGGCCCGGAGGCAAAGGGCAGCTCCTGAAGAAGCAGCTGCAGTAGTTTTTTCCCGTGTTTGCTTGTGAAGCCAGCAGCGACTGGCAAGGTACCGAAATGTTAGTGTTTTAACACTAACCTTTGTGTTTCAAGCCTGGGTGTCACTGCAATTATTGTTGAGTCCAATATTCAGGTATTTTCTCCATTTATCTAGGTACCCACATTTTAAATGTTTTTATTACCAAACTTTATGTTTGAAGGTGTCACTGCATTTTCTCTTGTCCCAATTTTAGGAGTTTACTCCGTTATCTAGGTACCCCAAATTTGAGCGTTTATCACTGACTGTTTTGTTTCAAAACTAGGTGTCACTGCACTTATTTTTGAATCCCACATTCAGGCGTTCTTTCCACTTACCTAGGCATCCCAAATGTGAGCGTTTTATCACGGACCACTGTGTTTCGGACCTAGTTCCCACCCACAGTTGCTCCAAACCCCCCTACAACCTGCCCACCGTCGAGCCAGACCCTAACAAGACAATGGCGACCATCACACACTCAAGGCTGACACGTCAACCACCAAGATCACCACCTCTCACACCATTTTCCTGTCCAACAGTACCACAATCACAGAGTCACCCAATCACACACTGCCACTCACCTCACACCTCCCCACTCACATACAAGAGGAGCGCTCGGGAATACACCCCAACCACCCTACATCGTTCACCCTCGTCTTTGAACCCATTACCTCATCCACCCAGAATGATCACACACACACTGCCACACACCACCCCACTCACATACAAGAGGAGCTCTCAGGCACTCCTGAATACACCCTTTCCGCCCTACACCCTTCACACTCCTTCCTGATCCCATCTTACACGCCGCAAGACCTTTGCACCACCAACCCTTCCACACACACACCAACCCAACACCACCACCACCACCACACACCCTCCACTCCCATACCAGAGGAGCTCTCGGGGTCACCAAGACCTGCCCCCATCTACCTCTTCAGACCCCTTACTCATCTAAAATGAAGATAACTCTCAGACCAGAGGGGCACTCTGGCACTTCAGTAAACACTGCCTCACCGCCAACACCTACCTACCTAGCCTACCTTCCGGAACACACGCAGCCCCTCTCATCCCAACTCCGGTCCCTCGCCCCCTCAGCCAGAAACCACCTCACATCACTCTCCATATCTCCCTAATCTGAAGGTAGACCCCCCCTTCAGCCCATATGCCCCAACTCACCTTCCACACCCTCCAACCACAAACCCTCCTTCACACACGTTTACGAACAGTCCCACACTCTCTCCAACTCCACGCCTGAGAATTCCTGATGGTGCTGTGACAGCCAACGCCCAAACATTACGCTCGCTAGACCTGCCACCTCTGGCGCCATGTCCACCTCCCTTGCGCATAACACTCCCTCCCCCAACCCCCCATAACAATCATGCAGTCCGACCTCCTATCACACTGACCACCACCAGTAGGCACCCCCAGCCACTCCCTTCCCCTCACTCAGCATGGCACATATTTTTTTTCCAAACTATCGCCTTAACACCCTTTCCTGCAGAACCCCGACCCACTATCGCACACTCCATCTGCACCGAAATGCACAAAACTCTGAGATAGAGGCCGCCCCTCCCCTTTTACTCTACATGCCACACCAGCGCTGCATCGTTTAACCTGCCTCTCCTTGCGTAGCTCCACTACCACCTCTCCTCTTTCACCCCTGCCTACCACTTCCCACCTTGAACACAGTCCCTCTCCTTTTTGCCATACATCCAGCATCATCTCCACTCCTCCATTCCTCTGGGCATCATCCATTAACAGCACCAAGCATGAAACATCCTAACAGCTCAGCTTCTCTCACCACCCCCCCCCCCCCCCGCAAACCTCAGAGCCACTCGCATCCGAACAGACCGCCCATCCCGTGCCACTACTTGGCCGAAGACATGCGATCGCCCGCCCTCTCTTCCTGGTCCCGAACCACGCGCCGCCTTTACACACCCACAAGCAACATCCCTGCCCCTGACCAACTCTGGTCACCCAAGTACATTGTATTACCTAATCCACCCGCTCCCCACCACCGCCATCATTCTACTGGCCACACTGACCATTCCATCCCTGCCAATCACAGACACACGGAAAAACACTGCCCCTACAACTCGCCCCAAAGTCAGATGCCTACATTTCGATGCCCGCTCTCTGGCGATCTCCTAACCTCAGAGAATCCAGATCTCATTTTCATTAATCAAACCTGCTTCTCTGACGACCTCAAACCAATAGCTCACAAAGCATTCCCATCCGACTATGTACTCTTCACCCACAACAGACCCTCTAGAGGAGGGGGTTTAGCCATCCTGCACAAACCTCACATCTCTATCACCTCCACAGAAACACAACCCTACACATCTAACTGTGAATCCCTTCTAGTCTCTCTCGCCTGCCTACTCGCTCAGTTTCCTATTCATCTGCAGGCCCCCCAGGTACAACAGACATTTCGCCAACAGCCTATGTGACTCACTAGCACCCACATTAATTACCCTCCCTGAACTCACCATATTTGGTTAGACGTGCCCAACAACCCAATGACCCTGCCCCTAGTCAACAGTCTAGAGGCACTCGACGTCATCCAGAAAATCGCCGGACCCACGCACACAACTGGCCACATCCTTGATGCCATCTTCAGCTCCTCCAACCTCATCTCCACGTTCGCCCCCATACCCTGTATCTGGACTGACACTCTGCCATACTGTTCTACCTCCTCACACCGCCGCCACTATGCCTACATTTCATTTCAAGTGCAAGAGCAATGTCAAGATACTACCGGATAGGGCCAAGGCGTTGCTCCACACCCTCCACTCGCTCCCGGGCCACAGTTAGACCCTTACACATAGAGCTCTTTGACCACTGGCTAAATTACGCACTCATTCCCCTAACCCCCTCCGATTCCACTCCCTACCCCAAATAGTTCACCTTCGCCTGAAGACTCTCAAAACCCTTAACTGCTCGCTTGAGCGCAAATGGCGATCCTCCTGAACAACGCTAAGCAAATCAGTACGCGCCCACCTTTACTGAAAATAGAAATCGGAGATCCGAAAAGCCAAAAAAGCTTACTATAATAAAAGGGTCTAGAGCAGCAAAGAACTCCACAGGGTCATTGCATAATTCTAAAACTCTTCCTGCATCGCAACTCGGCGTGCCTCATCACAAATGCTCTGCAACTCCCTCTGAACATTTCCACAAAACAGCCCTAGACAGGACGGCCACCCTCAGTGCCAAGCTCTCCATCCTGTCTGCCCGCCCACCTCCTGCTTTTCACGAACCAACTACCCCTTACCCCTTGCCCCTTAGAACCCTTTGTTCTGCTCTTTTAACCCTTCCTCGAGCGAGGAGACCCTCAAACTACTATCTGACAGCCGACCCTCGAGCTCCCCTCTAGACCCTTGTCCCGACTCTCTATCCAAAGAAATCTTCACCTCCACTTACGCAGAAGACAAACTTCCCTCATGGCTTTCATAAAGACACTGAAAACCAAACTATTCAAGTAAACTACACCTGCTCCGCTGTCTCCCGTATAACCTTGAACATGAGCAGTGTATGTACCTAACCACTGAACCTGTATAGGTATTGTAACTATGTTTAACCTACTGCCGAGTCAAAATGCTGTAACAGCGCCTCAAAGCCTGAAGGCAGTTTGTGCGCTTTATAAATGGAAATAAATAAATAGAAGAACTGGCTAGGTCCATTCTTAATGACTCCCTCCCCTCTGGCAACTTCCCAGAATCCTTCAAAACTGTGCATGTCAAATCTCTGCTTTAAAAAGTATCCCTCGACCCTCTCCTACCAACCAGCTACAGGCCCATCTCAAACACCCGATTCCTGGAAAAACTGATCGACCACACTGCATACCCACAGTTCAATGGTTTAGTTGAATCAAACAATCTCTTAGACCCTGCGCAATCAGGTTTTCGTCTGTGGAACAGATCTCTATCTGGGATGACCTCAAAGTCACAGCAGACACAGAAGGATGTTCAGCCCTTGTTCTTCTTGACCTCTCACAGCGTTTGACACCATTAACCGCATGATCCTTCTTGACAGACCACACTCCCTAGGAATATGAGAATCAGCGCTCACCTGGATTGCCTCATTTCTCACTAATAGACAGTAAATCACCCATCTCCCTCCAGGAAGCCTGCCTTTCTCCCCTTCCCTTCAACCTTTACATGACACCCTAACCCCCCTGCCTAGGATCTTCTCCTTACACAACCTCACCTGCTATAACCATGCGGATGACATACAAATCATCCTGAGAATTCCTAAATTGGTTGCCTGCCCTCGCCCTTTATTTAGTAGCATTTTTCACTGACATTGACCGCTGGATGACAACTGACCATCTCCTTCGGAACCTTGGAAGAACGGAGATCATGCTATACAGCAAAATTGCTCCATTTCCCCATCTGACTCCCTGGCCACCCTCTCTCGGAGGGTCCGCCTATTGAACTCTGGTGCCAACTTTGTGGACCTCACTGCCTCCCCGCATTAGACACAGTGAAGACTACATGGCTTTCTGGAAGGCACTCAAAACCTGGCCATTTGCCGAAAAAACACATAAGGGAATGCCCTGACCACTCGACTTACCACCACGACCAAGTAATTGCATGGTAACCCACTCAACACAGGCGGTTTTATAGATTAATTTCAAACACTCTGGACATCCTTGCCCCTGCCTTGAGAATCCGTTTGAAGCCTACCTCCAAGTGCAACTCTTGGTATGACTCAGACCTCGCCACCCTGAAACGCAAGTGTAGGGGGTCTGAGAGGAAGTGGAGGACTTCAGGTGTATCCTTTGACAAACTGGCATGCTGCCTGCTCCAAAGACAATACAGACCCTGTCCTTTCCACGAAGAGAGTCCACATCCAAACCTGCGTCTTTGCAGCCTCTATCAACACAGCCAAACTCTTTAAAATCTGCAAGGATCTGGCCAATCCTTCTGCAGTCTACACCTCTCCTGTTCCCTCCCAGGCCCTCTGTACGCCCCTGGCTTCTCACTGCACTACTGAAACTCGGCACATCCTGTCCTCACTCTCCTCTCCCTCTGCAGCTCTTGGCCCGCCTCCGGCCACCTCTCCTCCTTTCTCCTCTTTCTCTCTGATAACTCCTGACAATATTTCTAAAAAAGTCTGATCTATGAATGTGTCATCCAAACAGGTGCTTCCCTGCTCCTCCAGAAGGTTCCATGTGATAATATCGCCGCAAAAATATGGCCATACAAAAATTTCGCCATATTGTTGCGCCAATATTACCCCATGGAACCTGCGGGGGACACCCCTGCAACCCCCATATATTTTAAAAGGGAGTGGGGGACACCCCCGCAACCCCTCCATCCATTTACCCCATAAATTATCCCCACCAAAAATATCGCCTATGGCAGTCCCCGACGACCATATGTACGGCGATATTTTTGGTGGGGATAATATTACCTGATACCCTCCAGAACCATCAAGGACCACGTTGACACCCATGCTCCAGCCTTGGCCGATTTCTGCAATCACTCTTTTGCCACTGGTGCTTTCCTTTACCTCCTCAAGCACTCCCTTGATATATGATATGGCATTTGTAACGTGCCTATACACAAGTGTTTCAAGGCGCGACGAGGCAAGGAAGGGGGAACAGACGGAGTACAGAGACAGCAATCTCACTAGGCCAAGTGACATTGAGATTGCGCAAGTGCAAGGGAGGGGGAGGGGAAAAGTGCCAAGGGGAAAGGGGAGGGTACAGTGCTGTACATGGGATCAAAACAATAACGGGAAGTGCGGCCAGCAGGTGCAAGGGTAAGTGCAGACAGCAGGTCTCCAAAAGTGCAGGTAGGGGGACTCTAGGGTTACAGATACAGACCCAAGTGCAAGGGTTGCTGGGCGGCAGTGTGGGTTGTGCAACTGGACGAGCAGGGACCTGGGTCCGAATCAGAGGGTAGCCGGTGCAGTATCAGAGTGGTAATAATCAGGGGAGAGGAAGAGAGAAGGCAGAAGCAAAGAGGGAGGTCTTGAGGTGCTTTTGGAACCAGAGATGGTTTTCCTCAAGTTTCAGAGAGTCAGGGAGGCTGTTAGGCCCCAGCTAAAGAAAATGATCTACCACCAAATTGTTGCTTGGAGAAGCAACTGACCCCAAGGGAGGTGGAGGAGCGTAGAGCTAGAGTAGGAAGGTATTTGCGAAGAGAGTTGGAGGTGTTCAGGACCCAGGCCCCAGAAGTCCTTGTGGACAATGCAGAGGGTCTTGAACTTAATCCTAACAGTCACCGGAAGCCAATGCAGAGATTTCAGTGCTGGAGAGATAAAATCCCTGGCCTTGAGGTCAAGGGCAAGTCTCTCAGTCCTGTTCTGGATGAGCTGCAGAGGGTGGAGAGTAGAAGCAGGCAGATTTAGAAAGAGGCTGTTGCAGTACTCCAGCCTAGAGAGAACCAGATTCTCTAGAGACATTGAGCTTCTGGGGGAAGTAGAGTAAAGGAAGAATACCTCTGAGGAGGTGCAGTTGGTAGTGTGACTTCTTAGAGACGTCAGAGATGTGAGAAGAAAATGAGAGTGTAGAGTTGAAGATGAGCCCGAGGTTCTTAGCCTCACAGGTGAGAGCAGGAAGAGGGCCAAGGGAGGCCGGCCAGAGTGTGACAGGAAAGGAGGGTGCAGGTGTGCCGATGAGGAGAATCTGTCTTACTGGCATTGAGGCAGAGATCATTGGCGGCACACCACGCCTGGATAGAAGACAGTCGGAGATGAGAGAAGAGGTGGCAGAGGGAGGCCTGGAAACGAGCTGAGTCATCCGCAATGCACTGAAGCAGAGAGTGGCAAAGCGGTGGACGAGAGGTGCCATTTATTGGTTTAGCAGCCAGGGAGAGAGTGAGTTAGAGGAAAGGAAGGACCCAACTTGGACCTGGGAGGGTCGACCAGAGAGGAACAGTGTCAGCCAGGCCAGGGCCTGATCGGTGATACCCAGGTTATCACGGAGACGATTGAGCAAGATGGCATGGTTGATTGTGTGCACCCCTCCTTAAAAAGCCTGTTCTACCTGTTCGGCTAACTATCGCCCGATCTCGATCACTCCTTTCCTGGACAAACTGCTGGAAAAGCTGTCCATTTCCCAGGTTAATCTCCACACTGAAAAAGTAGGTGGTCTCAATGACCACCAGTCTGGCTTCAGAGCAGCCAGAGGCATGGAAACCGCTCTCGTAAACACCCGTGAAGATCTGCTTTCCAATCTTGACACCAGCACCGCTTCTGTCCTCATCCTCTTTGACCTTTCTTCTGCTTTCGACACGGTCAATCACACCATCCTGATCAATCGACTCCTTGAGAACCTGGGCATCACTGAACGTGGATGACACTCTGATCTCTTTCTTGCTCCCTATAGCCTCCTCTCCTCTTTCGCACATTCCAGATTGTTTATCCGTGATTCAGGATTGGTGCGCCTCCAACGATCACTGCCTTAATGCCAGTAAGACTGAGATCCTTCTCATCGGGACACCTGCTCCTTCTCTCACTCTGGCCACCCTCCATGGGCCCTCTTCCTTCGCCTTCCTGTATGACAAAAAAAACATGGTGTCATCTTCGACTCCACTCTATCCTTCTCTCCTCACAACGCAGACCTTTCCAAGAAGGCCCACTACCAGCTGCACCTCCTCAGATGTACTCTTCCCTTTCTCACTTTCCCCCAGAAGCTCATGGTCTCCAGAGCCCTGTTTTTCTCTCGGTTGAACTACTGTAACAGCCTCTTTCTCAATCTGCCTTCCTCTACTCTGCTCTAATCCAGAACAGGACTGCAAGACTTATCCTTGGCCTCAAGCACAGGGTCTGTATCTCTCCAGCCCTGAAATCTCTCCACTGGCTTCCGGTGGCTGCAAGGATCAAGTTCAAGACCCGCTGAATCGTCCAGATGGCTTTCCGGGGACAGGGCCTGCACTACATTCAAAACTCTTCCTAAATACCTTCCTTCTCGAGCCCTTTGCTCTGCTGCCTCCAACTCTGTGGGTCAGATGCTTCTCCAAGCAGAAAGTAGGCGGCAGATCACTTTCCTCTGCAGGTGCTTCCGTCTGGAACAGCCTCACTGCCTCTGTCAAACATGAGCCAGACCACCTGAAGTTCCGGGAGTGGCTCAAAACCTTCCTTTTTTCCTCTGCTTTCTCTCCCTCCCCTGCTGACCTACCGGTCTGCTGTGCCCACTGGTTGCCCGCAAAGTCTCACTGGGTACCCGGATCCTCTTGACCGGTCTCCCCCCGCACTGCCTCCAGGGCCTGTCACGCACTAGGGGCTTTAACTGTAACCTCTAGAGTCCCCCGCCTCCTTGCTCTCACCCAGAGCCGCGCTGCCCTGGATGCACTTACTCAGAGCAATGCTACCCTGATTGCACTTTCCCCAAACCTCCAGCCCCTTCCACTTCCCCGTTCCCCTTCACCTGCACATATGCAATACCGCACTTGTACGATCTGAATGACACAAGGCCAAGTAAGATCTTTTGTCTTTTCCTCCCTCTGTACCCTTCCTTGTCTTGTAGCTCCTAGAAACATATTTGTACAGGTGAGTATGACTTATCATATAATTTGCTTGTTAGTCCTACTCATCTGGAAACCCATGAGCAGAACTAGATACCGGGAGCCTTCTAGCACTTATTTTGTTAATCGCACCTATCTGGAAATGTATTTAGCAGAACTACCTACCGGGAATCTATCAAGCAGATCTACCAACCGAGAACGTTTCTAGCACCGATACAGTAACAACATGAGTTGGACAGATCTGCCCGTGACCACCCATTAGTCTTCGTCAAAGTAATTGGACCCAACAAAACACAGGGGGACCTAGTCTAACAGCCAAAACCCAAAGGGAGATGCCACCCCCTCGACAGCTACTGGAAGCTCGTCGGGGAACAGGGTCCCTCTGGAAAGCACACAGACACTCGAACACATTATCATGCCAACTCTTTCCTCTGCACCAACAAACAATAGAATGCAGCTACACCCCTCGATTAATTCGGTCTAGCTGAACACATACTTGTACACCTCCATGATCACCTAAACAGTCTTTAGAACACAACCCTTGAAATCAGAATGCAGATTCCCAAGTCCGTTGGCCTTGCTGCACACATTCTACTGATCTCGCACAACCACTGCACCACACATAGCACTAGTATGCAGCTACACACCACTTATTCCACACTGGCTGCTGACATCCCGGGTGCACCCAAGAACGTTTTACTACATTACTCTCTCCACTGACCTGGACTGCGGTCCCCAAGTGGGTACAACCCTGAGCACTTTGGATTCATACCAATGCTAAAAGACGCTATACAAATGCCTAATAACGTAACGTAACGTAACAGAACAAGTACTACATTACTATTTGCTTGAGTGGACGGTTACCAGTGATTAGTTTCACAAGATCATGCCTCCTAACTGAGTCCAGCAACCACTACACTAAGCCTCCTTTTTCTCTACAGGAGCCTACACTGCCAGCCAGGGCATTGAGCTTATACGGCAGGATGTGGCAAAGTATATTGAAAGACGGGATGGCGGCATCTCTTGTAGTGCAGACGACATCTACCTCTCCACGGGAGCCAGCGACACTATAGTGGTAAGGTATAGTTCTCCGATTCCACACACTGGTGGTAGTCCCCACAATGTTAAGTTTAACAGATGATTGTATGTCACTTCTGACACCATGCCCCAGTCCTCTGCTTGCATTTCTCCATCAATTGGCTTCTGGGAGTTGTATTCTTGGATCTCTTTAGTTGTATAAAACAGCTTACTCTAAAAGTAAATGAAAAGCGAAGCCCCAGACTGGAAAAGGTTGTCCAAGAATGACCTGGACTCATCGATGTATTGTGAGAAACATAACAAAATGTCAAGTTCCTTATATCACCCTTATGAACAAAACACCTGGACTCATGTCTGTCTGATGATCTGCAGCTCTAATTTTGCCTTTAGAAATGTCGCAATCATTTTGGATGTATTTTTTTAGCCTAATGCTTCCAGTGCCAGTGTTCAGTTTCCAGCTTTGCAGTTTCCTTTTGAAAGGCTTTGTAGGACCAGTGACTACACTTTCCAGCACACTTTCTCAAGGAACTTCAGGAACTCGCATCAGGTTTTGGACTGCAGTGCTTCTGTTTGCTCGCCTGCTTTTGGGACTCTGTCCTTGGCTCCACCAGTCTCATCTGATTTCTGAATGTATTCCTGAATGCGCTGTAGACACTATGCCCTGGAGGTGCAGCCTCCAGCACTATATGAGCTGACTCGAGTGAGAAATGCTGCATTTTAGAGGTCAGTCTTTGCATAAGATCTAGGAACTCTGACCCCCAAGTTCCAGCATTGCAGCAGCATTTCTCCATGGATTACCTTATTCCAGCTGCCCTGGGAACTTTGACTTTCAGTAGGCAGTGTTACTCCTGGGCTGTTCGTACACAGTATATGCAGTGTTACTCCTTGACTGTTCTTACACAGCATATGCAGTGTTACTCCTTGGCTGTTCTTACACAGTATATGCAGTGTTACTCCTTGGCTGTTCTTACACAGTATATGCAGTGTTACTCCTTGGCTGTTCTTTTTTAGTTAGTGTTACTCCTTGGCTGTTCTTACACAGTATATGCAGTGTTACTCCTTGGCTGTTCTTACACAGCATATGCAGTGTTACTCCTTGGCTGTTCTTACACAGCATATGCAGTGTTACTCCCTGACTGTTCTTACACAGCATATGCAGTGTTACTCCCTGACTGTTCTTACACAGCATATGCAGTGTTACTCCCTGACTGTTCTTACACAGCATATGCAGTGTTACTCCCTGACTGTTCTTACACAGCATATGCAGTGTTACTCATTGACTGTTCTTACACACAGCATATGCACTGTTACTCCTTGACTGTTCTTGCACAGTATATGCAGTGTTACTCCTTGACTGTTCTTACACAGTATATGCAGTGTTACTCCTTGACTGTTCTTACACAGTATATGCAGTGTTACTCCTTGACTGTTCTTACACAGCATATGCAGTGTTACTCCTTGATTGTTCTTACGCAGCATATGCAGTGTTACTCCCTGACTGTTTTTACACAGCATATGCAGTGTTACTCCCTGGCTGTTCTTACACAGTATATGCAGTGTTACTCCCTGCGTGTTCTTTCTCAGTATGCACAGTCACTCATTAAGTGTTCTTTCTCTGTATGCAGTGTTACTCCTTGGCTGTTCTTCATCCGTATACAGTGTTACTCTACGACTGTACTTTTCCGGTATGCAGTGTTGCTCTTTGGCTCCTCCCACCTGTGATGGTCTGTTAGGTGGCATTAACACATAGAACCATGACTTGAGGTTGTATTACCCCATTGGCCACAATGTATCCCAGGTATTTCCCAGTGGACATAGCAATGGTACACTTGGCTTGATATGCAGTAAGACACTGTATTTAAACGAGCTCCACGCTGGCATTGGTGCTGCATATGTTCAGTGGTTGCCACCAAGAGTCTGCCGCATGCTCAACCTGGGAGCAGAGCATGCCTCTGTTTTTGCACGCCCAGACCACGAGACAAATGCAGCAGCAGTGTGTGAGCCAAAGTAAATTAAAAGAAAAAAGTTTGTATGAGTGCGTGTTTGATTATGTTTCAGTGTGTGCAAGATGTGTAATGTGTTTGTGCACGTGATTATATTTGCATTTTAGAACAATGAGTGTCTATTTGGGGCAGGGGGGGGGGAGTTGATGGGACCGCAGCTTCGGAATTGATTTACAGTGACCATTACAGACATAGGTTGTGGATGCACCTTCATGAATGTGATTGCCTTTGACTATTTATTAGCATAGAATGTGGCCGCAGCTTCATGGAAGTGATTTGCAGTGACCATACTACTGATGAGCTTCATGAAAGTGACTCGGGTTTCATGAAACTGTTGTTATAAAAGGCTTTTGTATACTGATAGTTGCCCTAGAGAACTCCTTGGAAATTGTGTGACTTTTTACCCCAGTACAGCCAGGAATTGTTCTCTAAAAAGCACCATTTCAAATAATGATTTAAAAGCTTTTCTCCAGGGATAGAGCCACCCAAATTCCTAACTTTACCTAGGGCTCCCTCTCTACGCTGATCGCTCCCACTAATTTGTGCTTCATGTTTTTAACGCCCCTCCACTAAAAATATTTACCTGCTACCACGGACATTGAATTGTGTACAATTCCGGTGCCGTCTCCGGGGCTGACCGCCCGACACCAGAAACTGTTTCTGCCACTGTTATTTGCTTAATGATGTTGCTTGTCTTGCACAGTGGTGACTTGCATGTGTGTTTGCACGGGGCAAGGCAAAAGTTCTTGTTTCTACTAGGTAAAAGATGTAAGATGTAATTAAGATTTATTTTAAAACGTACATAAATATTTTACTTAGTGCAGCTCTAGGGCTGTGGCAGCAGGATCATCATGCACGTAATGTACATGCGTGGTGTCCCTGGTCATCCCCAAGTCTATTTAGTTGTCTCTGTGACTTGGAGGAACTTTGTAGTGGGGGGTGTCTCAGCAATGGGTCAGAGTGGCGGACCTATTTTTTTTTGTATGTCTCTGCTCTGAGACCTTCATCTCCATCTGTGACTGGTGTTCCACCTTTAAAGATGCCGTTCCTTTTCTTTGCACTAAATTTCAATGGGCCAGAGCTCTGTATTAACGGGTACTCCAACAATCATGATCTCCATTTGAGTCATTCAGCTTAAGCCTATTTCTGTCCATCCAGGAGTCAATCTGAATACGACAGGAAGTAAAATTGCTGTAGAGGCTGTATCAGCTGGTCGTAGGCTGATCAGAAGCAGCATAATTGTAAAACCGCATGCCACCCTTCCTAGCCTCTTCATTAGCGGGGGCATATAAACACTGAAAAGCAGTGGCAACAAAGTGGAGCCCTCTGGGACTTGCTGGTTCTTTTTAAAGGCTAATCTGAAGGGAGAAATTGACAGCCTGTTATCTGTTAGACAGAATGGATCAAAGCTAGTTCAGAGCCTGGTTTTAGATCCCAGTGTAGAGGAGCAGCCAACTGCCCCTGCAGGATGTCCATCCCCCCCCTACTACCTGTATGCTGGCAGCCTGAAATTATCCCATGTTTGACACCAAAAGTAATGACTATTCCGCGTTGAATCTTCCAGAAAGGGTATCCACTAAGAAAACCCTATCGGATGTATTCCCGATGAGATGACAATCTCTTGGAGGAGATGCCCGAAGGAATATGAAAAAGAGACAGAAAAGTTGGTGAGGTCAAAAGAAATGAGTGACGCACTGAGAAGACTGGCTGAAGAAGAGAATGTATGGACCTTATAGAAAATGATGACGAAGTAAAGAATTGATTAAACATTCATATGTGAAACGAAGATGGCACGTGTGAAGAGCACTGCAGAAAATGCAAATCCTTCAATAACTGTACAGATGCAGCAACGCAAGTAGATCAAGTAATCTTAGAAGCTAACTATACGTATTGAATAGACTGCAGGCTTAGCCGCCATTATATAGAAGCTGGACATGAAGAGAAGGGCTGAAAGCTGTGTCGCAGCAGAGAATTAGCTGGGAGCATGGAAGAATCGAGAAGGGCTGGCTGGCTGGCCTGGTATTAAGGTTGAAGGCAGCCAAGACTGGTTACCTATTCTTGAAGGCAGAGAACATGAGACGCTGCATCATCCCTTGTTAAGGTGTAAAGAAAGAACACCATGAGTGCGAGGTTTTATTCATTTGAGACAATTAAATGCTGCAAAAGTAGCTGAATTGCGGTCTCCTGTCACATGAGCCCAGGATGAAAATAGAGTTGGCAACGCAGTTCCTGAACTATGATAGTGTGTGCTCACACTCGCGTGTATTCTCAGAAGAAAGGATACTTTGCAAGGCCAAGTTCAAAGTCACTCTTCATGGCAGAAGGCAGGGGTGATGAGAGATGGTGGGCTAATTGGGCGGTGAGGTACAGTCCAGTCCACCTACGAGCACCTGGGTATGAGTTTACGTGCTGCTAGTGAGCTGAATGTTCCAGAAGGGCACGAGCGTGCCAACCAATCATAGAGGGCCATGTAACATAGGGCAGTTTAGTTTGAGAGCGAATGATGTACCGTTTATCTACTGGTGTGGAAGATGACTTGCCCTAGGGGTGGGCATGAGTTGTCCACCTGACTGGAGAGACCCAATCACAATCCAACCCCCTATAGAAAGTATACTTAGATGTTCCCCTTGAGCCAACCACAACCCCCGTAGGTTCTTCTTATTTGCCACGTAGTATGACACACGTATGAGGAATTTTTGCTATAAAAAGTGTAATTTGTTATGAAATGCTTCGAGAGAACTCTGTGCGACGTCCGTTGATATCCACTGTAACTCCTTGTTTTAGACAATTGATAATAAAACAGTAAAAGGACTTTGCCATCTTCCTGAGTTGCTTTGATTATTTGGTGTATAGAGTTACTCTGCTTCCCATCCAACTGCATGACCCGCTACCCGCCAAGGGCCATAAATTCATCAATTTACTCTAATCTGGAGAACAAAATGTGGAAGTGATTGGTGTAAAATGTTCTAAAGAATTCACTGGTGCATCAACATTTATAGTTTGGGTGCTGGCAGGGCTTTAAAATGTGTCAGGATATGGAGATATATATATATATATCCCTGAAAGAAGATCATTGTAAAGTGACTGAAAAGGAAGACCATCCAATTTCTGCTTTTGTGTTAAGCCATTATTTAATACAATTCTTCCTGGGGGGATATGATTATAATTAGGGTATTGAGTGAGCATGGATCCAACTTCAGCATGTCAGGTATTAATCATAGGGGGAATGACACGTCAGGGAACCATAGATGCAAAGGAGTGGGGAGCTAATAACTGGAGAGGGTGGTCAATTTATTTTAATTTTATTGTGCATTTCTAAGGTGCTTCTACATCAAGAAATTGTGTTTCAAAGAACAAGGGATTTGGGCGCAAGGGATCTACAAGCAGGGGGGAGCAGAAGTTGGGTGGAAAGGGAGGGTGTGTGGCCCTAGGAGTTAGGGAGGGGCCATTCTTTGAAGAGGGGGGCCTTCAGCTGCTTCCTGAAACGTACAGCCGAGAGGGTAAGTCTGGTGTTGACTGGGAGGAGGTTCCAGTGTCTTTGAACGTAGACAGAGAAGGCTGGTCTTCTGGTTGCTTCCTTCCTGCACCAGTGGAGTTCAAGTCTGCACATGTCCTTACTTCTGGTGTGTTGTAGGCCTCTGGAGATGCTAGGTTCCTCAGTGAGGTATCTTGGGGACTTTAGGGCAACAGCCTTGTAGATGATGCAGCAGAATTTGAAGATGATGGTCTTTTCAGCGGGAGCCAGCACAGTTCGATGATGGTCAGGGTGATGTGGTCGAATTTGCGGCATGCAGCAGCACGCAGGACACATCTAGGGGGTGCTAAGGTAGTTGCCAGAAGGCCTTCCAAAAGGGCATTGCCACCATCCCGGTAGGAGAGGACCAAGTCTTGGACAGGTGATCTGATGTTTTCTGTGATGAAGGACTTAATTTTCCACAGGAGAGAAAGTTGGTACCAATCCATTGATGTCTTCCTTGCTATGTGCTGTTTGAAGGAGAGTCTGTCAATGCTCCCCGCTCCCACTTGTTATCCTATCTTCAACATGCCTCAGTCTCTCCTTATCCTCCACCTAGTTCCTCCACCACTATGCGTCCTTAATAGGCTGCCGTCACACACGTGTGTGGTGCCCCACTCCTTAAGCCTCCTCTGCAATCTAACCCTATCACTATTTAGTCCTGCTTGCTTTGCTGAAACTTGCTTCCCTCTTATGTCACCTGGATTCTCCCCTCACTGAATTAACCATAGATCTCTGGAATGGCCAATCCTTCTGGAACAAGACCACCTTCCCCGGCAATCATTTGAGTTACCACTCCCCCCCCCTTTCTCAGTGATTGGCATCACTGAAACCCTGACCTCTCACTATAAGATAACCAAAGCAGCTGCCCTCCACACTGGTTCCACTGTCTTCCTCCACCCATTCAAGAAGTGGGCTGGGTTGGGTATCCTAATATGCCAAGACGTCCAATGTACTCCTCTTCCCCTCCACTCAACTTGAGCGCTGCTTTCTTTCAATGAGTTGCTGTTCAACCACTTTCCCCAATTCCAACCCCCATAATTATCACCTGCCCCCTTTGTATCAACCCATTTTCTTCCCTTCTTGGCTTCAGCTTCTCACTTGAATCTCTGCCCATTGGATCTCAGGACATTCACTTGGGAGACTTCAACTTTCCGATCCTCTCTACTGTCCTCCACTCTCTAGGCCTCCTCCCCTCCACTGATCACTCCCTCCTGCACTGAAGGTATATGATCGCCTGTCTGGCTCGAGCTTTGACTATAGCTAGCGTTCCTGATCCGCCATTTTATTCTAGAAAACTGTCGCTACAACTCCGCTATAAGACCCACTTGAATCTGGTCCTACGGTGGAGATTTTATACAGTAAAATACCAGCAGCCAAATCATTATGCCTCCAAGAAAACTAGATCAAAAGTAATCTGCTCTTTTCCTAATCCCCACTATCGGCCCGCTGCAGGGGTTTGCCAAAAAGTGGACAACATGTGTTTGCACATCTCAGAAAAGCAGTGCCAAACGGAGCATGTGCGTGTTTCTCACAGCAAAGCCCCAGTAAACCAGAGATGCTAGTCCTTGCACAACGGTGGCAGGATGTCTTCCCAAAATATAGAAACAGTGGAATCAATTGAGGTCAACACTGTGATCTCACACTAATGCAGTCCTGCTAATTTAAGACATTTTAGAATTACAGGGCCATAACCTATATGCCCTTCATTTACTTTCAAGTTGATCATGTGCCCGGGTTCTTGTTCTGAGAACATCTATTTTTTTTATTTACTAGAATGTGTGCACGTCATATGTACCACATATGTTAATGATCAATTCTCATCATATGTCCTCAAATCACACGGTGGCAGCATAATGCATCTACCAATCATTGCCTTCTAGTATATTTGCAAATGAGGAAATGTTCAGGATTATTGCCCATCATCAGCTTTTTCAACCTTCTTTGCCATGGGATTTGGAATTTTGGAGAAGGTTTGCATGAAGCCTGCAGAGTATTTTTTTCATCAATTTTAGTCTTTGGAAATATTGGCCCAGAGATGTTCCCCAGACCTGCACTCGTCATCACTTAAGAGAACGAGCCAATGGTTTGATACTGCGGCCACAAGCAGAGCAGTCGAGAATTCCAGAAGGTTCCGCCACAATCACTATGCCCTCCCTTCCCTCTCCAAGGACCACATCTGCAAATGGGATGATGAATGCTGACGATACAGCTCTGGGCGTTGTTCCATCCTTTGCTGATCTCCTCACCCGCCCTCTCCGCCCCCTCTGAGCAATCGGGACTTTGCTGACCATTTGACCCCCATGCAGGGGCAAGAGTAGCCATGAAAGGCCCCTGGGTACATTCTACAGGTGGTATCCTGAGGGGTCTGGCCAAAGTGGCATGTTGGCGAAGGGGACATGACTCGCAGCATAGGAGCCTAGCTGTAACTCTTTAATGGTCACCGTAATCGGCTGAAGAACAGGCCTCAGAACAGGCCTCAGAACAGGCCTCAGAGCTGCCAACATTTGTAACAGAAAAGGCAGAATTGCCTCACCCGACGCCCCGCCTTCTTGCTCCAAGACTCCGCTCACAATAAAAAAAGACATACAATGATGTCAGTGTGAGTGGGGTTTTGTCTTCGTCCACACCGCTGTGTGATTGGCCACTAGCGGTCTGTTTGTAGCCAATCACATGGAGGCGAAGTTGCTCAGATGGCCTGACTCAATGCCCCTCCCCGGAAACCCGGAGTCCATACATTAGCTACCGATGTTTGCGTAATATCCGGGACCCTGTGCTGGGGAGGAAGCGACCAGTGACCTGCTTCTCATTGAAATGGCGGCTGTGGAATGATTGAATTGTTTTGGTGTTGGGCGCACCAGTGGATTAGTAGCCTAAAGGAGGCCTGCATTTTGAGGACTTGGCAGAACGCTGTTGGACCGGTTGGCGCATAAAGGGTGGCACTCTGCCACTGTCCCCGCTTTCACAGGACATCTCACCGGAGCAGGCTTGCCTTTGACTCTTCCGTCTCCCTTTCATGCGGCCTGCCTGCCTTGTGTACTCTGATGAATGGATGCTGACTGTGTGCATGGAACGCAGCCCACCACTGCCACACAGGGCCTCTTTGTCCAAGGCCGGCGGGGCTTGCCTCAGACTGGCACTAAAGGCTTCCGTTCACTTCATGGCCTTCGCAAAACAAACCTAGTTTGGCCGCAGTCGGTGCTTCGGGATGATTTGAAGTCCAGCAAAACGAAAACAGTCCAGCAAAAGGAAAACATGTTTAAAATCCAGAGTCGTGCAAAGTATTTCTGGAGCCTCAGAGGTACTCTTAAACATGCAGAATGCACAGTTAAAACCAGGACTGGACTCGCATCTCCGGAATGGAATGGATAATGTTGCAGCATGTGGCTGATGTGTCTAAAACACCAGCAGATTTGGAAACGGAAAATCACAGCAGTTAAGTGAGAGGGTAGAAGCGTAACTTCAGCTGCGGGAGTGATGCATGGGGGCACGGTGCGTCCACCCCCCGTGACGGATGGCGGAGAGACATCTGGAGATGCTTTGAGGTGAAGAAGAAAGAGACCGAGGCTTGGAGATCAAGCTCGGATTGGGCAATGCCCGAACCAAAACTGCTAGTGTGGGCCAGGTTTTTTGGTCAAAGTGGGCCACTTTTTTGACCAATGGGGTCCAGTTTGATGAGTTACTTCACTATGCGGCTAGTAGTTTTGACCATTGTTGTTTAATACATATTTTTTAAATTGCACAATTCGCATCACATTTTATCAAAAAAGTCCCCCTTGGGTAATATTCCAACAGTGTCACAAAGGAATGAATTGCCACATGCAGCTGTGGGCCGCTTTTTCTTTGGTACTTGAGACAATTCTATGCCGCAGTCTGACCCGGCTAGTTGCTAAAACAACCACAGAGAGAGAGGACGATTGCTTGGCGAGGACATGTAGAATATGAATAGAAGTGGGTCCAGGGAGGACCCATGGGGAACCCTTACTTTAAGGGGCCGGGCAGAGGTGGCGCTGTTACCCCAGGACCCATGGGGAACTCTTACTTAAAGGGTCCTGGCAGAGGTGGTGCTGTTACCCCAGGACCCATGAGGAACCCTTACTTTAAGGGGCCGGGCAGAGGTGGCGCTGTTACCCCAGGACCCATGGGGAACCCTTACTTTAAGGGGCCTGGCAGAGGTGGCGCTGTTACCCCAGGACCCATGGGAACCCTTACTTTAAGGGGCCGGGCAGAGGTGGCGCTGTTTCCCCAGGACCCATGGGAACCCTTACTTTAAGGGGCCGGGCAGAGGTGGCGCTGTTACCCCAGGACCCATGGGGAACTCTTACTTAAAGGGACCTGGCAGAGGTGGCGCTCTTACCCCAGGACCCATGGGGAACCCTTACTCAAAGGGACCTGGCAGAGGTGGCGCTCTTACCCCAGGACCCATGGGTAACCCTTACTTTAAGGGACCTGGCAGAGGTGGCGCTGTTACCCCAGGACCCATGGGTAATCCTTACTTTAAGGGACCTGGCAGAGGTGGCGCTGTTATCCCAGGACCCATGGGGTACCCCTACTTAAAGGGACCTGGAAGAGGTGGCGCTGTTACCCCAGGGCCCATGGTGAACCCTTACCTTAAGGGACCTGGCAGAGGTGGCACTGTTACCCCAGGACCCATGGGGAACCCTTACTCAAAGGGTCCTGGCAGAGGTGGCGCTGTTACCCCAGGACCCATGGGGAACCCTTACTCAAAGGGTCCTGGCAGAGGTGGCGCTGTTACCCCAGGACCCATGGGGAACCCTTACTCAAAGGGTCCTGGCAGAGGTGGTGCTGTTACCCCAGGACCCATGGGGAACCCTTACTTTAAGGGGCCGGGCAGCGGTGGCTCTGTTACCCCAGGACCCATGGGAACCCTTACTTTAAGGGGCCGGGCAGAGGTGGCGCTGTTACCCCAGGACCCATGGGGAACTCTTACTCAAAGGGACCTGGCAGAGGTGGCGCTCTTACCCCAGGACCCATGGGTAACCCTTACTTTAAGGGACCTGGCAGAGGTGGCGCTGTTACCCCAGGACCCATGGGGTACCCCTACTTAAAGGGACCTGGAAGAGGTGGCGCTGTTACCCCAGGGCCCATGGGGAACCCTTACCTTAAGGGACCTGGCAGAGGTGGCACTGTTACCCCAGGACCCATGGGGAACCCTTACTTTAAGGGACCTGGCAGAGGTGGCACTGTTACCCCAGGAAAGGACCAGGTCAGGTCAGCAAGGTAGGCGGTGGTGAGGGGGCTGGATTCACTGGTGAGCGCCGTTTCACTAGAGCGCTTCCTGCGGACGCCAGATTGGATGGACTCTGGAAGGTTGTTGTCCATGTACTGAGCCAGTGTGTGCGGCACAATGCGGCTGGCGCATGCATACCCACCAGCCATGCTGTCCCACCCATAGAAACCAACAGCCAGTAGGACATGCAGTCTGTGAGCACCGGCCCACTGTGCAGTCCCCCAACAGCCTAGCATCACCTTCACCAGCATGAAGACCACTAGTGGCAGGCTGTGGGCGGGGCACATAAGAAGCTGTCTGGTGCAGGTTCTCCAGTTCTCACTCCCCCGGCACGCCTAACTGAACTGCGCTGGAAGCACACTGCAAGCATGCGTGCAAGGCGATGGCGTGACCGCAGGCAGGCAGAGAAAATTGGGCCCAGAAAACACAGCCGAGCAATGAAGGCTGACCATTGCTGGCAGATCCAGTCTGAGTTTCCAACTCCGTGATTGGCTAGACCTCTTTGCAGAGGTGCTAGTTGGTTATATTGCTTGGGCCGGCAGATGTCTGATCTTTTTATTTTTAGTTTGGGCTGTTAGGTGGTTAGTGCACCACCTGCAAGCGGAAACTGTTGCATTAGAGTACAGATAGGAAGACATGGCATATGAGGAGAGGCACACAGCTTGTAGGTGTTGTTTTTGCCCACCCACTGACTGCCTATGGTCAAGCAAACCCCTATGGCCATTCCCACCCACTTCCTGGCCGAAATACCTCCTCATGGGAACTCTTTGAGCACGCTTTAATGAAGCCTTGCCATCAAACATTGCACTCGAAGAGCCTGCAGTCTTCTGCGAGTTGATGATGGAATTGGAGCTGTAAACCTTCTACTGGAATAATGAACATTTCTTAACCGGGTCTGCCTTCAGCCACTTGATTTATAAGCACTATGCGTGCCCTTCACTGAAGTCATATTAAAAAATAAGCATTGGCAAAGCCAACAATTTTGGGTTGTGTATACTGTAAGGAAGGCATGTATCAAACAGTGAAGACAGACACAAGTGATGACAGTTCAAGGCTGTTTATTGAACTTCAGTGGTTTGGATGAACACCTATCCAACCCTAAATCTAAGTATGGGAGCAAGCTACAACCATCAAAGTAAAAATAACACATTCCTAGTGGATTCTTGTCATAATAAAAAGGGCTTATACTAATAAATGTATTGCCAATCCTTACTTCTAAATACAAATGGTGTGGGAAAATGATGTATGCAAAATAAAGTGTTCAAAAATCAATATGTCAGGACAGCTAGATAATTAGCTTCACTTCCCCATGTTTTCAGCACTGGGCAAGGTGACACATGGAGTAATTGTTCAGCACAGATTCTAGCTTCTCCAGCACAAGGATGCAGTTCAGGATGTAAATATAAGGGCCTTCACTTTCTGTTCAAAAGTCTCTTATTCGCAGAATGCTTGGAGTAACAAACAAAATATCACAGTTCTCTTCTCTTCAAGATTTCTTCCTTCACAAAGTCTTTGGGTGCACTGGTCACTCCGAGTCTCCCTCATTCAGGCTCGGACCCCCTTTTATAGACATTTTCTCATTAGCCTCCATCAGTTGGGTTCGGGCCACACACTATCGCATTTCTGTTATTATTATGGAATCAAAGACTTTCGATTGTGCAAAGGATTTTGTATTAGACACTCGCAAGACCACTTCAATTCTCTTGCTTCACTATTTCCTCTAATTTCCTTTCCTTTGATTCCCTACACTTCTCTGCGGTTTAAACCCCCACTAGAGACTTTAGATTGAGCACCTTTGCCGTGCTGCACCACTCTGATGCAAATTGTTGCATTAAAGCCCCAGACAACAAAGTTCAAACTGTCATCCGCAATTAAGCTTTACTTGCGTCTTTCATCACACGCCAAGGTTCTGTATACAATGTTGCCACTTGCAACCTTCGCTTCAACACAGTTCGGTCTGGCATCAGTTTCCCCTACTCACCAGCTGTGTTGATTTCTTTGATCCTGGAGCCAAGGATGATACCACGGCGGCTACTGTTCCTCCCAGACTCGGTCAGTCCTGTAGGAGGGCCCCGGGTATCTTTGACACACAATGCAGGATTCTTCAGTTGTATTGCCTTGCTTCATGCATTTGGCTTTGAAGTCATCTGGAGAATAACACTTTCTTGCTGAAAGGGTCAAGGACCTTTCCCTCCTCGATTTCTCGTATTTCTCCTCTGACTCAGCTGCTGTCTGGAAAATTCTGCTCCTCCATGTGCTTTTCCTCGCTCAGAGTGTGCTCTCGTGCTCCGCCGTTTATCCGTGTGGGGAAGCTTAATGGAAGTCAGCTGTGAGTTGTCAAAAGTAATTGCCTGACTTTGCCTGACCATGGTATTGGGACATGTCAGATGCATTGCTCGGGTATGAGTCTGTTTTCTCCCAGAGCGGGCTGTCTGTGTGAAAGTGTTCGGGTAGGCAAGGTAGGGGGAGGTAAAGTTCCCAGGTATCCTGGTAGGATGGGGTTAAAGCGGTACGAGGGGGGGATACCACATCTCACCATCTGACGTCCCACTCCCTGAAGCCCCTCACCCAGGTGATCCTCCCGCACTGGTCCACTCCTAGGAGCTGGATCCAAAAGCGATGGCCGTGTCCTCACCACCTGGATGACAGATCATCGGGGACTAGTCAGTAAAACACCCTCTTGTTTCTCATAATACGTATTGGGCATTTGCCAGGGACTCATGCCATTTCTTAACTGCTAACATCAATGGCCAGTTAATACCACTAGGGCAGTACCTGGCAAGTGCCTTTCCCATGCCTACCCAAAAGCCCAAACTGTTGGCATTGCCAATGCTTGTTTTTTTCTTCAGTTGGCTAAAATGATTGTCAGATTTAGCAGTGCCATTTAAATGTGAAGTGAGGACAAAAAGCAATGGGTGACAGTCTTCTCATGTGTGGGGCACTTGGGTTAACAAACACAGTTTGGAAAAGGGGTTCCTTTTCTACGGTGGATGAAGTGAAGAAACACTGACAGGTGAGCGGGCGGGGTGGTGTGTCATGTGAACAGCGAGGGTGTCTCTGACCTGAGTCATCATAGAAGACAACTAGAAGGGAAAGGCATCACAGAGTGTAGATGCAGAAGGTTGGGAGTGGACGTGTGGACTCTGCATAGTGTGATGAACCCTACAGACTCCTCACTAATTCCCTGCCTGAAGTCTCCACCCAGGTGGTCAGGGAAAGGCAGACGCTTTCTGATCCTGACCTTGGAGGTGGTGTTCTGCAGGAGGATCGCCTAGGAGTAGAAAAGGCCCGTGGGAATGGGTGGAATCCATGGTTGAGACACAGTATTTCTCTTCCTCTAGGGAGGATAGCCCCACAATGCCAAATATAACCATGGTAATATTACACAAGATCCACCTGCTAATAGGAATTAAATCAATCACGAACTCCTCGGTCTTGGGAGAAATCAAAACCCTTTTAAAATGAGGGAGACCTTTAAAGCTAAAGACCTTTCTGATGCCCAAAGGTAAAGTGAACGAAAGCCCATGAATAAAAAGTTAAAAGAACTGCCTATCCCTTGTCAATCAAATTTGGTTAATAATTCTTATGAAATTTCTTTAAAGAATATTGTGAAGAACAAATCTTGTTACGCCAGGCAGGGAAATAAACCAGGTAGCAGTTGAAGTGCTACAAAGTGGTTCTGGCAGAGACAATGAATCAACAAAATCTTCACCATCATTCAGGCATGGATGGCCACACACGGCCTCTGCCTGAATGATGAGAAAACCAAACTCCTCCTTGTCGGCTCACCCAACAACTTGCTGAAACTCAGCCCTAACTACAATAGTATCATCATCGATGGAAACACTATTCCCATTGTTAAAAGTGTAAAAACTCTAGGTTTCTATCTTGATGCCAACACCAACCTCTCTAAACAAATCAACATGACTGCCTCAGCCACTGCCTACACAGGTAAGCTGATCAGAGCTTGTAGACCCTTCTTGTCCTCTAATAGCTGCCTCATACTGGCCAGGGCTCTTGTACAGTCCATATTGGACTATTGCAACAGTCTTTACCTAGGTGCAAACCAATCCATAATCAATAAACTGCAGGTACTCCAAAATAACGCTCTACGAGCGGCATTAAACATTCCCAGGCGAGAGCACATCTCTACCATTAGAAAATCATGCAATTGGCTCTCCATACAACAAAAAATCGACCTAAAAACGATCTGCCTCACATATAAAGCCTTAAACCACCAAGCCCCCCCTATCTCACTAACAAATTTACCTTGAAATCTGCTACTAGAACCACAAAATCCACTAACACCTTATGCCTATTGGTTCCCAGATTCACCCTAAAAAGAGCTGGAGGAACTATCTTAGCGGTCCTCGCCTCCCAACTGTGGAATACTTTACCACTGAACATCAAATCCATCTCTACCTTTCAATCATTCAGAAAACATGTCATCACATGGTTACTGAATAAAAATGAACACTCACTATCCGTATCCCCCATATCCATCCTCCGCTTGACATTCTTGCCTTTTACTTTAAATGTGATGTATAACTTCTAAAATGTCCTTCAAATGTGATGTATAATTTATAAAATTTATCCTGTAACTGCTTACCTAAGTGCCCTCTTACCTCAGGGTCTGGAGCGCTATATAAATAAAATAAACAAACAATCTATGCTTGTGGTGCTAAATGAAAAGCTGAGTAAAGCTATTGCAAAGGAACTATGTTTCCTTGGAGTTTATTTGTTGTGGCAAATCATCCTGACCATGACAATTATTGTTGCTATTGATGAAATGAAAGCATGTTCAAATACTTTTTGTGTTGAAACTTTCTGCTGATATGTTGAAGTGGCATAAGACGGCGTTGGAACTTTTGTTGAAACTCACGATTTCCTTGTGTTCTTTTCTTGAACTTCACCGTAACACGTTTACACCTGGGGATGGGAAATTCGCCCAGGTTGTGAAGAGAGACTGGTTATATTGTGAATTCAATCATTGTTATGTTTTGAACTGCCATGCATTTCCTTATTCATTTGTTGTGTATAAGTCTGAGAGGCAGATATCCTTTGTTAGTGTTTTCCTGTAGTTTATTTTAGGCAGGAAAATCCTGGTCATGGTAGGGATAGTTAGGCGTTCCTCCCACCTTTGAATGTAATTTGTTGAGAAAACTTCACAACGTGGTTGGCCTCCCATTTCTGACCTCTCACATTAGCTTTAGGATTGAAGATAGGATTACGTTAGATTTAAGAGGACCAAATGGAGAGATTCTGGATAGTTGGCAAGGGGTGATGAACCGTGGGACGTACCACTAGGGACTGAGGTGGAGGCACATAGTTGTCTTCCAAACTCTGATCAGTGGGGTGATGCATGTCGGATGGGCAACAGGAAGTAAAGGAGCAAAACAGATTGTTTTCTTAAAAGGATGCTGCTTGAGTCAAGATGAAGATCACAAAGGACTTCACAATGGAGACTGCATTGGGTGAAGCAAGGGTTCATAGCGAAGACATAAGTTCATAATGATAGAGATCAGGAACTGTAGAGGTAATGGGCAGGTAGAGTGGAGGGACACCAAAATGGAAAAGTTCAGAAGCAACTGGTTGGAGGATCATTGCGATTAAGACGATGACAAGAGTTACAGCGGGTGTGTGTTGGCAAGTTGTGGCTGTCCAACCCAACAAAGGCATTTTCACAGATGTATTGGATAAAGGGCAGACCCCCAAGCTTCTAATCAAACAGACACTCTGCTGAGATAACCGCGAGAGCTAATGGCTGATAGCCCACCTGCAGCCCTTGGGAAGATAATTGAAACGGCAGCTGCCAGATATGTGCATTAATTGGTCAGTCCACAGAACCAGCTTACAAACCTGGCTTCAGACGTTGATGCAGCGCCAGGACTACAAACAGCCAAGTAATTTACGACGACATCCATATTATGGACAATAGCGACCTATATCTGCCGGTCTTGCTTGATATTTCAGCAGCCTTCCACATAATTGACCAAAAAGCCCTACCCTACATTGTGTCACGGGTGGATTTAATAATTCTGAGAGACTTTGGAAAAATGTCGAGGCTTTTCATCCTTTTTGATTCTTGCAACAGTTTACAGTGAGGAATGTAGTGCCCAGGCTGAAACAGAGGCTTGGGGAGTAGTGCTGGGGCTATCTCTCCCACTCCTGTAGGATTTACTCCCTAACCCAGGCTTCTGTATCCACTGTTACCGAACCCCTACTATTTAATAGCTGGCTTTCACTAGTGATGGTTCCATAAACCACTGGGTATCTAAACGTACCCAGGGACTTTCTACCTTGGCCCTACACTACTGATGGTAAGTTCTACACGAGTAGGGTGTGATTCGGCCGTTCAGCCTTCAAGCCCAGCTAGATCTCTTTACTACTCGTACTCCGTCCACACTTCTCTCCCCAGGTCCGCCCACCTTCTCTCCTCCCCACATCTTTTTCTTCTATCCCTGATGTTTCTCCCTCTCCTACTACACCTATCTTCACTCTGTTACAATCTTCTCCCTGATCTTACAACTGTCTCCTACTCGCCTCCTATGCACTATTACTTCCCATCTCTGCACTACTTCTACCCTCACTTCCAAGCACTACTACTACAATTCTCCCCTCTCAGCACTACTTACCCCGACTTTAGAATATGGTGCCCTGCGCACCCTTGCACTACACTCATCCTCCCTATTCTCACTCCCTCCCCACTTCTCGCCTACACTTTTCTTCTACACACTAATCCTACTTGCTCTCTGCTGGCCTCGCTCTTTGCTGGCCTCACTCTCTTCTAACACTCACTCCCTGTCACACTTACTACGCCCCTCCCTTACTGCCATCCCCCACACTTTCTCAATCGTTCCTTCCCACCCTTGCACTACATGCATCCTCACTATGCTCACCCCCTCCCCACTTCTCGCCTACACTTTTCTCCTACACACTATTCCTACTCGCTCTCTGCTGGCCTCCCTCTCTGCTGGCCTCGCTCTCTAGTGGCCTCACTCTCTTCTAACACTCACTCCCTGTCACACGTACTACTCCCCTCCCTTATTGCCATCTCCCACACCTTCTCAATCTTTCCTTCTCACTCTTGTATTTTACACCCCCCTCTCCCAACTACCCAACTACATTATTGGCAACTGGTACCGTTCTCTTCCACAAATACCTCACCTTCACTAAGCTCTTCCACCAACTCTCCAACAGTCCGCAACTCCATCTCTCTTCCACCTAGTCTGTCAGTCCACCCTCACTACCTCCTGTGACCTCACCCAAACAGTCAACACTGTCTCCTTTTATATTGTAATCCTGGTTTATCGGTCCCCCCCTCCTTGCATTGGCTCAAGCACTCATTTGACACCCTGGAACAACCAGTGACTGTCTTTTTCCCAGGACAGAGTCTTAGAAGAGTCTTAAAAGAAAACCTTTAATCTCCTAAGCCCACTTTTCCAACAAAGTTTTGCTGACCCTCTCTGTGGGTTTTCATGCTGTTTCTCTGTCGTTATGTTCTAGAAATGTGTTTTTCTGCTTTTGTGGCGAGTTCTGTGCTGTTCTGAGGTGCTGGATGCTGTTGGGTTGTGGTGCCGGTTCACAATCCATATTCATTTCAGCGTCTTGGGTTTCCTGCTTGTTTGGTTCGGGTTTTCTTCTCTTCTTGCTGTTGCATTGTGGGAGATGTTGTGGCTTAAAATTAACTGCAAAAGTTTGGGGGAAAAGTGGTACTAATCGTGACTTAGTGGGGTGGAATAAGGTCAGGGCCTGGGGCCGCCACCACCAAAATCTGAGACAGGGCCTCATCTCTCTCTCTCCCCCTTCACTTCAATGGGTCATGATTATGACTGTGCCACAAATGGCAACCCAAATAGGATTCCGAGACAGGAAGTATTGTTCTCAGGCTTTAATCGCACAGAAATTAAACACAGTGGGTAAAAGCTGAACAATGATACAAGCAAAGCCTAAGTCCCTCGGACCCACCGTCTTGCTACCCGGTAGCTTTGCCGGGTTCCCTGTGGGTTCCACAACCCAGTTGTCGGTCCTGGTTCTGCCAAAATTCTCTGGTTGAGTCCTTTTTAATTTAGTTGAATAAGTGAATAGTACGAATAATAACTTGTACACCAATATATGTAGAATTATTACCCAATTGAAATTGGTACCAATGTATCCGACCTCAGAAGGTTGAAAGGCTGAGTCGACCTTGCCGGAGTTCGAACCTGCAGAGCACACGCGGCAGCGAACGCTCAACCCGCTGAGCTTACTTACCGGCTGTTAGCATAAGTACAACTTCTCCTTTTCACCAGGTATTGCCCCTCCACATCCAAGCACCACGCTTACCAGTTCCCTTCCTTCCGCAAAACGTAGACTCAAACTCTATCGCCCTGACTATTCCTCCTCTGGCCTCCTTGCCTTGATCTCTGTCCTCTTTCCACCTTCTGGCCTTGTCTAAGGTTGGCCTGGCCCACACACAACTTTCCTGCTCTCTCTGACTACAGGATTGCTTCCCCTCAATTACAGGTACTAAATTCAAGTTGCAAGCTACTAGCCAGCCATAAAAAAGTAACTGGCCACCTCAATGCTGTACATACACAGAGTAAACCAATTCTCAGCCGCCAAGAGTCAAATATTACTAGCCCCTGGCAAGTGCAAATCTGTGCACCCTGCCTCCATTTTCCTGTCCACTCCTGTTATCCCTTCCTTCTCCACTGTGCCACCTGCCTCTTCCTTCCGCTCCACATCACCTCCACCTTCTCATGTTGTTCTCTCCTCCTGTTCACTGCCACTTCCACCTAATGGTCTTACCGCCTCCTCTGCATAAACTTTCCCTCCTGGAGTTATACTCTTCCATACTCTTCCCCTTTTCTGTTCGACCCCCACCCCACCTCCTCCTGTCCCTGTCCCCCTCTTCTCTTGGACACCACCTTAATTGTCCTTATCGCTTTCTAGTGCTCTCCAGCCACCTGCTACACACCCTCCAACAACCAACATTGTCTTTTTGGGATCTATGGGTTCTATAGAGCTCTCTCTCTGGGTTGGCCTTTTGGTGAGTATCTGCACCTGCTCCTTGTAATCGGGGCGGGTTTGGTATTAGTTGCTGCTTCTAGGTGCTATTTGCAACATCTGGATAAAGGCCTAGCTGTCCCTATCCTAAAGAGATTCCCTGCCTAGAAACCTAGAAAGCAAGTTGACCTTGTGTCCAAAATGTATCTGACCCTCGCACGAAAACACACAATTAAAAGGTGCAAGGTAAATGTCTCTGCTTTAAATTCAGCAAAAAGTGTGTTCTGTTCAAACCAACATTATATTTCCATGCAGCACAGGCTCACTTCGCAAGATACTGGGGAGAGACCGCCAAAAAACATGCACACGTACGAGCCCGGAAGTTTGCAGTAGCCCCTACAAACATACAGGCAATGACGTATGCTAAAAGTAAGGGAAATATTAGGGACGTAGACCCCGTGGGTACAACAGTACGAGCATGGTCCAGCCTGTTTGCGAGGGTAGGTTGCGAGAACATCTCCTGGCCGTCGGTTCCCCTTTGGCACTATCCCGACCTAGAACCTACATTTGATTTGGCACTGCAGCGTAAATGGGACCCTGGCAAGGAGATGAGACTAGGAGACCTGTTCCCTGAGGGCAGATTTGCCTCACTGGCGGTTGTTCAAGAGAAGGTCGGGCCAGGGCTTACCACAGCACTACAATACTATCTTCCTCTAATTCAACTGACACAAGAGGGATTTACGGGTATGGTGTTCAGTCTGTATAGGGCAGTCCAGGAGCACACCCCATCCAGGAACTGCATGAAACAAAAATGGGAACGGGATCTGGCCAATTCCATTGCTGAGACCCAATGGGCTAGATTCTGCTTACACACTAAATTGATCTCACTTAATGCCTACTTCCTATTAATCGAATTTAAAATGCTCAATCATCTACATGTAACCCCACATAAGATATCTAAATTTGACCCTACCTGGCAAGCATCTTGCCCCAAAGGCAATGCTAGAATAGCGAACTCCATCCATATGTATTGGGATTGTCCCACGGTTAAAGCCTTCTGGGTAGAAGTGGCCAGCATTGTAAGTGACATTACTGGAATGAATATCCCGACTACTCCACAGAAATACTTGTGGGTGACATAGGAAAGGCCTCTGTTAACCGCAGGTTTGTGGCTGTTGCAGGGGCAGTGAACATTTTGCAGGCCTGGAAATCCATAGCAGCCCGAACCAAAAGCTATGGCTACGAGACCTACTGTATGTCCAGGAGAATGAGGAAAACTATGTGAGATGTGTGTCACCCATTTGTAGGCCAAAAGACATATGAGCACCTCTTCGAGCATATATAAATGACTCTCGAGAAAATGACAATATAGACACAGTATGAATGTTTTAATACACTGATGTATTTAATTTAACTGAATGTGAACATGTTAATTTTTGATTTGTTGTAATAACCTATGGTCCAATCGCGAGGTGATGTGTATTTGTAGAGCTCCTGTCAGCGAAAGAAATAAAGGTTTTAAAAAAAGATTAGCGGAAATGTCCCTTTCACATAACACTTTCTTCAGGATGGCAAAGAAAATGTCTTTTCCAAGCAATGGTGTTTGAAAGGATGGCAGAAGTATCTTTTCTACACAGCGACTTAAGTGATGGTGTTTCAATGTTTTATGGATGGTGAGAACATTTTCTTTTGCAAATAATGAGTCCTTAAGAGTAGTAGACATGTCTATTTTACATAACACTACATTAAGAATGAGTGTCTTTCCCAAACAATGATGTTTGTAAGGATGGCAAAAGTGTCTTTTCTATACAGCAACTTATAACAAATGGTCTCCTGGTGTACTCTCCTGCCAGGAACTTCATGTACTCTAGATGTATTACCTGGTGTACTCCTCTGCTAGGAATTCCCCTCTGGGCTTTGCAGATCCCCTGGTGTACTCTCCTGCCGGATATCTTTCCCCCAAAGGCTCACTGCCCGGTACACTTCTTTCACCATGTCGTCTAACACTCTTTTATTTATCTTTCAGTCTCATTCTCTGGAAGTATAATACAGTTTGTTTGTTTATTCATTTATATGGCGCACCGGACCAGAAGGTATGAGGGCGCAGGCATAACGAGAATATTCTGAGCTTAGTTACAGTGCTGTACATTAGTTTACAAAGCGTACATAGGTTAATAGAGTTGCGAAGGAAGCATTGACGTAGAATAACAGTTTATACATATTCACAATATTTGCAGCATAGATGTCAGTTATTGGTCTTTGTTCTTTAACCACTGGATGTAATTGCGTCTAAAGTGGTGGTAGGTTTGCGGTGCTCTTACGGAAGGTGGTAGGGAATTCCAATGTTGGGCAGCTTTCACCTGGAAGCTGTTGCCTCCCATTTTTGTTCGCTTGAATCTAGGAACAGAGAGCAGGTTTGCATTGCTATTTCTAGAGTGTCTGTTGGCCGTATATCTAGTTATTCTGTCGGCTAGGTAGCAGGGGGGCTGCATTGTTGAGGCATTTGTGAGTTAGGGAGGCTACCTTGAGAAGGATTGTGTCAGTGGTAGTAAGCCAATTGTGGGTTCTCCTAATATTAGAAATGTGTTCTCTCTTAGGGAAGCTGAGCGCTGCTCTGAGAGCATTATTTTGTAGGATCTGGATTTTATTGATAACCTGTTTATTGGCACCTACATAGAGGGTGTTACAATAATCCAATTTAGATAGTACAAGGGCTCTGGCTAGGGTAATGCAGCTCTGGGTAGATAGGAAGGGTTTGGCTGATCTTATAAGATTGCATGTGTAAGCAGTGGTGGAGGCCATAGAGCTGACCTGTTTGTGGAAGGAGAGGGTAGAGTCAAGGTAAATACCAAGGGTTTTCACTTCCCTGGCTACCTTGATAGAGTTGCCATCTATGGTAAAGCTGGAGTAATTATGGTCCAATTTGTTTAGGTTAGTGGTGGATCCCAGGATGAGTTCAGTCTTGTCATCATTCAGGCATAGACTATGGGAAGCCATCCATGCCTGGATGATGAGGTACACCTTGTTCACCAAGGCCAAATCCGTGTTGTAATCTCCCGTCGGCGGGATGAGGATCTGGGTATCATCGGCATAGTTAGTGTAGGTGATACCCAGACCGTCGAGATCATCAAACAGGGACTTAGTGAACACATTGCACAGTGTGGGGGAGACGCAAGAACCCTGAGGGACCCCACATGTGATGGGGATGGGGTCAGCAGAAGCCGAAGTGGAAAAGACACGCATGGATCTGTTACTCAGGAATTACCTAATCCAGCCAATGGCTTCTTGGGAAAAGTGGGCAGCTGAGTCTAAGTGGTTGCATAGGATTTTGTGATCAACAAGATCGAATGCTACCGAGAGGTCTAGGAGAAGCAGTAAGGCAGTTTTCCCATTATCTCTCAGAGTGTCAATTTGAGCCTTGAGATCAATGAGAGCAGTTTCTGTCCCGTGTTGGGGTCTAAAGCCTGATTGCCGGATAACTAGAAGATGGTTTTGTTCGAGGTATTTTTCTATTTGTTGATAGGCTGTCTTGTCTAGGATTTTAAGCAGGAAGGAGACGGTTGTGATGGGTCTGTAGTTCGTGGGTATGGAGGGGTCTAGGGAGGAATTTTTTTAGTAAGGGGAGGACCCAGGATTCTTTGAGGTTGTTGGGGACAATACCTGATGAGAAAGAGGCGTTGATTAGTTTGGTAATGAACGGTGAGAGGTCTCTTGCTGCATCTTTGATTATTTGTGGTGGGCAAAGGTCACCTTGGCAATTTGATGGTTTGAGGTGGAGTATGATTTTTTCCACTTCTAGCGTGGAGACTTTGGAAAAGCTGAAGCGGGGGAGTGGGCTGGGGGTGGGGTGCTGATGAGTGGGGTGCAGGGGGTGTTGTTAGGGTTAGAGGAGTTGGTTAGCACCTCTTTCTTGTTAATTTTGTTTTGAAGGCCTGCAACTTTATTGGAGAGGGCATTTTGGACACTGGTGCACCATTGTTTATCTTTCATACAAGTGTCTGGAGCTGTGATAGGTGATAGGCTCTTTTAAGATGGTAAACAGTTCTTTAGTACTGGATTTGGTTTGTAGAAATCTCTGGTTGTATGATTCTTGTTTGGCAAGGATAATTTATTTTTTATAAGTGGAGACTATTGTTAAGGATCAGCTTGTTGATTTCTGTGGGGGATTGTCTCCATATTTGTTCCTTTTTACATTTCTCTAATCGGAGAGCATTTAAGTGGGCAGTGAACCAGGTGTTCAGGTGTTTTATCAGCTTACATTTTCTCAGTTTTAGTGGTGCGATAACGTCTAAGGCTGACCGCATACTATTGTTGTAGCTTTCGACAAGATGGTGGGGGTTGAAATTGGCTGGGAGATGGTTCAAGGTTGGGAGAATGAGGGGGATGAGTTTTTTCTACAGTTATGTTTTTCTTGATTCTCGTCAGGATCGCTGTGGCTAATGAGTTATTAGTGATGGGGCTTGAAACCTCAAGTGTAAAAGTCAGGAGGTGGTGGTCAGACCATGGTTGCGGGGTGATGGCGGCAATGGAAGCCACGCAGTTATGGTCTGCTATCAAGTCAAGGGGTCTTCCTTTGTTGTCTGTGGGAGTGGACACTCTTTGGGTGAGGCCTAATTCTAACAAGGTATTGTTGATGCTGGTCGCTTGGGGGTCTTTGGGGCATTGAAGCCAAGGTTAAAATCTCCAAGGAGAAGGCTCTGGGAAGTGTTTTTTAAGTTGTTGGAGAGGATAGAATTAAGGTCTTCCTCGAAGGAGCCTAGAGGTCCCGGAGGTCTGTAAAGTAAGTGGAGGGTAATGGTTTGGGAGTTAGCGGTGGGGAGCTTAGCTGTGAGAGATTCACACAATGAGTTATGGTTGGTGGTGTCTAGTTTAAAGTTGAGGTGAGTTTTGGTGATTATGGCGTGGCCTCCGCCTCTAGATTCTGTTCTGTCCGCTTGCAGGATGGTAAAATCCTCAGGGATGGCTAGCGAGAGAGCTGGGCCAGCGGCTGTATGAAGCCAGGACTTAGTGATGGCTATAAAGTCTAGTTCTTCTGTTAGGATGAGGTCTGCTATATCTGTAGCATGTGCTACTACAGATCTCGCATTAATTAATGCGCCTCTTATAGGCCGGGTGGTAGATTTACTCACAGTAGGTGTGGTGGTTAATATGCGACCCTTTTGCTTAGTAGAGGTATTGGTTCGGCTAAGCTTAGGTAGGTCTGTGAGGATGTTGGTAGGGCTAACCACGGGAGATGGCAGGGACCGGTTGGTCAGTTTAGTCTGGATAGTGTCCCTTGCTCTAGGCTCATATATTTTGGGTAGTCTGGCGCGTAGTTTGGAGTTTCTGGCAGAAAGGCTGCATGGCATAGAAGGATACATGATGAGTGGGGGGAGAGGTATCTATGTGCGTCAGGCTAGAGGGGGGGCTGGGATGACTAAATACATGGATAAGGTAGAGAATGACTCTCAGCAAAGCTGAGTAAATGCCTGGTAGATACATTCTGGTGGGTAGAGGTAAGGAGCAATGTGCATGTGTCTACTAGCTGCTAGTTGCTAGATGGGCCTGCGTGAGGTTTAGGCAGCTAAATGCGAGAATCACAGAAACAGCAAAAATCACACTGGAATGCATGGAGTAAATGGGGGCAGTGTTTCACCTAAATGCGAGAATAACAGAAACAGCAAAAATCACATGGGTTTACATCTCACTTTGTGACCCGAGAAGAGCAAGTTTGAGTAGGGGACACAGTGTTAGAGTAATGCATGTTCTGAGTAGAGTGCCTGAATCAGAGTTTATTGGATTTGGAATGGCCAAGTAAGGCTTATAGTGTTTGTATGCCACTATTTATACTCTATTGGCTCCAGGTATTAGTTGTTCCAACTTCCCCCATTTAGGCATCCCAAATATATGGAGACTTGTTCAAACTTTGTTTAACTTCATTATTAGCGTTCATTGGCTTGTGGCAATACTTGTTGCAATCTTCCCCATATTGACATCTCATATATGAAGTTGTACAGATCTTGCCTTTCAATTGCTTCATTAAAGTTAATTTAAGACAACCTTTACACCAGCTCTCCCGATATCAACTTCTCATATATGGAGATTTGGTAAATTCGGTCATTCTACATTATTCGGTTGATATTCAAAATAGGTTTGCGATTGAGTGTACGCCTGTTGGTACGTCCCGGTATTCCCAATACTCCTGGGCAGGCTCACCAGTGTTTGCTGGTGTTTCCGACCTCTGAAGTCTAGCTGTGGTGGCGTTTGTGCTGCGAGAAAGTGTTCCCCACTCTGCAGATCCTCTTGGGGTTCTTTAGTCGGCTTCCTTCACTCGCTGGTTGAATTGCTGCCCTTCAACGTGCCTGCATCCCCGACAGCCTTTCAATCGCTGCTCGCTCTTCAGTGGTCCCCCGTCAGCACTCTCTATGCTGTTCCCTGTCTCTCTCCTTCCCAGTAGGAAGCGCCTGCCTCCTTCAGCATAGCCTGCTTGCATCTGTCTGCCTTCGGTTCTGTCTTGCGCAGCGCCCGCTCACCATCTCTCTTCTACTCCTTCTCCACCTTCAATTCAAAAAGGCACACCATTTTGAAATGTCCTGCACAACTGATTGGTATTACAACTAGTTTGCACATTTAGCTTGGTGTGTTTCCTGCTCCACATTAACTCCTTTCGCCTCTTCCTTGTCCCAGTACGGTAGATTTTATGGGAGTTGGTGTATACAGGAGTTTTAGACTTTGTAAAACTGTATTGCTTTGGATCTTTGTTCAATTTAAGACTGTCAGAACTAGGAGATGTTAAGTGAGTATTATGTATACATGAAGCGTGAATGGTATTCTGCTTAGGGTGTCTGGCAGGAAGCGGTCTTAGGGTTTTACCACTGGAAGGATTGGTATAATGACAACATGCCATCAGGAATCTCGGAATTCACATGGAAGGGAAGAATACTGCGTCTCCTCTGATGGACTCGCCACATCTCCCGACAGCCATTTCCTCCCATGTGATCCTCCCCATAATACCACCCGTAGGGTCAGGATCAGGTAGTGGCTGCCTTCCCCCAGCCACATGGGAGGAGGTCTTAGGCTGGGGATCAGTGATGACGCCACAGGATTAATCACAAAATGGAGTAAGACAAGCGTACATTTGAATAAGACTCAATGACATGAAAAGCTAATGATTCACACCTTGAATTGCAGAAAGTCACCCATGCTTATCAGAGACCGCAATCGCTACTTCAAGATACACATTGCCAAGAAACCCCTGACATGCTAGTATCACTCGTCTTCCTCTAAAGTGGACGCCACTCTTGCTGGAATACAAACTGCTGACCATGAACAGTTACGCTCGCTCCTGGATGATGGCAGCACCCTCCTCGCTGGTGTTCTCGATGCCTCGCTCCCGCTACTGAAAAGCCTGCTCCATGCCACAGCATGGCTCATCAAGCAACTCACCAGGCACGGCAACCTCTACCTGACCGGGGCTCTCCACTGTCACACCCTTCCGGCGTACCTTCTCGTCAAGAATGCTTGCTTGCAAAGAAATGACAACCTCTCTCCTGTCTGCCTGGGCAACTAGTGACCGTCTCTGGATGCCAAGCCAGCACATGGAACCACATCTTTTGCTGAGAATTGAAGAATTGTGAAGTACAAAAAAAACGGCATTCGGCAACTATGCTCCAAGAATATTTGTCTCACATCAGACCAGGAATCAAAGAACCCCCCATACACCCCTCTTAACTGCCCCATCCTTCTGTTTGACGTCCTACCAGGGTTGGAATGGGACGAATACGGGTTCACATTAACTAATCGATATTGCTTACTTTCACCGCAAACATTTTGAGTAGTACCGGGGCACATCTCTGGTAGCATGTGGGTCAAATGTCAGCTGAAATCACATTGGAAGAGTAATATTGATTAACACTACCAGCTGTACATTGCATGAAGTTTTTAAATTGGCCACCATTAACACAGAAAACGGGCTCAAACTAACATGGGGGTGGGGGCCTGAAGTGTTACCCTAAAACATGATGGGTCTTTCAGAGCCTCTTTCCTAATATCTACCCGGTCCAGTGTTTTGTTGCCTACCATCAAGGTGCACGCTAGAGAAGAACCCATACTTGAGAAGGTATAATTTTACTGTGCGGGTACATTGTGCGGGCACATAATGGAAGCATGACCACGTGCAAATAGTAAATATAAACTTTGCCAACATTGTGAAGTAAACCGATCTAGTCCCTTGGTGTGGTCTAACTTGTATTCTGAGTGGAATACCGGCAACTGCCAATGCAGGAATGTAGCCTGGTGTGACAGTCTCATCAATCGATTAATTGGAGTAGCAGGATTTAAATTTCAGATAGAAAACACTAATTCTGCATCTAGCTGGTAAAGGAATTCAGCACTGTGAGTTCTGGTGCCTTGGCGTTCTTCTTCATGCTTTATTATGCTGATTGTTATTTTTGATGCATGAAAAAACATTTCATTTGAGGTTTTGTGTTGTGGGAACCAGCCCCAGAGGGGTTGTCCAAGCCCTGTTGTCCAATAAAGAAAACCAGATGAATCTTCATTCAGAAGGACAGCTCTACAGAGCGGGGAGGAAGTCGGAGTAAAGGAGTGCAAGATGGTGGAGCGGCACAAGGACAGACCCATCACAGCTCCTTACACAAGAGGCCACTAAGAAACCTACGGCTTAGTATGCAGGGGGAACAAGGGAGGACAGTCTGTGCTGGCGATCATTTTCATGACCCAAGAGAAGGGGGGCACTTGGAGAGGAGAGGTAATGCAGATGTGTAGACTGACACACGAGCCTAAGAGGAGTAAAAGGGATAACAGAGATCAGGCCTGGACTGAACGGATCACATCTTTAAATACGGGTTATGGGCCGGAAACATTGGTGCACTAGTAGACCGTGGACCATGTGAGCCAAGGTTAGGCCATAGGAGACTGTACCCTCCCACAACTCTTTACGCTCTTTGACCTTCCCAGCATGCAACTTATTTAATGTTCTGATTGTTGTATGTACTGTGGTAAATCGGACTCGGGTGATGGGCGAGGCGGCAGAGTAACTGATCCTTAATGTTCACATGAAACCTATGCCAACCCTAACTCGGAGGTTCTTGGCCCTATCCTATAAAGAACATCACAAAAGTGCTCGTCCTTCATCCAGAATCCTACCCTAACCGGAATTCTGCCCCTACCACTTACAAAAGAAATAGAATTCCAACAAAGGTACATATAGGCGCGTGGCCCTAATCTGTGAATGGTGGCTGGCTTCTGATCTTGCCCTGGTGTCTTTCTCCGTGAGGCTCGTGGACCCAGGAGTACAGTTTAACCAAGTGTCCTTCCGTGTCCCATTAATCATGCTCTCGTACCTGAGGCTGCATCCTGACCGAAATCTACATGTTATTGTTCAGGTGTCTTTATTTTCGATTATGGAGGATCCATTAGTCTGGAAAAACGAGCAACTTTGGATGAGCGAACTCCTTCTTGGTTAAATTATGGATGTTGTGACATCTGGTCTTAGAACAAGACGGTATCCGCCTTGAAAAGCACCTCCGTAAGATCTGAGTTACCGTTGGGTAGAAATGGGTATCATTGTCATTCAAGTGTGTTCTTTGTCAATTCTCTGCCGGGTACCACACGTATGAAACGAGGGAGCATTGCGCAACATGGAACTGGGGTATGTGGTCTCCAGCTGGACACTATGTGAAATCCACGGGAGCATCCCATGAATGGTAGTACCCATCGATGTTGATCCAAGCGGTACTGCTGGCCCATCTGATGGCTGCTGCTATAAAGGGAGTGTATCTGGATGAATAAGGCACATGATTGTTTGTAGGGCGTATGCCGGCAACCCTCAAGGTAATAGCACACACATTTATATTTACTAAGCCATAGCAAGGTTGACTCTACGCTGTAGAATGACATGCCCTATCCAGTGGAGAGCTCTGTATAGTGACAGTGTAGCTCATTAAGAGCCCTCTACAGGGGGCATCTAAATCAACCAGTGGAAAGAATCCATAGATCGGACTATATAAAATGAAATTGCTGTTAACAGGAGATGGGCTACAGGCCGCATTCTGACCTTACTAATGGACACCGACACCAAGGTAGATTTTATAGGAATCCCATTGGGACCCCTCTTTGTTTATAAAACACTTAATCCTACTCTACATTCGTTGGCTAAAATTCCCCTAGCGTGATTTCCATGCAAATGGCGATCTGCTTAGTTAGCCCAGCCTTCCTTGGAGGGGTGTCAAGGACACCCGTACTGTGAGTCTGACGCACCAGACCCCTTACCTAATTCCTAGAACCACTCACTAGTGTGAGAGACCAGATAATGGCCTCCATGGGTGGTCCCACCTCCCGAGGCAGCCTCAGACAGGCCATTGCTTCCATCCGCTACCTCATGCCAGGGTCCTTTACTCCCTCTTGCATCTTTCCCCCACTCCCTTGCATATTCACAATACATACAACCTACTTAAGATTTCCCCCTAAATGCCCCCACACTACGATTTACATGCATATCATTCCTATTCTATACCTTGCATACTATTAGAACTATAAACCTAAAAGTACAAAAACACAAACCACAACATACAACCTATTTAACATGTCTTTCTACACAGGGGCGACTGCTGCAGTCGGCCACCCCTTTCACAGTACCTTATATGGCTGTCCCTTATGGTGGCTGATAGCTGTGGTCTGTCCTGTATGAAATGATGTGATGGAGCCTGACCCCTGCAGTTCTAATCTCTTGGGTAGCCCCGGCCACCACATGGGGCCACCTGACTCACTATTCATGGCCCGTACCGTTTAAAGTCATTTGGCAGCCCTCTTCCTAAGAGGGGGCTCACACTCACCATGTGCCCCCTTGGCACCATTAATATCTTCAGGGTGGCCAAATTACTATCCTCTGGAGGGCCGCCCATATCACTGATACGCCCTCGGCCTCCTCTTCAGTCCTGCGGCATCCCCGTTGCCTTGGGGACGCCGCTTTTCTCACCACCACGACTGCAGCACTGCCTCCAGTCCGGCATTGTATCGCAGAGACTCTGGGGTGGTCTGCAGTTCGTCTGGGAGCTCCGGCCAGTGTTCCAGAGTTCTTTGCTTCACCTGAGCTGCCTCCTCGCATCAGCCCGGGGCTTATCTACATCCGGGCTACCACAACCAGGCAGCTGTAAGGGTGTCAAAGAAGGAAGCTGACCCCAAGGTCGCATAGTGTTTTTTATAGGCTTTTATTGTAGTAAAAAAAAAAAACCTCACAATCCCTATCTCAGGGTTTCCCTGCCTCAAACGAATACTAAAGGATTTGTTAGAATGTCACTCGAAATCAAAGTCCACCGTCCTGTGTCACAACCTACTTCCATCCCTTACACTACATCTAAACAATAAAATAATCCAGCAGAAGGTTCCTTCTCCAGCATTCATTCCTTCTCCTGGTATGTGGGTTTTGTTCCTAAAAATGTTTTCTTGTAGAAAGTGAAGGCAAGCGTCCCCAGATAGCACGATCCTCCCCACAGTGAGAGACAATAATGGACTCTCCCAAAATAGGAATAAGGCTAAGACAAAGTGTGGGTGAGCTTAATGGGATTTTATATAAGTCAGAATAGGGCATGCAAAGGACTCTGCAAACTCTGAGAGCGCTCTGTCTGACAATAGCAAAGACAGGCGTATATATTTACAAAATGCGTCATAAGAACCTATACACTATAGGGGGCACAAGTTCGTGGGGATTGGGTGGCGACGACTAACTATAGGTGCAGCTGTGATGTGGTTTGCCGTGGTTGGTGGACGTCACTGGTTACCCACGTGGGCCAGGCAGGGCAGGTCAGGTGGGCTCATCCGGGCGGTGTTGTTGTGCCAGCCGTGACCAGTGCCAGTGATGAACGTCTTTCTTGGCTTTCTGCCCTAAGGCCATGCACACCGCATTCATTCAATATTGCAATATTATCTTACCCGGTAAATCTTCCAATAGGTTATTCTACATGTTAATGCAACACAGGAGGAATGCACCTAGAGTGGGGTCTTTTGGTGATACATCGATACATGGTTACCATCGTCCTGTTGACCGGGTATCATAGGTCGCGAGGTTGGGTCTCAGGGCAAGGGACTCGCTGTCCAAGTTATGTCCCGTTAGAAGTCATTATGAATGTGTTCCTACAGTGTTGCTATAATATTGGGTGTCCTAATTTTACAAGGGCCATTAACCTGGGGTGAGCTGGTGGGTCGTGGAGCCTAAGAAAGGGCGCTTCCGGGCCTGCGTTTATGGCTGGGGTTTACTGCTGGGTTGTAAATAATTCAGGTGGCTGGCCGCGGCCCTGGGAGCTGCGGGGGAACGTGAATGTTTGAAGCGGCTCCAGCCGAATTGGGGGAGGTGAAGCAGAGCAGCACAGGCCTCTGCTTTCCGTCTGGCAGGCTTCAATGGGGAGGAAGGGGGAATGGCCTTGGATATGCCCACAATGGTATTTTCCTCGTGCGTTGCTGATTATGTGGAAGAGGCATAAACATTCATATAATGTACAATACTCATTGAGTCTTTTCAAAGCTTATGTTTTCTACATTGTTAGTGCCTTTTACATGGCCATTTCAAATTGGTTACCTATATGTTAAGTATTTAACAACCACAACATTTTGTTACATTTCTATACATGCGCGGTAAGCGTGGTAGTAGTAAGGTTGGTGGAGCACGCATGAACAACTGGCCAATGAGACTGATGGCAGTGACACATGGTGAGCTTGGACATTCAAATACATATTGTGCAGTTTCGTGCACCATTTACATGAGCTCCCAATGGGGTTGAATGTGTCTTCCTTTGCACTCTAGCAGCATTAGTTCAGTTATGGCATGGGACTTTGGGGTGCATTCTTCTCGGCGAAACATATAACATGAAAACCCCGGGACACTTTTACCATTTGCGCATAGCTACGGGGATGTGGGTACTTCAACCAGAATGCCATATAAACACACATTCTGCCATCTTCATGGAGGTTACATGTTTTAGTCAAAAAGGTAATGGAGAGAAGAGTTTCATCACAGGTAGTTTGCTCATTAGTATTTGGGGTCCCTACTTTTGTCGGGGGACCATTTTACAGTTCTTTTCCACCCCAGCCCTGCTGGCCGGGTCATACTGAGAACAGTGATACACTGCGGAAGGTGAATGTTACAGTGTTTGCATCTAGCACTAGCTCATGTCCGTCTGTTCGTGGGAATGGGCTCTCAGCGGATCTGCCAGGGAGCTGCGGCCGCAGGGACAAGTGAGACTCTCCAAGGGTGGGGGCCGCGCTGTGGTGCACAGGGCTCATGCCATTTTGATTTCACAAAATGGTTTGCAGGGCCTAGCTTAATACAGCATGTTTGGTCAATGTCTTCAGCCAGTGGTCCACCCGCCACCTGGGCCCTGGTGGCAGTGGGAACCCCCGACGAGCCATGGACTTCACAAGGGGGAGAGGCTGCAGGGGAGGGGGGTCTCTTGGACCAATCCTCCCATACAAAAGGCACCGGGGAATGAATCCCCTTCCCTGGTTTGTAGTTCAAACACCATGTACAGTTAACTTTCTGAACCAGGAGAATGACTCTATTCTCCTAGTACTAGTCTGTACTAGGTTCTCCAATATAGTTCACACAAAAAAAGGTCGGGGGAATGACTCCCCTGGCGTCTCTTCAGTGTACTTGAAAGGATTCAATGTCCTCACCAGGAGAATGACTCCTTATTTTTCAACTTGGGTTTTATCTTGGCACTCTTTCACGATATTCGGATCCCAGACCCTTCTCTGATGGTCTGTGGGCTTCTCTATGCCACTGGTACGAGGACAATTTCCTCAGATGCACTCTCTTCTGTTGGTCATGCCACTGCTTTCCGCTGGGCTCAGTTCTGCTGGCGCAGGTCCCATCACGGACTCCTTCAGTCACTGTCACGCTCACCTGATTCCCACGGAGGCGCAGGTCTGGCTTCGAGTGCTGATGCTTCTTCTATGGTGAAGCGCAGGACTCTGATGATGGACAGGAAGGGCCCCTCTACTCTGGCTTTACTGGCTCGCAGGAATATTCCCCTGTGCGTGAAAAGGGAGTATTACCTACTGACGGATTAATGCTCAAGCCTCCACTCCCTTCCAACCCTCCTCGATACCCTTCCACGATTCCCCGTGAAGTCTCACTTTAGGGTCTGGAAGGATGAGTTCTCCATCCTGCTTCTGATGCAGGGGCGCGTTGAAACCCAGTTACTTCACTGGATTGAGGTTTGATGGGAGTTCAAAATAAGCTTGACTATTCAGGTGAGGCGCTGTAAGAGTTCTGTTGCAAGTTCAAAAGTTCAAGCTTAATAATAATGTTCATTGTCTTATTGCAGCAAGCGCTAGCGCTTATGTCTTTTTCCCCTTAGGGGCCGGGGTTCGGAATGCCGGAGATATGGCGCGACCCGAAGTGTAAGTTCTGGATGAGCGTTCAGGTAATGTCTTTGCATTCGCTCATTCAATGTCTTTGTCTTTTTTCCCCATAGGGGCCGGGGTCCGGAATGCCAGGAAGCGGCAGGACCCCAAATGAAATGGGAATGACCCAACAGGTAAGACTTAGAAGGAAACTGAGCTTTTCCTAATTCCCTTCCTTCTCTCACCTTGTGTTCTTGTCTTTTTCTCTCTAGGCTCTGGGAAGTGGCTGCGGATCTGGATGATCGCTGCTGAAGATGGAGGTGCCCAGGAAAGGTGAGTGAAATGCAGCGCTGCAGCGATCGAAGCGAAATGCTTTTAAAATGATGTCTTCCCTTTCAGGATCGTCGGTGTGATGTCTCTGTGATGCAGCTTTAGCAGGTAAGGTCTTCTTTCTCTCCAATTCTCTCTTATCTCCCTTTGCAGGTGACCCAGGATGCTGACAGGCGTGGCTGAAGTCCAGATGCAGGAGCTGACACGGAGAGCGTCCAGCTGCGAGGAGCAGAACAACGCGAAGCGTGAGTTGCTGATCGGGCGTGGTTTAAATAGCTTTGGAAGAAGTTCCAGGCATGTATCCTTCCACCAATCAGGTATGTATCCTTCCCCGACCACACCCACAGGTAAAGTCGTCCCATTCAGGCCTCAAGAGGGCCTGGATGTAGCAGCATGGTCTGCATCAGGTAAGTGCACATTAAAACACTTGAACACATGTCTAGCTTTATGAGCCTGGCGCCTAAGGCGCCAGGACTGTGTCCAAAGGGCCCCAGCTTGGGCCCGCTGGCACTTCCCTGGGGGGGAACGATGCCTGCCTCTGGGGTTGCTGGGTCGGACCTGGCTCCTTGGAGGTAGGCATCATGACAGTCACTTGCTGGCATCCTCTGCAGAGCTCACTCTTCGGATCGAGTGCAGGAATCGAAACTCCCAGGTTCTCTGACGAGGGAGACTACCTTGAATCTTTCTTCTGTTTCAACTTTATGGGGCTGACTCCGCCCCAACATAACGTCAACACCCATTGTCAATGGCTCTGCTGTATTCCTCATGCCTTCTGTTAGCCACCTTGTCTCAGTACCAGCACGGTCAGTAATCCTCAAGCTTTCTGTGCTCGTCTTTGTCCTTGTATTTTCCTGGGCCCATCCTGTTTGGCTCCCAGTTGGTCACCACCACAGCCCTATGGGCGGCGAAGCTGCTCCTGCCATGGAGCTTGGGCCCGCAGTTCACTCACCGGGGTCACCCACCACACGTGACCCGGCACAATGTCTGTGGGCTCTGGGGAGCTGTTTTGTTTCGTTACCCCTTCTGTCACTTCTCCTTTTTCCCTTCTCTTTTCTTTTCCCTCCCGCGGTATTTCAACTGTTCTTCTTTTTCAAATCTTCTCCAGATTCTTTGTTCACTGTCCACTGTAAAGGAGGCATGGTATGACATGCATGACCCTGACACAAAAAGTACAATTTGTAAAACCTTTTATTGAAGTTTTCAATGGGGTTGGAGAAACTCCTACTTTGCCCTATAGCTAGGATGGGAGTAATCTCGACCATCAAATAATAAATAAAACCGTCCTAGTTGAGTCTGTCAAATCAAAATGGCCTATACTAACAAAACCTAATGCCTGCCCTATCTCTCCTACAAAAAGTGTATTAAGGAGAATATGTATAGAAAGGAAATCGGTGTTCAAATATAAAGAATACATGTGGCGGAGTCAGCTCTCCTCCCCACGTTAGACAGCATGGAGTAAAACAGTCCCCGTAGGCAGGATGACGCACTCTGGCTCAGGGCCTTAACACAACAGTAGTTAAAAACATGGATCGAGGCCCGCCTGGCCTTCCACGTTGAAGTCTCTTTCCAGCTTTTGAAACACAGTTCAACAAAAAGTTCACGCGGGTCCCCCTCTGTTGGGCTCAGACCTTCCAAAGCAAAAGTTCAACAACACTTGCAAGGGTTCCTTTCCCCAAGTTTATTTCACATCCTTTAGGGGTTTCCTTCCCCTAACTTATTACGCTTCCGGTCTCCCTAAATCGGGCTCGGACTGTTTCCTGATATCGAAGACTTTTGAGTGTGCATTGCTTTTACTATAGACCTCCTCAGGACCACTTCGACTTTCTCTTCAGGCATTCACTCTTGTGTTAATGTGCCCCAGTGCTTTTTCGTCTGGGCAGTTCAATTTCATAAGCACCAAAGTTCAACGTTCACATTTTTACTTGCCCCTTCTCTCTGGGTTAATTTAGATCACTACACTTTACAGTTCACTCACTTTATCGCTACAAACATTTCACCTTTTACAGAGACTTTCGAAAGGGCTACTTCCTTTCGCCGGACCACTCTGTTACTCAGTATCGCTGGTTCCACAGCTATTGTTACTTCAAAGTTCATTCACAGGTCTGCCTTTCTTCACATCTCCACACGCGTGCAGTCATTAAGTGTACTTCAATCTTTCCTTAACACACACCAGTGTTTCATGTCGCTTGCCAACTCACCGGCTGTGTGCGTTTCGTTCTTGTCTTTACAGTTTTTCAATTCATGCGTCAAGGTCAGTACCATAGTCTTGGCATCGCCTCCCCAACTCTGCCGTTCACCCGGGAGGGTCACTGGCGTCCTTGAAATACAATGCAGTCTTCCTGTCTGGGATTTGGCCTTCTCCACATGTCTTTCATGGCCTTTTGGGGGCAATGACCTCCTGCAGGGAACTCCTGGGGTTCTTTACCCTTCGCTCACGTCCCTCAGTCCGTTGCTCTGCTGCAGTAGGTTCACCTTTGCACCAGAAGTTCTGCTTTCATTTGTGTTCCACCTTGCTCAGTGTGTCGCTATGTTTGGCCTTTTATCCGTGTGAGGAGAGCTAATTGGTATCAGGTGTATACACTTAAAGTCAAGTGCCTGACTGCCTTACCCGATTAGCGGGACATGTCCAATGCGATATGTAAGGGTTCGCCTCTTACTCTGTTGCCCTGTTCCTCGGCCCAGTGTTTGTGTAGGAAGGGGGCGTGTTGGCGACATTGGAAAAATCCTATGAATTAGAATGGGTCATGATTACGGGAAAGGGAGGAATACCATGTCCCACCATTCATCGCCCCACCCCCACTCCTTGAAGACACCTTACCAAGGTGATCCTCCTGCACTGGTCCACCCCTAGGGTCTGGATCCAAAGTCGATGGCTGTGCCCTGGGGGGGGAGAGGGAAAGGGAGAGATACATAAATCCCCAGGGACTAGCAGGTGAGACACCCTTTGGTTTCTCTCACCACCCGTTCCTGGGGTAGGGGAGTTCTGTCCCTTTGTTCTTTCCTTTTTCACTTTTCAACATGGGCTGGACAGATTATTCACACAGACACACACCTACCCTTCGATGCCACCTGCTCTGCTTTTATTGTGATCAGACCCATGCCACAAAGAGGAGCTCTGCAAGTCAATTTCAGCATCTTAAAGCTACCTGTATTCATTTGCAGTAATAGGTTATGTAAGGGTTTAGAAGGAAGAGACTGACACACAGGTGACAGTGATTGCTATAGACCATTATTAGTCAAGAAAATAAAGAGTAAACCTAACTTTCCCTAACTGCAAGGGGGGTTTACCTTACTCAACTAAAACTCTAAGGGTTCTGTCAGAATGTCTGTGTAAATCAATAGTCCACCGTCCTGTGTCAAAATCCCTACGTCTGTCCCTAACACTTAAAACTAAACTAGAGATAAAGTAGACCTACTTGGTCCAGAAGAAAAACTCCCTTCTGCACTGGGGGTAGAAATGTGTTTGTATCTGCAGGCTTCTTCCTAGGGGACTGGCTCCCTTCTCTGGGTCAAACTTGTCCTTCAACACAAATGGCAACATTCAAGCGGTTCTCCTTGGCAGATACACAGCCTATCTTCTAACAGTCTGTATCAGAAAGTCTTTAAAAATGTGGTCCAGGAGAATGAGTCCCTTCTCCTGGTATCTTGGCTTCAGAGCTTGATGCAACCAGGGGAATGACTCCCTTCCCCTAGCCTCTTTCCACTTGGGTGCACAGTTCAACAATACCAGGGAGAATGACTCCTTTCCCCTGGTCTACGTATCACATAGCTTCAAACATACATTTCTCAAATGTTAGAATGGTCCATGAACCTGGCTTGTCCTCTTCTTTGAATGGACTCACTTGGTGTCCCTCTCTACCAGGTACTGTGACAAGAAAGAGGACTCGTGTTATTTTCTGATTTCGGTTCCCAGGCCCTGGTTTCTCTTTGGTTTGGCCCACTTGGTTCATTTTCCTGCCAAGTGTGACCATGTGGAAGATGTCTCACTCCTTGATTTGGGTCCCAGGCCCTGGTTTCTCGCTCTCTCTCTTCGGTTGGGCCCACTTGGCTTACTCTCTCACACAGTATTGCCACGAGGAAGATGCCTCACTTCTAAATTTGGATCCCAGACTCTTCTCTGCTGGTTTGTGGTTTTCGATCAGCCACTGGGCCGTGGAAGTGTTGCTCGGATGCAAGACCATCTTGCCGCCTGCCTTGCATCCCTACCGGTCATCCCAAACTTCCCTGTAGCGGTCACTAGGGTCGGGTAGCACTCCAGTTCTTCCTGGTATCGGGCGATCGATTGCAGCACCAGTGCTCCTTCTCCTTCATTCCGTCGGCTGCTTTGGTCTGCGCTCGGCTTCTCTACTTTGCCGTCTCAACTCTGTCACCAGACCGTCCGGTCCAGCTGGTCCCAGTCATGCCACTGCGCTGCTTGTCAGGACAAGCAGGGAGGTTGCTTCTAGTTCAACCTCCTCTGGACTTCCACAGCTGGTCGCCTGCATCCACCGCTCTGTCTGGTTCTCCTTTGGACACAATTCGAAACTCCTGGGTTCTTCGTGGACTGAACACAAGTAGTCTTCCTTCTGTTTCCCTTTTATGGCACAGGCTCCACCCTGGCGCAATGTGGGCACCTGTAGTTGTCATGTCAGTCCTTCTTTCTCTTATGGGCCACTTCGTGCCAGTACTTGGGTCAGGCAAACCCTCAGGGTTCTCAAAGATCATCTTCGTCCGAGTATATTTGGTTTTATGTTCTAGAAGTACATGGGCCTACTCTCACTATAAGGCTTTCTGGGACCACACTGAATTAAACTTTCTCTCCCTAAATGCCTCCCTGCTAGAGCCCTTCTGTCCTCTAGCTCGATCTCTCTGCAGGTCAAACGTTTCACTAAGCAGAGAGTTGAGGGGGGGTAGATCCTTCTCTTCAGCAGAAGCCTCCCTCCGGAATGGCCTCCCCACCCCTTTCAGACTTGAGCTAGATCTCCTTAAGTTTCGGAAGCTTCTCAAGTCCTTCCTTTTCTCACCCTTCCGTCCTAATGTCCCTGTGCTGTTGCAACTGGTTCCTGGTCCCTTCAGTCCTACAGGGGCCAGGCCCTCTTGCAACTACTCTGGCTCTGCACCCCTCCCCTGCACTAGCACTTGCCTTTGGGCACCCTCCCCTGACTTGACTACTGAGTCTGGTCCACCCCCCCTTCGCACTAGTTACCCCCACCACATCCCCCTCGCATTTGCTGGACCACTGAGTCCGGTCCATTCGCCCTCCTCGCACTTCACCCTTATTCCTTCCCCAGCATATTTGCCCTCCTGCTCCCCCATAGCACTTGCACTTCCCCTAGGGCACTCACTCCCCCCCCATCCTCCCCCTCCCATTCATCCCTACCTTCAACCCCCCTGCACTTCCTTGCTGTACTTGCACGATCTGAATATCACAAGATCTAGTAGGACCATTTATTGTTGTTTATCCTCCCATGAGATCCTCCCACTGATTACCACCTACATGGGGACTATCGGGTAGTGGCCTCGCCACCCTGGCCTCTTGGGAAGGGGCTCCCACCCTCCCCCCCGGGGCCAAGTGACGACAAGGGATTCATCATAGTTATTAGAAAATATGAATTACAGCAAAAATGTTTTAAAGTCATAAATGTCTTTTCACATGATTAATACGATTGCAGAGTTCAGAATGGGAGCTGCGTTTTACACCCTAGAAAACATACCCTTGTACACCACATTTCTAAAGCAAGCAAGTCACATACTCAACAATTTTACCTGGAGCACTGGAGGCAAAGGATGGGTATATGAGGGAGCTGGTCTGGGGCACTGGTGGCACGGGATGGGTGAGAGCTGGTCTGGGGCACTGGTGGCACGGGATGGGTGAGAGCTGGTCTGGGGCACTAGTGGCAAGGGATGGGTGTGTGGGGGAGCTGGACCGTGTTGGCAAGGGATGGGTATATGAGGGAGCAGTCTGGGGCACTGGTGGCAATGGATGGGTGTATGGGGAGCTGGTCTGGGGCACTGGTGGCAATGGATGGGTGTATGGGGAGCTGGTCTGGAGCACTAATGGCAAGGGATGGGCGTATGAGAGAGCTGGTCTGGATCACTGATGGCAAGGGATATGTGTATGAGGTAGCTGGTCTGGAGCTCTATTGCCAAGCAATGGGGATATTACGGAGCTGGTCTGGAGCACTGGTACCATGGGATAGGTTTGCGAGGGAGCTGGTCTGGGGCACTGGTGGCAAGGGAGGGGTCTATGAGGGAGCTGGTCTGGGGCACTGGTACCATGGGATAGGGTTGTGAGGGAGCTGGTCTGGGGCACTGGTGGCAAGGGGTTGCAGCACTGGTGTAAAGGAATGGGTCTATGAAGGAGCTGGTCTGAAGCGACTGTGCAGTAAAGACGGGAAGCCCTCATCCTGGTGAGGAAAAGGTATAGCTGAGAATGTATATGGGTAGAGAAAAATCTCTGGCTGCAAGGGAAAGTAGGTGGGAGTGCAGGTGGATGTAGGCAAATGTTTGTCTTGGTGCAAGTGTACCTTGTCTCCTACTTTTTCATTTGCACGTCGTGTTACCCCCCCTCAGGGCACTTGTTTCCTTTTTCTCTTGGCTACCTTCCTCACTGCTTCCAATCTCCTGCAGAGCATAGAATGTCCAGTGCACAGTACCCAAGCACGTGACCAGTACATGGGCATGTGAAATGCCACTGATGTGCTGTTCCCTGCGCATGAAATGTGAAAGGTGCTGTACATGGGCATATACTCAGTTACTAAGGAATTACTGAGGAGCTGCCATGGATGTTGCACCTGGGCACATGAGCTGTTAGTAATGCAGTATCCTGGCACATGTAATATGTTATTGTGTGCAGGCACATGCCATGGATGCTTTATCCAGCCATATTACATGTTAACAGTACTCTACCCAGGCAAATGAATTGCCATGTATTTAGTAGCCGGGCAAAGGGGTGATAAAGATAATGTATCTAGGCACATGTTCAGGCATGAATGTGATACCGGGCCACATGAAGTGCCACCAGTGCTGTGCACGGGTACTGTAAGGGTGGCCCTAATTACGCTCACACCAGAATAATTACCCCCCTCTAGGGAAATCGGGCCAAGAGTCTATCTTGTAAGGATAACAAATTTAATTTTACAGAAATGAGGATGGGAGCAAAGAACTCTGCTCCCTGAATGGTCTTCTTCTGTCCTGCCACAGTGTTACCAGGAAGGGCTTTATACACTCCTGGCTTGATGCAGTTGGCCCTTGGCTCCATCTCAAACTGTCCTGCTTCCATACAAGGGATGCTCCAAAGTCTTCCTTTCTTCATTGTTGGCGATTTATTTCTTGTAGGACATGCTACTTTGCTACTTTACATATTGCTACCTTAAATAGAAACACACTGCAGCCCTTCAGACTTTTACAAATATTGAGGCCTAGCCCCAGGAAAAACCTAAACATTTTTAGAACTAATTTTCATTCATTCTAACCATACTCCACTCATCCTACTCATGTTTTTATCTGGTCCTATAATCTCCTTTTAATCCTTATTTTCATAATTCTGCATTGTGTGCATTGAGCATGTAAAATACTATTTTAGCATGCATGGGCTATTGACAGACAGCAGACAGCTGGTCAGTGAATGTGTGCTGCTAGTGCTAGCACGAACACCACGTAAGCCTGTAGTCCTATTTCTAGCACAGGCTGCATTCTTTCCGGGAGAGAGCTTGCATCTACCGTACCAAGATTGTAGAAATGCATAGGATTTGACATTTACAAATGTATTCAGCTAATAGTTCATTGTGCTTTATATTTAAACAATAACAACCTTTTTTCAGTGCCTGCACATGTCTGGGTATATGATTATATCTGCATGATAAAGCCTTCCCAGTGCCCCTCAATCCCTCATTATAGCGCCTAAAAGAAGTCATGCTTAATTCTAAAGCGCTTGCGGGAAGATCCTAGTTCCTTCCCAACAGTACATGGGCTGCCATTAATCCTGTGCCCGGGCACTTGTGATTTCGCAGATCCTGCACCTCACCCTGTTTCTTCTTTCTCTCTAGACCATGCTGAAGCTGCTAGTCACTGGGCATGGCACATCCCGGACGGGTGTGATGATCCCCATCCCGCAGTACCCCCTCTATTCTGCCGCCCTGGCAGAGTTGGACGCTGTGCAGGTGAACTACTACCTGGATGAGGAGAACTGCTGGGCCCTTAGCATCAGTGAGCTGAGGAAGGCGCTCAGTGAGGCCAGGAAGCACTGTGATCCAAAGGTGCTGTGCATCATCAATCCGGGCAACCCCACAGGTAATGGGCGCTGCCTACATAGGTGCCATGTGTGTAGGATTATGAGCAAATGCACAGTGGTAACGGCCATTGACATACATGGATAGTCTACATTACCCATGCACAATGAGGTTGTCTTTGACGGCGCAATCAGCCAATCCTTCAGATTTTGCACTCCAAGGTGATGTCACTTCCTTTGAGCTCCATATACGGTATTACCCAAATTGTTCATTTACAATTGTTCGAATGAACAATTGAACGAATTTAAAGGGTCACAATTGACCTTTTCACAATTTACTGTATATATATATATATATATATATATATATATATATGGGTTTGGCGTTAGGTGGGGGGTTGTGGGGGGTTTCCCCCCACATATATGTTACCATTGACCTTCACAATTCGGTCAATTGTGAAAAGGTCAATTGTAATTCGAACAGTTGTAAAACTAACAATTCGTATACAACCCCATATACTCTTGTTGATGGCTGGCTTGACTCGCTGCCGTCCCTTCATCTTCTATCTGCTTATGCCTCAAGTGATTAGTAGAAATATAGAACTACAAACTAAAAAATAAACACAAAGGAAACAAAATGGTGTGCTGGTAACTTAAGGCCTATGATGTTCCCCCGAGATCATGAGGGCAGGTCCACAGTTTGAAAGCTGTTGCACTGTCTGTCGTAATTGGTTTTGGTTTGGGTATTGTGGAATTCTATTAGTCATGAAAAGTCTGCAGTGGAAGGGAAGCCGCGTTAACAGGCTAGTCAGCATTTGCTGCGGTACTGAGATCTAGAGACCCAGCCACCCTAGACACATTGACTCTAATGTTCAATGGAGGGGATCTAGGGAGAGCAGCAGCCATGGAGTTAATCAAATTGGTACCCGGCGAGAGTCAAGCAGAATGCAACACGCATTCTGATTGGCTCTAACCGGCTCTTTACCCTGCAGAGAATCCAGCGATTCACGGCCGGGATTCCAGCTGCCTTGTCCAGGGCAGGCACGGTGTGGCAGCCCCTCAGCCAATGAGGAGGCTCAAAGCGAGGCCATCCCTGCTCCGAGCCTCCCCACGGCTGAGAAGCTGCCCCCCGCCGGGGACTCGGGTACGTTTTTTTTTTTTCTTTTCTTCCCCTTTCCTCCCACACCTCTGCCCTCCCCACCCCACTTATGTTCTGCCTCCTTTGTCCACGGCGGCCGGCGTGGCAGCCTCCAGCCGTGTGGAGGCTCGAAGCGGAGCCATCCCTGCTCCACGCCTCTACACGGCTGGAGGCTACCATCGTCCCCCGCCAGGGATTCTGGTGCATCTTTTTTCTCTGTCGTCTTTTGGGAGCGGACGGAACACTTCTGTTCCCAGCGCGTCCGCTCCCGATGGCTGCCATGGAAAGGGAAACGGACTCCACTTTCCCTTTCTCAGCTGCCATTTTCTTGGTCTTTTTTTTTTCTTTTTTTCACAAAACACTGCAGCGTTTCGGGACAGAAGCGGATTTTAGTACCCCGCTCACGCAATCTTGCGGGCCGGGGTACTAATAGCAATATGCCCCTCTCGGCAGGGGCTGTACCTGGCTCAGCAATGCCCCCGCTGCTCGGGGAATATTGCTTAAGTAAAGGTCTGCTATCCTGGCTACATTGATGGCAGTGTAGTCAGAGGTTCCAAGTATAATGTTCCCACTTGAACAAAATGTGTGATCCTTGGCAAACCCTTCTCCCTCTGGCTTGCAACCAGCGTGAACTGCTATATGCAAACGGGACACATACAACTACAAAACACAGAGCACTTTTTTGGTCCGCCTTCTGCATGTTGATTGTCGTCATGCGCAAGGCTCCAGTACACACCTTTTGGTTCTTAAAATGAATATTATTCAGGAGAACATGTTGCGGCCATGCCCCTTTCTTACCATTGTATCTACGCCATCTCTCAAGCTTCATATCCACCTCTCCCATGTAATACTTGGTAGATGCCTAAAAATGCACCTGTCCCCTGGTATACCTGGGAGAGGATATGATATGGCATTTATAACGCGCCTATACACAAGTGCCTTCATATCCACCTGTCCCCTGGTATACTTGGGAGATGCCTCCATATCCACCTGTCCCCTGGTATACCTGGGGGTGCCTCCATATCCACCTGTCCCCTGGTATACTTGGGAGATGCCTCCATATCCACCTGTCCCCTGGTATACTTGGGAGATACGTTCATATCCACCTGTTCCCTGGTATACTTGGGAGATATGTTCATATCCACCTGTCCCCTGGTATACTTGGGAGATGCCTACATATCCACCTGTCCCCTGGTGTACCTGGGAGGTGCCTCCATATCCACCCATCCCCTGGTATACTTAGGAGATGCCTCCATATTCCCCTGTCCTCTGGTATACGAGATGTGCCTCCATATCCCCCTGTCCCCTGGTATACTGGGGAAATGCCTCCATATCCAGCTGTCCCCTGGTATACTTGGCAGGTGCCCCCATATCCACCTGTCCCCTGGTATACTTGAGAGATGCCTCCATATCCACCCGTCCCCTGGTATACTTGAGAGATGCCTCCATATCCACCCGTCCCCTGGTATACTTGAGAGATGCCTCCATATCCACCCGTCCCATGGTATACTTGAGAGATGCCTCCATATCCACCCGTCCCATGGTATACTTGGGTGATGCCTCTATATCCCCCTGTCCTCTAGTATACGAGAGATGCCTCCATATCCACCTGTCCCCTGGTATACTTGGCAGATGCCCCCATATCCACCTGTCCCCTCCCTGGTATACTTAGGAGATGCCTCCATATCCATCCATCCCATGGTATACTTGAGCGATGCCTCCAATCCACCTGTCCCCTGGTATACCTGGGTGATGCCCCCATATCCCCCTGTCCTCTGGTATACTTGGAGCATCCATGTGTCTTGTTAACTCCTTGTCTACATCTGTGGCGGGATTTCGGCCCTATGCTCTAGTAACCATTGTTCCGTCCCGATCTCCCCCAGGTCAGGTCCAGAGCAGGAAGTGCATCGAGGACGTGATCCGATTCGCTGCTGAAGAAAACCTTTTCCTAATGGCCGACGAGGTAATGTGTGGAATTGGAGGCAAGGGGAGGGGCCCGGTGTCTGCAGTGTAGGTGTTGCCTGCCTTATGTAGCTGCTGAAAGAGGTGGCGTTTGCAGTTTTGCACCTCTTGCAAGCTGCATGCAATAGGTAACCCTCTGCTTTATTTTATGTACATTTTGTTTGGGGTCTTCATGCACCTGGCTTCTGAAAGTATGGGAACGCTGACGTAGTCATTACTTGTGTTTTCAAGATCAAATACTGCCCTACACAAACTTCAATTTACACTTGGGCACTGATGTTTTAGAGAAGCAGCAGTGCGCATGCGTACCCCTCTGTGTGAACCTTTATATCCCATGCTTAAGGTCTTTCTGACCACCCTACCCACTGTCCAGTTTAACCAAGTGAGAAATAGAAGGGGGGAGGAAGGGCTGTAACGAGGGGGTGTGATCTAAATGGTGGGCGTGGTCTGAAGTGTCTCCAACATTGAACAATAAAAAAAGTGGCTGTCCTCATTTTTTTTTTCTTCAAATATTGTCCAGTGCTGGGGTTTCAACCCCAAGCCCTGTTCCATTCAATAGCCTGCTTGACACAGACATTGTGTCAAGCAGGCTATTGAATGAAAGGAAAGTAGTCCAGCATCTCCCAAATAGCACAGCAATTTGACACTGCCTTGTCACAGGCAGGCCTTGGGGTCGAACCCATGCAAGTGGATTTCCTCATCCTGTCCTGGGGCTTGGAACCCGTGCCCTACTATAGACAAGCCAGTGTTACCTTGCACTGGGCTATTTCACAGGTACTTCAGTTCTTTCGTTTTGTTCAATACACTGTTTGACGCACAAAGCCCATTACGGGCTTCATGTGTCAATCAGTCTTAAATGAAACAAAAGAAAACCAGCACCTACGGAATGGCACTGTGCTATTTCATAGGTACTTCATTTCTTTCGTTTTGTTCAATAGACTGTTTGACACACACAGCCCATTACGGGCTTCATGTGTCAATCAGTCTTAAATTAAACAAAAGAAATCCAGCACTACGGAATGGCACTGTGCTATTTCATAGGTACTTCATTTCTTTCGTTTTGTTCAATAGACTGTTTGACACACACAGCCCATTACGGGCTTCATGTGTCAATCAGTCTTAAATTAAACAAAAGAAATCCAGCACTACGGAATGGCACTGTGCTATTTCGTAGGTGCTGGAATTTTTGTGTTTCATTCAATAGACTGCTTGATGTGTTGGGCTTCATGTTTCAAACAATCTATTGAATAAAACAAGAGATTCCAGCACTTCTGAAATAGCACAGTGGCTGTGACACAGGCTTGATGCCGGCAGGGCTCGGGTTTGAATCCACAGGCCTCGGCAATTGAAAAGAAGAAAAAAAAGGTGTTTTTTCTTTGTTGGTGGGGAGGAGCCCTGGCTATATCAGAGTTTTGGGAGACTGTGTAAATATGCCTGCACATATTAGAATTCCAGAAGGATATGGCAAAGTAAATCTGTGGGATCTTTATAATCCGAGGAGGGCATATGCCCTAAAAACTCAATAAAAAACTGAAAACAAAGCAGTAAAATATACACTTTTTCCTAAAATGGAAAAGGATGAGCTTAAAACGAGTCTAAATCTGATCACCCTTTCTGATCAGGAGTGGCGCGGCGTAGAGCACGTGCTGAAAGTCAATTGGAGGAGGGCTCTGCAGGTTATGATGGGTGCTGAAAGTTACAGGGGTTCCCTTCCTTTTACAAAGTAAACCAACATTAAAAGGCAGATGCTAGTTATGGGGTTTTAGGGGTGAATCCATGGGTACGGGCCCCTTTTATTACCAAGTCCAAAACGTACCAATATAATACAAAAAACATAACTCGAGAGTATATTTTCCTTTTTATATTGCCAAATAATGTTTGTTTCATTCATTTGTAGTTTCTTCATGTGTACCATTCTAATGTCGAATCATTGGTTAGATGCCTTCACATTGCAGGCCAAGCTTGTTTCTGGATGGGCTATGGTTATGTTGAAGCGTTGATCAGAGGCAAGGTTTCTTGTGGCTTTCAATGGGTCCGGGCCATTGACTCCTGTTCTCTGTCTCTCAGGTGTACCAGGACAACGTCTATGCCGAGGGCTGCGCCTTCCACTCCTTCAAGAAGGTGCTGTTTGAGATGGGACCCAAGTACTCCGACGTGGTGGAACTGGCTTCCTTCCACTCCATCTCCAAGGGCTTCATGGGAGAGTAAGTGCTTGGCCTGTGAATCCCCCGCGTTGCCGACTGGAGCTGACGCGGGGTGCTAAACCTGCATTGTGGTGACCTTCACCAGTTGTTTAATTTTCCAGAATATACTCCATGCATATGGATGGGAAGAAGGCTGTCCTTTGGAATACTGAACCCCTGGGGTGCAGTCCTCTGCTAGTATCACCTCCCTTTGGGCACAGTTTGTCAACTCATCTGTCTGTATTTTGAGAAAAAGCTGCTACCATGTGCCAGACTCTTACTACCCACCCCTCTTGCATTGCCTAAGAAAAATATTCCAACCGCGTGGTCCAACTCGGCACGACTATGTTAACAAACACTAAATTACACATACGATCGCTTGAATCAGCTGTGTTTCCTATCCAGTACTACCCTGTGAGGTCACAGGTTTCCCGGCAGTCGTATCATTGGAGGCCACTGCTACAAACCGATAACATGAACTTGACAAAAACATGAATTCACTTGATATTCACCAAAAGACTTGCTTTGCTCCATTAAAAAAACAAAATGGCCTGTTGATGGTAAACTGATTTTTCTTTGATGGGCCAAGTTAAACTGTGTTGTGACCTCTCACATCCATCAATGAGTTTGTTAGAATCTACAATTGATATATCCCATACAGAAGAAGTGATTAATCGCACTTACGAAGCACAGCCCACCAAGAAAGGCGATCAGTAAGCGGCAAGCCCATCGTAGCCTGCTGCTGACCTCACGGGTATCGTGAGCCGTGGTTTTGAGATCTTGCTCTGTTGAATAGACGTCTCTGGGGCCACGGTGACCCTGCTCCGTCAGGTTCAAGGCCAAAGCCATCCAGATGTTCTAAGCATTGGAACCTTAATCATTCTAATTGCACCTGATACCACTGTGGCCCGGTTAGTGGGTGCAGCCCACCAGGTTCAAACCTTAATGAAAGCAAATAAGATCGACCCCGTTCAAGACATTGGGTGCATCTTACACTAGGTCCCGTCAGACTTTACTCTTCCATCTCTCGTACTGTCTGGAGCGGCCTCCATATCGAGCGCTGATCAGGGTTACACAGCAGTGATTGTACTGTTTGAGGTCTCAAGAAACAAATCTTCAATAATCTTCCTTGGGGTGTGATGCAAGGATCTGGTACTCATTGCCCCCAAGTGGAGCCTAGTAATCTCACTCTTTCAATTCATAAACAAATGGAGACACAGATATGCAAGAGATCCTACCAGTTTGATCTATTGATGCCTCTTTGCACTCAATGAGAAGTTTTTGTCCCGGGACAGAGCTTTAGCCACACATAGTGAAATTCCAGCACCCACATGGCCCCCTCACTTCGATCTATTGATGCCCATTGGCACTCAGTGAGAAGTTCTCGCCCCTGGACAGAACTTTAGCTACCCATAGTGAAAGGTCCACCACCCACATGGCCCCCTCACTTTGATCTATTGATGCCCATTGGCACTCAGTGAGATGTTCTCGCATCTGGCCAGAGCTTTAGCCACACCTAGTGAAAGGTCAGCACCCTCATAGCCCCTCACTTTGATCTATTGATGCTCATTGGCACTCAGTGAGATGTTCTCGCATCTGGCCAGAGCTTTAGCCACACCTAGTGAAAGGTCAGCACCCACATAGCCCTCTCACTTTGATCTATTGATGCTCATTGGCACTCAGTGAGAAGTTCTTGCACCTGGCCAGAGCTTTAGCCACACATAGTGAAAGGTCAGCACCCACATAGCCCCTCACTTTGATTCGGGAAAATGCATCCATTCTTGGTCGTTCCTTACAGACCTAAGAACGGCCATGTTCAACCTATGCTCGCCCACTCTTCCCTATATGGCAAATGTTTAAGACTTACCTCCCCTCATCCGTCTCTCTTAATCGTGGCAGGGTCGACTGTGATTTTCACCCATACCTGATTTGGGTAAATCGACTACCATCGATTTACATTACACTTATTCCGGTAATGTAAAGTTGTCGTGTATCGCAGCCTAATTCACGTGGTTCTGCGAGGGAAGCAGGAGTACAGGGAAGGGCAAGCTTAGTGGGAGGAGATGAAGGTGGCAATGTAGGTGCAAATCCTGAAATCTTGATGGGTGTAGGCCAAAAGTACCAGTTTTCTCTGTACCAGTATTTTTTTCAAAGTGGTTTCTGGTGATAAAACATGGAGTGACGGAATACCCAGAGGGGAACCAAATGTGTGGACAACCTTCTTGACTCCTCACCAATGCACGTACCCCGGTAGAGCGGGGCGATCTGGTAAATGTGGGGTGGATGTGTGGCAGCTGCCGAGTGAGTGGGTTAATAGAGAGAGAGATATTCATCAGGCCAGGCAGTCATGGCTGTCCTTGGTTTTATTTCTGTGGTGGTAGAAGGGAGTGGTGCTGGTCATTTAGGAGTGTCCACGCTTTTATGCCCAGGCCACTGTTTATGGGGAGGCCTTGATGGGCATCTTCTTGGTGAAGAGTGAGATTGACCAGATGGGGTCCAGCCAGTGGGCGAGTGGAACTGCGATGTTGGGCTTAAAGAGAGGTCTTCAAATCCTGTGTCCGAGGGTGAGGGCACCTGGGGAAGAAGGAACAGTTTTCTGACTGGTCTCCTTGCTGCTGTGGTCTTTGGACCAGCCTCGGCCTGGGCTTAAAGGATGGAATTGACGTCTCGGGTCTGCTGTGGAGGTCGCATTGGAAAGACTGCCCCAGCCTCTGTGTTTCTTTCGAAAGAGGACCGTTGGGTGTCTGAGAGCAAGCAAATTGTGTCGAGGATTTGAAGTGCGCATGTCAATGCTATGTTTTATTGCCAGGATTTAAGGAGCTTCCTGAATGTCAGGTGGTCTTCCCGGGTGCAGTCACCTGGTTAAGATGTTCCACAGATCAGTGAAGGTACACATTTTTTTTAAACGGTCTCCTCTTATCCCTGAAAGTCAATTAACATGAACAGCAAGCCAATCACCCAATTTCAAAAATTAAATTAAAAAAATACTTAGTTTAATTTGGAGCCACGCTGTCGCCACCATTTTATCCTCGCATCCAAATCATGAAGGCAATTATGAAGCTGTTGTAGTGAGTTTGTGGCCACACACACTTTATTTGCTATGTGCAAACGCAGGTGATTGTGCAGGCAGTGTATGAAAGGCGTGTGTACAGTGTTAACCGTTCAATGCACCCACTCTGCCTGCAAGAACCAAAATCCGGCGGTGTACATAAACAAGTGCCAGAACCTAACTTGACCAAAATCCGGCGGTGTGCACAAACAAGTGCCAGAACCTAACATAACCAAAATCCAGCGGTGTGCATAAACAAGTGCCAGAACCTAACATAACCAAAATCCGGTGGTGTGCATAAACAAGTGCCATAACCTAACGTAACCAAAATCCGGCGGTGTGCATAAACAAGTGCCATAACCTAACGTAACCAAAATCCGGTGGTGTGCACAAACAAGTGCCAGAACCTAACGTGACCAAAATCCGGTGGTGTGCACAAACAAGTGCCAGAACCTAACGTGACCAAAATCCGGTGGTGTGCACAAACAAGTGCCAGCACCTAACGTGACCAAAATCCGGCGGCGTGCACAAACAAGTGCCAGAACCTAACATAACCAAAATCTGGCGGCGTGCACAAACAAGTGCCAGAACCTAACGTGACCAAAATCCGGTGGTGTGCACAAACAAGTGCCAGCACCTAACGTGACCAAAATCCGGCGGCGTGCACAAACAAGTGCCAGAACCTAACATAACCAAAATCTGGCGGCGTGCACAAACAAGTGCCATAACCTAACGTAACCAAAATCCGGCGGTGTGCACAAACAAGTGCCAGAACCTAACGTGACCAAAATCCGTGGTGTGCACAAACGAGTGCCAGAACCTTACCTAAACTTTTACGGCGGTGTGATCATGAAGGCAATTATGAAGCTGTTGTAGTGAGTTTGTGGCCACACACACTTTATTTGCTATGTGCAAACGCAGGTGATTGTGCAGGCAGTGTATGAAAGGCGTGTGTACAGTGTTAACCTTTCCATGCACCCACTCTGCCTGCAAGAACCAAAATCCGGCGGTGTGCATAAACAAGTGCCAGAACCTAACATAACCAAAATCCGGCGGTGTGCACAAACAAGTGCCAGAAACAACGTAACCAAAATCCGGTGGTGTGCATAAACAAGTGCCATAACCTAACGTAACCAAAATCCGGCGGTGTGCATAAACAAGTGCCATAACCTAACGTAACCAAAATCCGGTGGTGTGCACAAACAAGTGCCAGAAACAACGTAACCAAAATCCGGTGGTGTGCATAAACAAGTGCCATAACCTAACGTAACCAAAATCCGGCGGTGTGCATAAACAAGTGCCATAACCTAACGTAACCAAAATCCGGTGGTGTGCACAAACAAGTGCCAGAACCTAATGTGACCAAAATCCGGTGGTGTGCACAAACAAGTGCCAGAACCTAACGTGACCAAAATCCGGCGGTGTGCACAAACAAGTGCCAGAACCTAACATAACCAAAATCCGGCGGTGTGCACAAACAAGTGCCAGAAACAACGTAACCAAAATCCGGCGGTGTGCATAAACAAGTGCCATAACTAACGTAACCAAAATCCGGCGTTGTGCTTAAACAAGTGCCATAACCTAACGTAACCAAAATCCGGTGGTGTGCACAAACAAGTGCCAGAACCTAACGTAACCAAAATCCGGCGGTGTGCATAAACAAGTGCCATAACCTAACGTAACCAAAATCCGGCGGTGTGCATAAACAAGTGCCAGAACCTAACTTGACCAAAATCCGGCGGTGTGCACAAACAAGTGCCAGAACCTAACATAACCAAAATCCAGCGGTGTGCATAAACAAGTGCCAGAACCTAACGTGACCAAAATCCGGCGGTGTGCACAAACAAGTGCCAGAACCTAACATAACCAAAATCCGGTGGTGTGCACAAACAAGTGCCAGAAACAACGTAACCAAAATCCGGTGGTGTGCATAAACAAGTGCCATAACCTAACGTAACCAAAATCCGGCGGTGTGCACAAACAAGTGCCAGAACCTAATGTGACCAAAATCCGGCGGTGTGCACAAACAAGTGCCAGAACCTAACATAACCAAAATCCGGCGGTGTGCACAAACAAGTGCCAGAACCAACGTAACCAAAATCCGGCGGTGTGCATAAACAAGTGCCATAACTAACGTAACCAAAATCCGGCGGTGTGCATAAACAAGTGCCAGAACCTAACGTGACCAAAATCCGTGGTGTGCACAAACGAGTGCCAGAACCTAACGTGACCTAAATCCGTGGTGTGCACAAACGAGTGCCAGAACCTTACCTAAACCTTTTACGGCGGTGTGATCATGAAGGCAATTATGAAGCTGTTGTAGTGAGTTTGTGGCCACACACACTTTATTTGCTATGTGCAAACGCAGGTGATTGTGCAGGCAGTGTATGAAATGCGTGTGTACAGTGTTAACCGTTCCATGCACCCACTCTGCCTGCAAGAACCAAAATCCGGCGGTGTGCATAAACAAGTGCCAGAACCTAACCTGACCAAAATCCGGCGGTGTGCACAAACAAGTGCCATAACCTAACATAACCAAAATCCGGCAGTGTGCACAAAAAAGTACCAGAATCTAACATAACCAAAATCCGGTGGTGTGCACAAACGAGTACCAGAATCTAACATAACCAAAATCCAGCGGTGTGCACAAACATGTACCAGAATCTAAAATAACCAAAATCCGGTGGTGTGCACAAACAAGTGCCAGAACCAACGTAACCAAAATCCGGCGGTGTGCATAAACAAGTGCCAGAATCTAACATAACCAAAATCCGGCGATGTGCACAAACAAGTGCCAGAACCTAATGTAACCAAAATCCGGCAGTGTGCATAAACAAGTGCCATAACCTAACGTAACCAAAATCTGGCAGTGTTCATAAACAAGTGCCATAACCTAACGTAACCAAAATCTGGCAGTGTGCACCAACGAGTGCCAGAACCTTACCTAAACCTTTTACGGCAAGGTTTCATATCTGTGTTTGAGCTCCGCATCTTTGGCAAATGATCCCCAAACTGTCATTCCTTCTTGGAAAGGGCGTTGCTCCGATTAGAACCAGTGCTTCGTTTCTTCTGCGAGCACCAATGAAGTGTACACAAACTGGTAAATACACTTGCACACCAAATTAATAACAATTCAAATTTGTAAAATGAGGACTGTTCCAAATAATGATTACAGAGTTCAAGGTGCAGGGGAGAAAATACACAGCCTTGGTATCTAGGCTGGAAACATATGCAAAAAAAGAGAAAGCAATCCGTGAGGGATAGCCGCGTCCCCTGCACACTGTCTAACAGGCCGAACGGCCTAATGGAGTTGATAATCCGAAGATTATTTTGAATGTTTATGAATTTCTTTATATTCAAAATACAGATGATTTAGGAAAAACACATTCAATAGACAATTAGTGATCATCAACAGTAAATTCTGTTATTTATTTGTGTTTTCAAGTGCCCAACGCGTTTCGAGTCGAAAAAACTCTTCATCAGGGCCGACATATTCATCAAACAATTTCTATAAAAGGAAAATTATATACAATATATTAGTGCATTAGATAGACTTAATAGTGAACAAAATCTAACAACAAAATCACATTTGTTATGAAGACAGTAATTAGCTTAAACATTTTAGCTGTATTGGTGGGTAACACATTCTATTGAAAAAAAGCCCAACATTACCCTAGTCTTTCCACATTCACCAAGTTAGTGTGATTATGCCACATATGTGTCTATATAGAAAATAGGTAGCTGCCCCTATATTTTGCCTTTGGCGCAGTGAATTTTGGGGGGATAATTTATTACTAAGGAGTGCAAATTATTGTGCTGCATTGATGCAAAATGACCTCTTACCTTGAGTTATGCTAATAACCAGCAAGGACTCAGAGGGTAGACGATTGTGTATTGTCCACTAGGCTCACGGTAACTAGTTCTTTTAAATCTGTGACCAATGGGGACCGATGGCAGAAGCGAATCTCTCAAGCCTAGAGAGAAGGAAAGATATTTTATAACAATGTATGTGAAAAGCTTTCTAAAAGAAAAAAATAGGCTTAGAGCCCAGAGTTAAGTGCGTTTACTAAGTAGTTTTAAAGTCCGGTCTAAATACTCACTTCGATTCACACCAGCAATGTAGGAGGAGTTCAGGAGCCGTAGGAAACGGCAGTTGAATGAGCCTCTCTCACATTTTGCGTGTTTTTATATTGTTAAGTGTTATGACGTCACTCGCGCATGCGTTGGCGGCGTCACGCTTACGCATGACGTCACCCGCGCATGCGCGGAGCGATGTAAACAATCCCCCATGTTGTGTATGAATTAAAATGCAGCATTCTACCATAGGCGATCCATATGAGGAAGCAACGATATCTATTTTTAATTATATGGCGTTACTTAGTAAAAAGTGATGGCCGTAAATGTGTATTTCTAATCTAAAATTTGAAATAGCGGTAATCCGTGAACCTCGATATGGGCAAAAGTGGGTCAAACGGGCTAATGATTAGGCTTTTGTACTAGGGCAACTGAAGAGAGTAGGTTGCTCTCTGAATTGTGATGTTATGTAATTATAATTTGTGTATATATCATCAACAATACTGTCGTGGAAACTTTGTTTTACACATTTAGCATTTTTCAGACCCTTATAAACGTTTCTTAGTTAATCAGTGGAGCATAAGGAAAACACACATTTCAATCACAATGACATAGCAGAATCCAAAAAAAGGATAAGGTTTTGAATGTAAAGAATTAAACCGAAAATAGCTTCTAAAAGACATGTAATTGGTTCGGAAAGTTATATCTAGTGTAAGGTTGACCTATGTGAGTGAGACTAAGATGGCTACCTCCTTGTAGTGGGAGTTCATAGGAATGGCCCTAGAAAATAGTCCTCATTAATTCCCAGGGGTGTCATAGCGTCCAATTTGTTGATCCAGAAGAGTTCTCTTTGTGCAAGCTTTTTAGGAAGATTGCGTATTATGGCTCTTTCTACCACTTCCGATGGGAATCCTCTATCCAAAAATCTTTGTTTCATAGTGTTATATTCTCCCTGGAGTGTATCTGTTTCTGAGGTGATTCTTTTGAGCCGTAATAATTGGCTGTAGGGTAAATTGTCTTTCAGATGATTTGGATGGTGGCTTGTGTGGTGGAGACAACTATTCACATCCGTCGGTTTTCTGTATAATTTAGTTTTAAGTGAAGTCCTTGTTATTTCAACAGTGACGTCAAGAAAGTTCACATGTGGTTTGCCGATTTCCATAGTGAAACCTATTCTTGTATTGCAGGTATTTAGAAATTTCCAAAACTCTTGTAGTTCTGTTTCTGTGCCTTTCCATATCCCGAAGACGTCATCTATATACCTCTGCCAGCATTTGATCTTATTCGTCCAGGTTGGATTGTCCAATACATAATGTTTTTCAAAATGATACATGAAGATATTGGCGTAAGATGGGGCCACGGAGGACCCCATTGAGGTACCAGAAATTTGTAGGTAGAACTGCCCATTGTGTCGAAAATAGTTATTGTAGAGTATGATGTTAATTAACTCCAGTGCCAGAATCTTGTGGATTTTTACTTGTCTATTGGATAATAAAAACCATTCTAGAGCTTCAATTCCCTCGGAGTGTGGAATAGAGGTGTATAGACTGTTCACGTCCATGGTGAATAGTATCAGGTTGTCTTCTGTTAGTTGTAATGTTTGTAAAATTTTCAAAAAATGAGTCGTATCTTTAAGATAAGTCGATGTTGCTTGGACCAATGGTTGTAGGGCTGTATCTAGATAGATAGCAAGAGGTTGAAATATACTTTCTGTCCCGGCCACAATTGGACGAAATGGTGGATCTCGAAGGTTTTTGTGTATTTTCGGCAGTCCATAAAAGACCGGTGTTATGGGATATTTCTGTATCAAAAAGTCAGCTGTTTTATCTGTTATCCAGTCCATCATGAGAGCCTTCTCCACAGTTGTATTGATAATGTTAGTTATCCCAAGTATTGGGTCACTATCCAGTGGTGTGTAGGTCCTGGTATCTTGTAAAAGTTTGGAACAGCCTAAATCATAGAGGGTTGTATCCATTAGTACCAGAGCTCTGCCTTTGTCTGCTTGTTTGAGAGTCAAGCTGCTGTCCTCTGCCAGTTGTTTAATTAGTTTCAGTTTGTGCTTGCGGATGTTCTGTTTTTTAGGCTGGGTGTACTTCAATCTTTTAAGGTCTTTTATGGTTTTTTGTTTAAATAGATGAATCAATGGGTGATTGACCTGCGGGTAGAAGTTGCTTTTATTTTTCATTTCTAGGTATTTTGATTTTGTTCTGGTTTGCATGTTATCCACAATGTTATTAAAAAAGACCTTTAATTCCATCTTCCTTATAAGTTTAAAGAGGTTGACTTCTTCTTCGAAGAACGTAGTGGAGTTAGTTGGTATAAATGAGATACCCAAATTGAGTGTATCTATTTGGGCCGAGGTAAGAGGTTTGGAAGAGATGTTAATCACCAAATTATTCTTTATTTCTTTTTCTGGCGGGGTTTTCTTTTGTCCTCTTCTGGTTTTCCGTCGCCTAAAAAAGGAATCTGTGGAGTGACTACTGTGGATCCACTGGTTGTAGCTTCAGATAAAATATTAGAAGCTGTTGTAGCACTTGGTATTTCTTCGAGTTCCCCACTAGTTACCTCGCTGCTTTCTGTATGTTCTTCTACTGCTGCTGGTTGCCTAGGTGGTCTTCTTGGTACTGGTCGGCTGTTTGTGTAAAATTCTTGCCAAGAGTAAACGATGTCCCGGGACATATCCCGGACATCCAGGACATACAGAAACCCAGGAAAGAAATGCACTATTGGAAGGCCATCCAAAGAAGAACGAGAAGGGATTAATCCATACACTTAAATACTCAAGCCAAAGCTATCAGATCAAAAGAATTATACACAAAAACTGGGACATTATTAAATCAGACAATACGCTTGCTCAGCTTTTCCCGGATACACCTATGATGGCTTACAAAAGAGGGCGAAATTTGAAAGATCAACTGATTAAGGCAGAGAAACCAAAACAACCATTACAGACAACTCTCAGTAAACAAAAACTTGGTACGTTTGCATGTCTACATTGCCAACATTGCAATAATGTAATAAAAGGAGACCACATCAGATACCCCTACAACGGCAAGAAAATCTCGTTAAAACAATTTGCAACATGCGATACCAAGAATGTAATTTATGCTATACGTTGCCCATGCGGTATATACTACGTGGGGAGAACAAACAG